>NC_081252.1:62362216-62676938 GCF_030490865.1 Poecile atricapillus | reverse complement strand
AATTGGTCATCCAAGCCATGGGGAGGCTTGGAGTTAATTACATCACCTTAGACAATAATTTGCTCCTTGTGGTGGTAGTTATCTCTTTCCACAGTTGGTTCTCTTTTTTGTTGCTTTGTGATGTCCCATTAATCACAGCTACATTTAATCTGTGTCATGTGATTCATCATCCTTTATCCCTGCAGCTGTTTCCATCCTGGGCTCTGATAAACTGCTAATTTAAGTGGGTGATGTCCAACCTTGAATACCACAGTGGCTTATAGCACACCACAGAGGATCAGCTACTATGTTCAGACAGCCCAAGACTTTTAGTAAGGCTAATTATTCAACAGCCCTTGCTCATTTGTTAGGGTGGAGATCATCTGAAATGAGCGGATAGCATTTTTAATGTGAGCTTGACATAACAGGGCATAAAAATATGCAGAGTTTTTCTAATGTGAGAGTATGCTGCTTCTTTTCTTCTCTCTTCTCCTTTCCTGTCTTCAAGTCTTTCAAGTTGCTTCCTAGCATGACATGAAGTTGACTGTATTTAGTGGTCTGTGGAGAGGTGAGCGGAGGAGAGAAAGGTTTTGCCATCTCAAAACATTTTCCAACTGCCTTCAATTACCTTCTCTGATGATAAGTGTAATACAGCAGGGGAGAGAAACTGCATAAAAAATAAAATGAAACCTGAAGTAGATATAGTATCTAATGCCATAATTTGGAGAATAAAGGTATTTCAAATAATAATATCCCTCGATTTCTGTTTTAAATGGGAGGATTTTTCCTATGATTTTTCAATTTATACTTGTGTTAAGACAAGTAACAATAGGGTGTTCATTCAGTGGGAACTGGTATCTCATTAGTGGGGTGTGTATGAGAGGAGTATATCAAAATGCCAGAAAAAAAGTACTGTTAGTTTGGTTTTTTTTTACCTCAAAAAACAGCCTGAGGGCAGGTGTAAGACACTGGCTCACTCTTACCACATAAAAATTGTAGCTAATAATGGCTTTGTAATTGGACTGGCTGCACCAGCCTGAACAATGCAATAGATTTCTATGCAGGAGGAAAAAGCTTTTCTTCACAATTACTTGAGTCTGCTGCCTAAAGCAGACAGAGGAGCAGGTGACAGACAGCAGCAGAAAATGTGACACCATTGCTGTGCTGACTATATGGCATTCCTGGTAAGGTGTGATTGACAAACTTTCTGTTGATGCAGGGTTACAAATGGCCCCCAGGTAAATCTTCCTCTGAGTTATGCAAAAGAGCATGGCAGTGGGGAGAGGAGGAGCTGGCAAAAATGTAGAAATACATTTCCAGAGCTTGGTGGAGCACACAGCACGTCCCATGGTGGCAACCCTGTTTGGCTGCACCTAATTTCAGACTGGAAGAGATTCAGCTGCCTTCAGCTAGGAGTGGCAGCCTCGGTCTGTGAAGCTTAAATAAATGACACTGTAGAACACATCTGCATTCTCCGAGTCTAGAACAGTTCATGCCACTGTCAGCCCCATTTGCTCCACTGCTTCCACCCTACCTTACTATTTTTGCTTCTGCTAGAGAAAGATCTCAGTTTTCACCAAATAGGGGCATTTAAGATATGAAAAATTGCTATTTTGTTTGCTGGTAGAAACACTAATAACTTTTGAAGAACAAATAAATGAAAGATACATATTCTATACAGAAATCTTATGATTTCTGACAACACTTTGGTCTTGTCTAAATTAAATTTAAAGTGTGAGGACAATATGTGTTAATTAGGTTTTTATGAATCTGCTTGATGAGAGATTTCTGGTCCAACTGACATCCTAATAGATGCATCAGGCAGAATATCTCTTCTTCAGATTTCTAAAGGATAAAATCATCATGATAGGTGGTGAAGTTAACTTCAGCTAGTTAAAGTTCAGTCAAAGTAAGACTTAGAACCAGATCTTAATGCTGCTCAAAAAAAAAAAAAAAAAAATTGAAAACGTTTGTTTTGCTTGATTTTTACTCTTTCTCAGATGACACCTTAAATCTCAGCTAAACCAGCATATTTCTAATGATATTCAAAAGATTTACATTAGAGGCCAAAATTTCCACCATTTGATGATTCCACCCAGGGAACAAGTTAGCAAATCTGTCAGAATAATTTCTTTTCCCTGTTTGTTGACTATACCACTCATAAAACTTTCATATTGAAACAGACATGCTTTGCAATGAAGTCTCTTGTTACAGGCTTCATTAGTCATGCTTCAAGAAGGGCTTTTCACAGGATTAGCCAGCTATAACTTTAGGAGGAAAAATTAAATTAATGAATGGGATATCACTTAAAAAGAAAACCAGTTCTTTGCCATTTTATTGCCTCTAGTGAAAAACACTGATTCAAAAATATGCTCTTTGTACAGAGCCTGCACTCACTCTCTGCACATAATCTGCTATGGTTTTGTCAAAAGCTGTGTTATAACCTCCTAGAAGTTATTTTTTAGTCTAGTTCTCTGTGAAGGAGGTGTGTTGTTCCACCTCCTTGATCAAACCCTGAGGGCAGAGGAACAATACACATTTTTAGGCGTGAAATTTCTCCTTTCAGTTCTCCGATCCAAGCTCAGACTGACAGATCCACAAGAGCTGGTGAGCCAGTTTCTGTTCCCTGCTAACCTCTTAGCTGAATCACTTCTCCTCATAAGATGTCTTCTTAGAGCAAGGACATTTTCTCTGCTCTCTCACCATATGATATAACAAAGACAGAATATTTTATATGCGATGTTTCCCAGAACTGATCTCATGCAATGGCACTTCAGAGCACCATCATCCGCATCAACATTTTCATCTGAGTCTTGAGAGCTTCTCCTGAGACACCTGGGAGATGCAGGGAAGACTGTGACAAAGACACTTCATCCTTCAACATGACCTCTTCCAGATGGAACAACCAGACTATCTCTGTTCTACCACTCCATTTACTTTCAGCGGCTGTTGTCCTTCCTTATTTTTTTAAGGTACTGTACTTCCTTCTTTGTTGGAAATGCTTACTGGGAAAAAAAAAAAAAATCAAGTTCCATGTCATTTGCATGAACACTTTGACATTGGGTGCAAGTGCATCCTGTGCTTAAGATGCCTGTCCTGGGGCAGCCTCAAATCCTGCTTGAACTCTTATGGGAGCAATCTGGAAAGGCTCCTTCATTTTATGACTGTGCCACAGTGGACAGGATTACTAAACAGATCTCCAAGACAGATGTTATCAAGGGTTCCTCCTGTAATCAAGTCACTCATATACATTCACTTTTAAAAGGTTTGTGCTGGCTCAGAAATTTTTGTTCTAATTTCTCTGCTTCTCAGCCTCCCTGTATTAAAAGAGGGTATATTAAAAAGCAAAACATTAAATAAGGGCTACTTCTTACCTTTCTTTTTACTAGAGCTAATAAAAAGTACGAACATTATATGAGAAGTTTTTCAGTTTAGTATTTGTTTGTACAAAAGGCTGAGACCATATGTAGGATACAAACATTACATCAAGTATTTATCTGAAAATTCCATTATACTATTCTCTTATCCTGGTTGTATTTATGAAGCAAGGAATCAAAACATATAGAAAGAAGAATTTTGGTTTATATGGTATAGTAGGTAAGATCTTATTTTATATCACATCTTCCACTAGTTAAATAAGATGCCTGACACTAATTACAGGTGTACAGGATTAACCACATATGCTGAGCATCCTCCTAGGACAGACACATCCTCCTGCACCTGCAAGTCATTGTACAATTGATCAAAAGAAACAGGTGCGTTTCAAGGCACCCTCCTGCACTGTGGAAACCTGGGAATTCTCCATATTTAACATGAAAATTCTAAATGTCTTCTCACTTTTAAAAGCTGTATCATTGGCACACTATAAATGCATGATGAAAGTCAAGGACAAATATAATATAAATTGGCAACATTCTTGACTGTGATTGATGCTTATTATTTTGTGTAATTTGTTTATTGTTTGGTGTGTGTTTGTATTTTAGAATGTCTATTCAAGCCAAACATTTGAGGCATCAACAGCAGCAGTCTAATCTCTCCAAGGACATATTTTATGGTATTAAAATCTCACAGAGAATAGCACTATGAAACCAAATAAATTACATGGGTTCCCAGGAGTACTGTAGGTTATACACAAACCTAGGTAACCAGGAACTGCCCAATTAACACATATTTCCTTTAATAATAGTATATATTTTTAAAAAATCTACTGCCAACAAAACCACACTGAAATTTACATTAATATATTAATATTGCTAAAAAAAATTTAAGGAAAATGTTGGCTTGTAAAACAAATCAATTGATGCATTTAGGTTTTGATTCCTAGAATGGTTATCTGTAGTCCAGACTAAAAGCACATATTTAATTGAAAGGAAGGTCATAGTCCTGCTCTGTTACCATTAAAGTGAGAGGGACATCTCCTGTTTTTCAATCACAAGCCTTCAGTGTTCTCCATAGTCAGACTCAGAGTGCTTAGCACTTCGCAGGAGTCCTTCATTACTGTTTGTCTTTTCTCTTCAAATACTGACACAAAGTCAATATACGATTATAAGGTAAATATAAATTTTTTTAAAAGCCTACATTTTAGAGTACTACACATAGCAGTCATATTATTTCAAAGCAGCAACAATTTGGTTAGATGAAATCCAGTTTTAGTATTGGGCACTTTGTTTTGTCATAGGCTAAGATATTTTCTGCTTCACAGCTGTCTCTCAGTCAATCAGAAAGCAGTTTGTATTTCCATCCTCTAAGAATCTTAATTTTTTTATATTAATAGACACATCGATATATAATTTATAATTTTCTTATTTATTAGTATATTAATCCCAAGATGCAGACATGTGGACATAGTTGGGTACTGACTTTAAAATCAAATTTTTGCCAATTTTGTTTCATTTTCCGCTTAGATAAGAGAAAATTTATTCTGTCAAGTTAGCTGAAAGTTGGCTCTATCGTAAGAACTCACTATGTGCGGCTACCATAAATGTGGAATATATGAACTTAGATGCAAATAACATTATACTGTGGTTCCTTTCAGTCTTGAGATAATCATATATACAACACAGCTTGTTACTTATTTTTCTTTACATCCAATGATAATGTATGATAGATTTGGCTGAATTATGCATTTTTTACATACCGACTGCATTATTGCCTACAATACAAAGACTGATGAATTTACTTAATGTTCCAGGTAATGGCTAATTGCTATTATTTTATAAATTCCATCAATCAAAGAAGAGCCTTGTGACATTGGCATATAATTTTTGTAAGGAATGATAGGGAGTGATGATAAAAAAATGGCCAATTAAGCTGCTTCTGCTGCTCTTGTTCTTTTGGACCTAAATATTTATTAGCTGGCTCTGCAATGGACCCACATGTTACTATGAGAATATAGAAACTGATCTTTAAAGGTGGTGGATGCTTTAAGAGTTAGAACATGGGAAATTAATTATTCACATCTTGAAAGGAGCAAAAGATGTTTTCTCAAGTACAGTAATAAGTGTTAAACAATGAAGATGTCTGCAAGGTTCTAAACAGAGGCAGAGCTAATGATTGATATTGTAAGCTTCAAGTCCTGCCCAAAATGTTTGCAGGACTGAGTTCAATGCCTTGCACATTACATCAGTGCTGTTTGATCTTTGTCAGTAATTAGTGTGAAGTGTGAAGTGGGCCTTGTAACTATGAATAGAACACTTAGGGAAAACAGTGTTGTAGATATTTGTTACTTCAGGATAATGACAAATTTTGTACAGTTGTATTTAAACTAAAAGGCAGCTGAGGTCCATGAAGTCTCCTAGTGGTCCTGATCCTGTAAGAGTCCTGAAAAGAAACACAGATTAAATAGCCCATATATAATTTCTGGCCTGCATAAATTTCTTTGCTTCTCAGGCAGCTGAGAAGAATATTTATATGTATCCAGGTTTATCATGTGGATAGGTTGGGATTCTGCTACTAGGGACTAGTGACATAAAGCTATTAATAATGTTGCAGGTGCTGAGCTAATTTTAATCATGTTTCAGAAATGTCAGCATAAGATGAAAAACAGTTCAGGTTGCTCTTTTTGCCCTATGTGGGGCAGAGAGGAGAGAAAAAAGAAAAAAAATGTGTAGGATGGCTCTCCTGGAACAAACAGAATGAAAGTAGGATCAAAGACTCTTAGTCCTTTCCTGACAACAGTTGAAACACCATTGTTTTATAAAAGGTGCCTGTGCAGGTGCTGTTGCCCCTTGCAGCAAATTCCCTCGAGATGAGCATCCCAGTGTGCCAGGCTCTGAGAGAGCTATTTTTGGTTGCATATCTCAAATTTCTCCTTTAAAAGCTAAAGTCCTATTTGGTCACTCTGCCTTCAGAGAACACCTATTTTTCACTGTCATTTTCTCATCCAGGCATGGCTGGACTTTTGTGAAAAGAAACAGATTCTATAGGCAAAGCTATATTAGAAAGATTTAAAAAGCCCTTTCTATTGCCCAGGCAACTGTCATCTGCATTGCAAGGGTTTTTAATTTCATGCTTTTACACTCACAGTACAATCTTCAAAGGTGTTTCATAACAATTATTTTCAGCCATTATATCCAGTGGAAGTTGCAAATGGCATAATTACTCATAAATTTGTCCTTTTGTTTTCAGAGGTATCTTACACACTTCAGTGCTCAAGAAATAATACAAGAGAAACACAGTATGAAAGTCAAACCTTACACTTGGTGATCTGTTACTGGTTTTTATATACTTTTGCTCAAAACAGTGTTTGATTTAGGACATTTTTTAGCACTGGAATATTTTTACCTCTTTTATTCAATTTGAGAAGAAAAAACCCGCCCCCACAAAATTTCTTCTAGCAGTAATTTGCTTGTCTCCTCCTGCACATTCACAGAATGACATGGTGATGTTCAAATAGAGACCCACACATTACAATATTATTACTACAGATATATTATAAAATAATAATAGTATTCAGTATCCACAGATTACTATCTTAGCAGTTGAAGAAAGATATTGAAGGGTGATTAAGGACTGCATGAAGCCGCCTACAGTCTCAGCCCAAGCATTTTGGTGCTCAGTAGGACCTGTCACTGAAGCCGAGAAAGCACCTATGAGGACTATCCTGGAGCTACCCCTGCAGCAGGCTGTGCCAACTGCAATAGCCTTTCTCAATTATTTAATTTCTATCTGGCCAAATGATACTATTACCCTTTAAGTCCTTCTGTAGAGACAAATGATGACACCAAAAACACCCAAAATATCCAAAAGGTTTTTCTTAGGTAAACTATGTGGAAATACGTATTCTGAAAAGTCCTAATAATATCTTTGAAAGAGCATTACAATACAGGCTGTTGTGTTGATAGTCCATGTACAAACCTGTCCCTGTGTAAGCATTGACACCACAGAGTTCCAGAAGCTCTGAAGGGAAATTACCCCAACGGTTGATTCCAGCAGAGTTGCTTCTGCTGGAATCAGACTTAGCATTTAGAATATTTTCGTTGTCACTTTCCAGCTCATTAGCCTTTCTGCATCAGAAAAAATGCTGATATACAGCCAGGATGAGCTCATGAATCATTGAATTTGTTTCAATTCTGTTCAAATAAAATCAGGAGGAAAACTGGATGGAGACTCTCAAATGTTTATTTTTAAATTACTATCTTGGACATAAATAAAATGATGTATTTTCTTTAATTTACTGGTAATTATAGTATACATTAATAAAATGGCCTTACAAATTGAGGTAGAAACTAAGAGACAGCACTTCCAATTTGCTGATAAACTTCTCCAGAAAGGTAGCAAAGAGGGAAAATTGGCGAACATCATACCTGAATGAAAGCAAAGGCATTTTACCTTATCAGGCAGTAATCACTCACACTGGAATTTAGAAATACCACAACCCTCAACTATGGGTGAAACATATTCCTTCAGACATTTGGGACCCCATGCACAAGTAGGATGTTGGTGTCTGTTTAACAACACAGAAAATTCCAGTAGTACAATGCTCTCAATGTCACGTTGGGCTTGTAACAAAGGAAGCAATGACGCCAATTGAATAGTTAATACTACTTTTTGTACTGCAATTTTGTTGCTCTGAAACATCATCAGCTAATTTTACACAACCCCTGTGTAATTTATCTCACTGTAATGCTCCAAGGATTTGTCCTGGGCAATACGGGAGAAAACTCAACTGAACAATACTCCCTGTTCAGGTGATTACAGCCAGGAGCAGGTGTGTAATCTTCAAAGACATGCTCCTGGCTATGATAAAGATTATTCATTCTGACTTGTGGCTGAAAAACTTGATAAAGAACCAGACTGGCAAGTTTAAAATTAGAGGGCTGAAAAAGCTGTTCAGTCTTTAACTGGAGAATCACTGTTAAAACTGGAGTGAAATGGCATGGAAACTTGCTTTTACAGGTGATGAGATACTCTTCAAGAAACTTTAGGAATTGAGGTATCTAAATTATATCACTTCTACTAAACACAGAAGTAAAATAGCTGTGGAAATTGAAGTGTTGCTTCCTGGGCAGTAGTTGCATGTTCAGCAGCTGAGCTTTTAAGGAACTTAAACTTGCAGTAATAAGTGGTTAAACCCTTGTGGTGGGTGCCTAAGCCCAGGTTGCTTGTAGCAGATGACATCCATTCAGTCAATTAACGCTCAGAAGTAGTGCCCTTCCTCAGCTCTGCTGACCAGGCTTTACAGCAAAGCACTTCTAACTGATATCTTTTAAAAAGCTAGTAAGTTCCTCTACTGCCTTTTGGTTTGGTTTGATTTTTTGGTTTTTGTCTGTTTTATTTTCTGCACAGCCCAGTCCCATTAATGTGTTCTGAGGAAGTCTGCAGCTAAGGTGTCAAAGTCTGGAAGTAGGACAGACAGATAAGGATGGACCTAAGTGAATGGATTGTGACAATGTTTTTAGGGAAGTTAACACTCTGACAAATGTGTTCCCATGCAGGGGCCAAGGTGAGTCTTTTAGCACCTGAGAGGCTGAGAGTCAAATGTTTTCAGGAGTAAGTATTAATATAAAAGATAATTTCAGAACTGTAAGTTTTGATCAAAAGCTTAGCATATAACTTTTTTTTGATCAGAGCATTTAAACAGTTTTCTGAAGAACCTCTGGTTACTCTAACTTCCCACATTTCCCTTTAAATGATACAGAGTGATGTCTGGAATGGGCAAAGGTGACATTCAGGTGACTCCAGTCATGTCAGGTGAGATGACACAGAAAAATCTCGCCCTCACTTTGCATACATTGTTGCAGAAACATTATCTGCAGAGAACTGTCTGAAATCCAACACAGGCAAATGCAAGGTCCTGCACCTGGGAAAGAATAACTCCAGGCACCAGCCCAGGCTGGGAACTGACCTGCTGGAAAGCAGCTCTGCAGAGAAGGACCTGGGGTCCTGGTGGACACCAAGCTGCCCATGAGCCAGCAGTGCCCTTGTGGCCAAGACAGCACTGACAGCAGGTTGAGGGATGGGGTCCTGCCCCTCTACTCAGCCCTGGTGAGGGACATCTGGAGTGCTGTGTCCAGTTCTGGGCTCCTCAGTACAAGAGAGACATGGAGCTCCTGGAGCATGCCCAGCAGTGGGAAATGAAGATGATGAAGGGACATGAGCATCTCTCTTATGAGAAAAGGCTGAGGGAGCTGGGCCTGTTCAGCCTCAGGAAGAGAAAATGGAGGGGGACCTCATCAAAGTCTGTCAGAATCTGAAGGGAGGGTGCCAGGAGGATGGAGCCAGGCTCTGCTCAGTGCTGCCAAGCAATAGGGAAAGAGGCAATGGGCAGAGGCTGATGCACAGAAAGTTACAGCTGAACATGAGGATAAACTTCTTTACTGTGCAGGTGACTGCATGGAACATGTTTCCCAGAGAAGATGTGGAGTGTCCCCCGCTGCAGTTACTGTTTGGATGTAATCCTCTGCCATGTGCTCTGGGATGGCCCTGCTTGAGCCAGAAGGTTGGACCAGATGACCCACTGCAGTCCCTCCTGACCAATCCATTCTGTGATTCTGTAATTCCTTGGTTCTGTGATAGTATGTGCTATTTGCAGCTTTTGATTTCACAACATCACCACCAATCTGTAAAGACTCAAGGAAAAAAAAAAGGAAAATAAAAAAAGGGAATCAGTAATCCCCTTTTCTGTAAATAGTGCAGGATTAGATTAGTTTGAAAGCTGAAGAAAACACTCCGATATTTACAGACCAAATATGTTTACATTGCATGTTAGGAAACATGACCAGATTCCACTTTGCTGATCCCATATTAAAAAGGATTTTGTTTGGAGTCCATAAAAAAATTCACTGAGTTTCCAAAAGTGTAAAATAGTCAGAATATTATTCTGTTTTTTTCTCAGGAGACTTTTATTCCACATTAATAGCTAGAAAAGGCAGAGAAGGTGGACAGAAGTGACTGGAAAATGCACTGAATGAGATTTAATTTTATGGGGATTTAGGTGTCTAATTCCCATAGGTTTCTTTCAAAACTATCTATTTAATAAATGCATTCAGTAAGTTAAGACCTCTGCATTGACTATGGATCATTAGATCATCTAGTCTGCCTACTTGTATTTTCCCAGCTATAAAACTTCATCTAGTAACTCCCCCAGTAAGCCAAATGGTTTGTGATTTGTGAATAAATCTTGCAGGAGCGAGAAGTGGGAGAAAATCCTTCCTGGAGCTGAAGACATCCACAGACAGAAGACCTACAACTTCACTTGATAGGTATTTCTACTTATTACTCATTCCCATTTCTCAGCTGAATTTGTGCATAGTCTCTTTTTAGGTCTTTTATTTCAACTTTTTAAACAACGTTGAAAATATTATGTGCTAACTATTTTGAAATTAGCTGTTGTTGGATGATTTCTTGAAAAAAACTGTTGATATGCTAAAAAAAAATATTTATTCAAGGAGATGGCAATCTACAGTTTCTTTCACAGAATTCAGAAAATCTAATAACCTTTCTTTACATATTTTGCACAAATGTGCTTATCCTCTCTGAATAAGCAACTTCTGAACACATAAGAGGCAGTGATGATGCCTGTGCAAACATTTCTAGGATGGCTTTTGCTATTCACAGATGTAGCCAAAGCACTTTATCTCTAGGAACATTCTTGCCAATAAAATTTTCTTAGATGGGATTTAAAAAATTACAAAAAAGAACAGAGAAGCACTGTGGACATTCTCAAAGCAATATGTGGTATTTGTGTGCATATTTTTCACAGACTATTTAACCAATCTATTATTTGCTTATTTTTTCCTGACATTGGCACAGCTGTCCATTTACCATGGCCATGACAAAGTGTGTAGGCACACTGGCCAAAGAGCTAATTTGTACTTGACACTACCACCACTACCACGCTCTGAAATCAGATGTAAATGGGACAGTTCTGCCACTTGCTACTAGAATCATCCCTTTCTAAATCAATAAAAAGGTACTCTGCCAGGCAGAGACTGCAAGGTATTCCCCATGACTGCCTGCTCAAGGGTAAAATGATTTTGTTGACTCTTTCCCCCTTATAACAGTATCTTGATACCTTCTTTTATGTTCCTGTACATTTTATTAAAGCTACCATGCTAAAAAATAAGAGGCAGGCTAAGAAAATTACAAAAACACATTGTGAGTATCTCAGAATTTCAAAACAGCATGATTCCCAGCTTCATATATAAAAATATTTTTAGAAACAAAATTTAATCATGTGAGAGTAAAGTATATACTTCTGCAGAAATTCCATGCCAAACTGAAAAGTGCAAATTAGAGGATGTGCTGTGTGTATATTTTCCTCTATTAAGTTACATTTTTTACATCTTTTCTTCCATCCACTAAAGAATTATCCAGTTTTGAAGTGCTATGGAAAATATTATGCACTATGAAAGAATTTCAGCCACAGGCTTCTCTAATTACATTCTCCAGTGGTCTTTTTAAGTTTCTTCTTGCTCTTTCCCATCCTTATCTGCCACCTGGCACTCTTCAGTTAGTGCTGGAAAAGCAGGCCAAGCTTGCCAATAGCATTGTTTGAGTGACAGGCTGTGAAAATGGAAACACTCCACAAACACATCATTTCCTCTGGAAAAACAGAATCTCTATATTTCTTGAGGTTCCGATGTAAACTCTGCTCCATGGAGCATAAGGCCATGGGAAATAATGTAGTCCAGCGGATCTAAAAGGGTTCTATTAAAAAAAAAAAAAAATTCAGAAGTAAAAATCCCTTCCCTTCCCTTCCCTTCCCTTCCCTTCCCTTCCCTTCCCTTCCCTTCCCTTCCCTTCCCTTCCCTTCCCTTCCCTTCCCTTCCCTTCCCTTCCCTTCCCTTCCCTTCCCTTCCCTTCCCTTCCCTTCCCTTCCCTTCCCTTCCCTTCCCTTCCCTTCCCTTCCCTTCCCTTCCCTTCCCTTCCCTTCCCTTCCCTTCCCTTCCCTTCCCTTCCCTTCCCTTCCCTTCCCTTCCCTTCCCTTCCCTTCCCTTCCCTTCCCTTCCCTTCCCTTCCCTTCCCTTCCCTTCCCTTCCCTTCCCTTCCCTTCCCTTCCCTTCCCTTCCCTTCCCTTCCCAACAAAATAGCTGCATGTATGGTTTTCTGTTCACATACAATTTATATACATAACTCCTGCAAATAAAACAAAAACTAATTTTTAACCCGAAGTTTTGCCTTGAAGTGGTAGATACGTGCATTTGCTGATTATAGCTTAACTCAGGTAATGCATTTCTTAAGGTATTCTAGAAACAAGTTTCCATAGGAAAAAAAAATTCAATAAATTGTTATTTCTTAAAATAACCTTTTTTCTTTGACCCAAATATATCATGCAAAACTTTTGCAGACATGATATTGACCAAATCTAGAATGAAGTTTCTTACAAAAAATCAGTGTGTCTGTGGTCACATTTTTGCTTCACATGGATATAGGCTGAAAACTGTATCCAAAAGCCCTGCTTTGTTTGGTTCAGAACAATAGCTTGAGGCCAAATTTTCCACCTCAGCATCTTATGCTTAAAACTAGAAAGTACCCACTGACTTTTCTCAAAGAACTTTTTCCCAAAATTAGCCTAACATAATTTATGTACAAAATAAAAACAAGTTTTAAAAATCTTTGCTTTTTTATATAAAGAATAACTTGTTCAGTTCCAGTTAAAAAAGAAAGTCATTACAGCAGTCAATTAGATTGTAGAGGTTAGTCCTATACTCCAACAAGAATTGACCTCCTGTACATTGCAGTGAACCAAAAGCCTGTTGCTTTGCCCATGTTCTTCAATGGAATTACTATTTCACCTTAGTTACTAAATGCTTTAATGCCAGATAGCCATATCCCTCACTGAAAGACAAGAACTCCTGTCTCTCACAAGTGATGTTTAGGTGAATATGTTGGGATTTATACAATATCTGTGCCCCAAGAGTCATTTTTACTATGAAAAAAATAACTATAATTCACTGTACAATTTCAAATTGAAATAAATAAATGAATAAATAAATAAATAAAGCCCCATACTTTCTAATCTCAACAACTCTTTAGTGTCTTTGGTTCTTTAAAAACCAAAGACACTCTTAAATCCTGTGTTACAGATGTTTCTCTTGACATCTCCCTCATAAATTCACTGCACCACCACTGAATTCTAGAATTCAGTATAACCTGCCTGGATTCAATGGGACACATCTATAACCATAATGGAAAAACAGAACCACATTTTTCCTTAACTGTGATTCAAGGCTACAGTGACTACAATGGCTTCATTGAGCAGATTGCTTCTCCATTTTCCATTGACTTTGATCCCTCTGACAGGTGTGTGCATCTGCTGGTAGCTTTCATGAATCTAGTTTGACTGAACTGCTCATGTTAACATGAGGGGGAAAAATCGGTTAAAAAAAACCCCAAAGCTGGACAAAAAAAAAAAAAAAAAAAGGCACAAAAAGCCCCAGACACTGAGCTCAGGAAAACAAATATAAATTAGTCCAGAATAACTCAGAGCAGAGACCAACCTTCTGCATTCCCTAAGTGCTAAGTACTATTTCCATGAAACACTTAACTTCCAAACAGCTCAGGATTAGGTGCTACTTTGGAGACTTTATCCAAAGTAATAACAGTGTTAAGGGAGTCCAATATTTCCATTAAAGAACTGTTGAGAAGATAGGAGAGTCACTCCAAAACCACTGAAACCAAGGGCAGCTTTTCTTCTTCACACAAGACAGCACAGCCCAGCTCCCTTCAGGTATGTCCACCTTAAAGACTAAGTACCCTATTACTTCTGTGTGAAATGCATCTATTCTTCTGTTTTTTTGCAATATGTGGAAAGTTTGGGGCAGTTGCCCTGGTGCTGGCTGGACTAGTTTAATAAGATCCTGCAGTGTTTATTAGCTGAGAGAAACAGTTATGTCTCCAGCATTCCTGGGAGTTTATTTTGCCAGGAATTCCTGCTCACACAACAGATTTCAACATTCCTCTTTTAAGACGGGAACAAACAACTGAACCTAGTGAGAGTACTCTTTGTCAGAACTTGGTAGTATTTTTCTAATAAAACACAGATGATTTATATGTTCACATGGGAGACATATTTGGCATATAAAGCAGCTTCAGCAAAGGATTCTTGGGTGCCAGAAAGAAGGTTTTTGTGATTTCACAACAAAGATCTTCTGTTACTGCTCTGAACAGTCAGGGAACATTTATGCACAACATTAAAACAGTAAGATATTCTCACTGGTTAATAGCCATGCCCTTTTTTTCTGGGTGTACAGCAAACCCACAGTAAGTAGAATTATTGACAAATCCCTGAGAATTGCCAGTGAGCCAAACAACAGGGTACCAACAGCTACATCCATGTTATGGCTGTAATACTTCACCCGTGTATTGCTAGTTCTAAACACAAGGCTCCAGAAAAGATTTAGGGATCCAAAAATTCCTACCTCCCCAGTACAGGGGGGATTTTCCTACTGCCAGGACAGGGCGGGGATCTGCACAGAACTGCCATTCTCACAGGAGGGCACAGCTTTCAAGATCAGTGAGTTTTCCTGGACAAAGTCTGCCTAGACAAAGCATTAGGCATTCTTTGTCTGTCACAGCCTTACTGCTAGTTCTCCACTGCCTGACTCAGCAGTCATGGGTATTTCTGAGCCTTTTTACCCTCACTCAGTGCAGTTGACTACAAAGCAAACAGCCTGTGTCCAGTCAGACATTCAGGGGTTCAGGCCAGGTGGAGGAGGAACTATCACAAGACGTGGGCAGCAGGAAGCAATCCTCAAACAAATATGCAGTAAGAAGAACTTTGAAAAAGCCTCCCTTTTTAGTTCTTTTCCTTTTGGACAGACTTTCAATGTTTAAGCAATAATTTCCCTGACACCTTTTGTGTGTGTGTGTGTATGTGTGTGTGTGTATCTAACTCTTTCAGTCCACTGATAGAACTTCATAAAGGCAAATTTACTGATGCAAATGGCTCAGATGTCAAGCTAAACATCCAGGTGAATGATTGACTTTTACCCCTCTCCCCTAGTAAATTCTAGTAGAATGAATAAATGCAAAAAAAACCCAGTGTGTCTGATCTCACTGAGGTCTTGATCATTTTTACTTTATGGCTTACCTTTTCTTTACTCACTCAAGGTTCATAACACACAGTATCATCAATGAGAACAGACCTGCAAAAATGGAAGAACCAAGAATCAACCATCCCTGGTACCAAAACGTGTTTGAAATAAGCTTGAGGAAAAACACTTGTAATGCAGGCCTCAATCACATTTCTTAAGTAAAACACAGACTAACAGAATAATTGACTTTATAACAAATAAGAGTTCATGCTGGCAAAATTACTTTTTCAATGCTTACCAAAGAGAATGGGGAAAAAACATTCCTGTGGGATATAACACATTGATCATTTTAGCAAGTTTCATAAGCTGTGTGTTTTGTATGCTTTTTGTGTTATTTCCTCTATATTTATATACAAAACATGCACAGAACAAAAAAAAAAAAAAAAAAGAATGCTTTTTACATATACTTAAGGAACAATAGTCAGGCCATACATTTTAAATATGATTTTTTTTTAAATTAAATTCACTTCTGCTGTCTAGAGGGCTGAATATACTTTGCATAGCATTTTAAAGCATGGCAACAAACCATTAAAAGCAAACCAGTTACTAAAAGATATAATATAGACTGAATCAGATTAACAAGGAAATAATTTACTGCAGTACTTTTAAGCTCTAATTACATCAAAACTTTGTGGTTTGTTACTTCCGAGTACTCAAATGAGAATCAGTTACTTTTACTGCACACAACAAAGCTGCTGTGAAAGAAACAAGTCCATGTGATCTACAAAAGTCTGTCACCTACAAAAGAAGTATTTAAGCATAGCAGAATGACAGTTCATAGGTTCAAGTGAGCTCACATCATTCGTTTTTCTGAGATAAATCAATCATCCTTCAGAAAGTCAAGTTTTAGTAAGATTCCCACATTCATCAAATTACATGCATGAAGCATGCAGAATACATGGGCTGCTATTTATAAAACAGGCAGCAACTAAAAATTGTTATTTCAGCAATAAAAATAACTGATCACTGTGCTGCACCATTTTGTCTCAGGCACTACCAGTTTATCACCTGTCACAGACACTCCTAATGTCTTAGCCAAATAGCATCTAAAAGTAAGACACCCAAATATTTTAGTTAAGATCTTAATTCCAAGGTTTCCCGTTAAACACTAAGAGAAGCCAAACAAAGGCTGACCAGAGAATAAGGGCTTTACATAACTGAACTTCAGAATAAGCAGAAAAAGAATTTCCTGTGAGATTTCCTACCTATTGTACATCATCTCTCAGGGGGGAAAAGTGGAAATAATAGCTACATGTTGTGCCCAGATTAGAGCACAGCTCTAAGCTGTTGAGTCTGCTGCCAAATACCTTCAAATCTGAGGTACAGGAAAAGCAGAGGAATCATTTAATGAGAAATTTAGAAGTTGCTACTTCACAGATCAGTTTATTGTTTTGCAATTACTTTAAACAGAATTTTTCCATGCACCTTTTATAAACCTAAGAAATATTCTCAAACAGGTCTGTTGCATTTATTTGGAAACCAGTGCTTTAAGGCAATAATGGGAAGACAGTAAGGGTAACAAAATTTTAATGTACCTATAGAGGTAAATTTTATATGTTTATATGAAAACTATGCTGCCTATTCCTATTTTTAATGAACTCCAGAGTTAAAGTAGCTTTCTCCCTCACCATTTCACCACCAAGTACTGCTAGCTGATGCAAGCATCTCTCACTGTCTGTTTGATTTAATAATTATCACAGGAACTAACCACCTTTGAATCTAAATGTGGGGGTTTGCATAGCATGAATAGGAATGCTCTTCTCTAAGTTATTTCAAACACTGACTTGACTGTGGAAGGTTTAACATGTCTGTCATGTGCTAGCAAAATTCTAGAACACTTCTGTAGTTGTCATGCTGCAACTTACTAAATTTCATCTCAGTTTTCTGTGGAACTTTTCCAACTTTGGCTGAAAGTTATTCCGAAGAACACTCGTTTGGCTTTAAAAATGTACTCAGTGGCACTTACATTTGCATCTGTTAACATTCTCAGTGTGCTGAGTGCCATTCCTAAAATACCACAAATGAATAAATTCATGGGAGAATCTTGGGGATTTTAGAGACCTAAATTTTAGATCATCTTCTACACTATGAAATGCAGACTTTTCAAGTTAACCACTCTTGCATGGGGAGTGTTAAAAACTCAACTAGATGCTGAAATCTCCTTGAAGAGGGATTTTTATACTCAGTGTTTTAGATAACTCCAAAAGACAGGGTAATTTAAGCTGCATTTCTTGTTAGTGTCCTAATGTTCTCAAAGATTCTCAACACCAAACTTCTTCCAAATACCTGGAAACCATCTTCTTCAAACAAAAGAGGAGATGATAGGCAATAGTTTAGCACTGATATTACCCCCCTAGTGTGGGAGTCAAATGATGCAAAGTCAGCAGAACAGCAACCTGCTTGGGAATTTCTTACCCACTCCTTTCAGATGTGTTCCCCTTCAACCAGAACACAGACTCAGGACTCACCAGAAAGGCAGAGATGAAGCAATGGCTTCTGCAGAGCATCTTCTTCCTTTAAAATGCTGACACTTCACAGGTCTACACCTTCACCTTCTACAGTTTTCCACTGCCCACCAATTAGCTCTCCTTCATTATTGTAAATGTAAACAATCCAACTAGCCTGCCTTCACCATTACAAATGGAAATAATACATTTTCTTCATCTGCCCCTTTTCTCTTCCTGCATCCACCCTCCAGATATCCCACATCAGTGTGGAAAGTGATTCAGTGATTAGAACGTTTATTGGCACACAGGCAGGCAGACAGGCCTTGCACCTCCAAGTAATTATCCTAAACTGAAAGCAATAGACTCACGTGAATTTTCATTTTCTAGTTCAGGGCCACTGCACTGTTAATTATTTCATGTCTGACCACATCTGTTGGTTGGAGACTTCCAGGTAAAGTAGGTGAAAATTTTGTGAACCTTGGCAGGGCTAAAGCCTTAATCCCCTGCCAAGTATCTCAACGTTATGAAGACTTTGCTGGCTATAGAATATATTTCCCAGGTGAATGCAGATGCAGAATTTTAGACACCTGCAGGGTTAGGAACATATTTTGTCCATGACAGTGGTTGTCTGCAAAATTAACTAGCTCCACTGTCAGTCTGCCTCCCAACATCTCAATCAAGTATTACAAATGAGACAGTAGGACACCGCTATTGCAATTTGTGCACATGAAGGTTTCAGCTTCATTTAAATACAGAAACAGAACTGAGGAATGTTATTGTTCTACTTTTTCCCTGAAAATCCACATAATCACTTTCTTCATCTGCATAATCTGCCTGCCTTTCCCCAATGACTGATGCAGGAGCTGTCCGCACCAGAGGAGCTCTCCCCTGGGCTGAGTAATGCTGTTTGGCAGTGATTGAGATATCTGGAATAAGAAAATAGACTGTCAGCAATACAATACTCATGATATGTTCTGTCTTCAGAACTTTTCCCCCCAAAGTCTTGCAGTGAATGATGCAATTAAAATTTTGGAATCTCAGGCATGGTGATTGAGTGCTCAGCTTCTCATTTTCTCTGGCAGCTATTCAACTTCTTTGTCCAATTATGGCAGGAACCAAATGAATTGCAAGTGAAATAAGTTTTCCTCAGAGCATTTCCATATTGTCAGTATATGCTTCATGTTCTGAGGACACATTAACACCATTGTGTCTTTCACAGATTTTATTTAAAATTGCTATTTTCTTCTGAAAACCAAGGACTATGTAATTACAGCCAAAGATACACAAAAGAAAGTAGCCTTGAACAGAGTGTTCCTATCTCCTGAATATAAAAATTCAGAAAGATTGACAGAATTGTGTTTATGTCACTGCAAAAATTTTGGATATTAAATTTACACTTCTAATTAATATTTTTGTGATATGTATCATACTCTCTGCTATTTCTCATTGTTTTGAAAATAATTTGTTTGACTTCTTTTTGACAAAATACATCCAATATCATGGCTGCTGAAGAATATCACAACCATTTTCTCAGCTTGGTAGTTAATTCTAGTAACATTATCTATATTTTTTTCCAGAATTTTTAGAAATTATGTTAGTGAAACTTTAGTGTGCAGGCACAGAAGCTGGCATCACCGTAGGTTCTGTTGAAAAGGGTTTTAAATGAATTAGACACAAACAGGCATCACAAAATAACAACCTTAGGGCCTTTGCTGAACAAAAAGATGTTTCCATGGATGTGAGAGACAAGTGTTAAGGGTTAATGACTTCAGCAATCAGTCATTTGCAAAGGCAGGGGTAGTTTGCTAAGGCCAGGTTTGAACCCCTCAGCTGAAGGAGATGAGGAGAGTTTTTGGAGGTGTGGTGATGTGCATAACAGCAGCAGAGGGGTTCATACCCTCCCCATCACCAGGGCAGGACTACAACAAACCAACTTGTGTTTAGCCACAGCCTGGGGTCTGAGCCAGATGAGGGAGAAGGCCACTAAGAAACAGATCCTGTAGAGGAGGAAAAATGCTTCTTATCATGCCAATGTCCTTTCTTACACAAATGGGTCAGGATAAAACTGCCTTCTGGGTAAGGTATCAGGGACATTCACAAGATTTCATCCCTCCTGATGGGGCATAACTGGTTCAACTACATGGAAACAGCTGTCAAGTCTTAGAAAGTGTCAAAGATAAAAAATATGTTGACTCCCAAAAACCCCTGAAGCGCCCCCAGACTCATTTCTGAGCCTTCCTCCAGAGGACTGCATGTGATCTGTAGTGTAGCATCAGAATTCATCAAGCTTCCCTGCAGGGGAGTTCCTGGAGTGCTCCCACCTGAATCTGAATATTTATTAACGCACTGAACTTTGTGTTTTGAGGGCTTCCCCCACCCCCAATGGATCAAGACAATGACCATCACTTTGATCAATGGACACTGCTACTGCAACAATCAAGTTTTCTCACTGGATCCATGGGTGGTGATATTTTTCCTCTCCACTATCTACTCTTGTCCTTTATTTCTCTTTCCTTCTTTTTCTTATGTATTTTCTTAAATGATATTTTTATTCTTTTATACTGTTGCATTTTTATAGATAACAACCATAATGGCTACATACCTCCTTTCAGTTGCAATCAAATTCTTCTAAAATAAACTTACACAAATATATATATGTGTATATGCATATGCATATATAAATTATATTTATATATGTATATGTGTGTGTGTATATAAATATATATATATATATAAACAGCAGTCATTCAGTGTCATTTCACTCTAATCTGCCCCAAACAAGAACCTGAGATATCCTTTCCCTTATGAGTGGGTCATAACATGCATACACATGACTAAGTGGACCTGGAGAAAAAGTAACAGATACAGATTAGTCAGAATATCTGTGTACACAGGGAGAACTGGTTTCCTGGGTCATCAAATTCAGACCACCATGGTTAACTGTAATTCTGATAAAATCTGTTATAAACCTCCAAAGGTCCAACCTGAAGTGATTTCGTATTCTGTTTTAAAAAGAGGATATTATATGTCCTAAACCTGTTATCAAGAACAGGTTTATAGTTTCTGGTATGTTATGCTAAGGAAGTTAACTTAGTTAAGTAACATAGTCAGTAATTGACTAGATAGTAATTAATGGCAGTTAATTATTCCCCAGAGTTCTCAAGTAATCATTTCCAGTTTTTGTGTCAGTTTAGTGCTTATGTCTCTGTCTGTAAAGAGCAAAAGGTATTATAAGATGTAATATCCAGGGCCTCATACACTGAACATTTTACCTAATATTTTACAGCATCAAATATCTTTTTGTGTCTGTAGAACATTAAAAAATTACCTCTATCCATTTAACTAATAAAGAAAGGCTCTTTATTTAGATAACTCAGGAGCCCTGAGTTTATATTACAAGCTGCTCTCACAATACTTTGTTTCACAATCCTGGTCTAAATTTCTCAGTCTTTACCAGCATCAATAGTCCAGTCATGTCTGTAACTTAGCTGTGCTTCTGAACACCCTCAGTTTAACTAAACTTACTTCTTGTATGAATGTCACTTTTGAAAATATTACATCAGCAGCAAAAATTAACTTCAGGAAACTCTGAGAGTTTAATTGTTCTTCAGTGTCACAGTTAGTTGTCCTTGTTTGTCAGCTAATTTTTATTTCCGTGTTACCCTTAATATTTTTTCCTATTACTGTGTGAAGTTCAGGCTTCAGGTCGAGAATTCTGTAAAGGATAAATCATTTTTACTAAGGATAATCTATAAATTTAAACTGGTAAATCCATAATGCATTTTATTTCCAATTTGTTTCATTTGTATCCATATCCCAAAGATTCTTTAATGCAAATTTTAGCCTGGATCTACTGATTTTAGACTAATGTGTCTGTAGTGCCTTGATGGCCTCCTTACCTTGCTTTTAAAAAAATGTTTTGTTTGTTACGCTTCAGTCATCTGGTATCAATTTAAATAAATGGCTAGAGTTATTTAAAACATTTGAAGCATAATCTGTAGTTTCATCTGCTAAAGCTTTTAGTCTTCACAGATGGAGGTATCTGATCATAACTTCCCTGTTTGAGTTCAGCACCTTAGATCTCCTTCAAAGTTATTATTTCCATCTCTTTTTTCCACCATCCATTCTGCCTTTGCACCACATCTATCATCATCTTTAATTTTCAAAGAAGGTCCTGGTGGACACCAAGCTGCCCATGAGCCAGCAGTGCCCTTGTGGCCAAGACAGCACTGACAGCAGGTTGAGGGATGGGGTCCTGCCCCTCTACTCAGCCCTGGTGAGGGACATCTGGAGTGCTGTGTCCAGTTCTGGGCTCCTCAGTACAAGAGAGACATGGAGCTCCTGGAGCATGCCCAGGGGAGAGCTACAAAGAAGACTAGAGTATCTCACTTATGATCAAAGGCTGAGGAATTTGAACACGTTCATCTTCCAGAAAAGCTGGCTGAGAAGGGACCTCTACAGTGTCTGTCAGTATCTGAAGGGAGGGTGTCAGGAGGATGGAACTGGATGTTTCTCAGTGGTGCCAAACAATAGGAAATCATTGTGCTAATGTTGTCAATTACAATATCATAGTGCTTCACAACTGTGAAAGGTTATTTGCTATTTATTGCATACAATGTAAAAAGGCCATATCTTAACACTTAGACAAATGCTTAGCCTTACTTACATAAATACACTAACTTCAGTATAACTGTGTTGATATATCTAAATACTACATTCCAGATTATCTAATGCAGAAACTATAATGCTTTTTTCAATTAATAAATTCAGATATAGAAACAGAAGAGATATATGAAGATATAATTTAAGCTTTTTAAAGGAAACATTCATAGCAACATATTTTATTACTGGAGTCATGCTGCCAGCACAAGGCTTGAACTTTACAACATACTCATTCTCCTTTTTAGATCATTTCACTTATTTTAAAAAGGTTGAATCTTTAAATGTCTGAAAGACATTCAAAATATGTTTTACAAATCCACAGCTGACATTCTGAATCTCTTTTCCATTGAAAATAAATGTAATCTTAAAAAAATAAAAAATTATGCTTTTAAAGCAAATTACAAACTGATCATTACATGTTCTTACTCCTGGATTATGGCACACAAAGTGCCAAGAAATGTTTTGCATATGTCAAGAAGCTCTTTCTTGGATTCTGTGAAATAGCAAGAAGTTAGTGCCATCTATAGACAGATTTTAATATTGAAAAACAATAGGAAAAAAAGTACCAGCTCAGCAAACCAATCATATCAAACAAAGTAAAGATCATTCTATAGTATAAAAATTAATAGAAAAAATGCCTCACATTAGCCCATTTTTTTCAGTTTTCTTAAGAAATATTTTAGCACAAATGATGACTTGAATTTATTACAAAGCAATTTAATATTTCTTTAAATAATCCTGTGAACCCACTTTAGTACACCTTTGTGTACTAAATAAAATAGTTTAAAATAGCTCAACAGTACTTACACCATTCCTGAGTCATTTTGCTTTTTATTGTTTCACTTCTAAGTTGAGCTGCCTTCCATTGTTATTATAATGACTATTACAACTTGCAAATCTAACCTTGCAAAGTTTAAGCTCTTTAATCACTTTAATTATACAAATAACAATTTAATTTCAGAAGATATTCACATGCTTTGTCTTGCAGGAACATGCTCATAGATCATTAAACTACCTGTTGTATGCATGTTGCTTCTTTTAACCACAAATCTTTTCTCATGGTTTTCCACCAGAAGTAAAATTAAATATATTTAATGTACAAATAGCTTTGTAAAATAAATAAAATGGTATGCTGGTAACCAACAGCCACTTCAACACCTGATGAGGATTAGAATATTGCCAGCAGAGTGCTAATTTGTAAACTGTATTAAATACCCTAGTGTGTAATTTAGGTGGAAAAAATGTATGTGTAAATCTGTCTTTTCTTATTTTCCATCTCTATTAAAAAAAAAAAAAGTTTGCAAGTCCAATCCATTTTTCCAAGAAGCACCTTTTTAATTAAATTAGGTTTCAAATCTAAAGCAATATCAGATTGCCAGAAATAAAACCATGATACAAGTTGTTAAGATATGCAGAGAAAAGACATTGCTGTTATTGACCACAAAGGATTGATATTTTCGCTATTATCTAAGGACCAGCCCTTCTCCAAGTCCTTTTGGGAAACCTCTTTCATTAAATCTCTGTTTCTGTGGTGAGAGTGAAGAGGAGCACAGGGCTGGGAACACCTGGCAGAGGATTCTGCACTCGTGTGGCAGATGTGCAGAGCAGCAGCAGGGCAAACAGGAGCACAGGGTGCAAAATGTTCCCTGGTGATTGCAAAGCAGTAACTCCCTAGCTGCATAAAATACATCACATGGAAAGAACTCACCACATGGAATAGCTAAATTACTTGCTTGGAGCTAGAAGGTGAACATATTTAGTCAGGTAACTGCATGTTTTTAGGTGGAAAGTTCAAATATCTCAAAGTAGTTTAAAAATTGATACTTTATTTTTAATAAATTTTCAGGTAATTGGCATTACAATTCCAAACTTGTATGGTACATCTGAATTAACTTTGGCACCTTCAAAGGGCATGCCTGTATATTACTGCATTCACTTCCACAGCTGGTATCTTAGCAGCATTTCAAGACTGCACTGAATACTCACATCCATGCACATACATAAAATATAAAAATATATGTAAAATGTCAGGTATACAGTTGCTTTAAAATGTCTACATTTTTGCTGCTATAGCAAAAATGAGTATGATTGTAAAATATGAAGCATTACAGCAGACATTTAAATTCTTCAGTAGAAGGAAAACAAACAAAGTTTTCTTTCTGTCCAGAAAGCTTTCTTTCTGTTCACAATTGTGACCTGTGGTAAATGCTTTCTGAAAGGAATTAGGTTGCTTAAATTTGTTTGAATGTCAAGCTTATATATTATCTGTCCTTCCATATCTTCCAAGTGCATAGACAAATTTCCTTCTTTACTAACCTATTAAAAAGGCAGATTTGTCTTTAAAAGTGCTAAGCTTTGAATTGTCTTCACCTTGTGCTGGAAAAAGATGTCATAGTCTCTGTCAGATGTTAGCCCAGGCAGGTGCAGCAGGGCTGTACATTCCATACATTCCTGACTAAACTCAGCAAGCTGGAGGATAGCAAAGAGGGATGAGTGAACAAGTGACAAAAGGCAAAGCCAAAGGCAGTCCCAAAAAGAAACAGTCTCCCGAGAATCTGATGATTTTATTTATTATTATGTCTGAAGTTTTCATGATGTTCACCTGCATCTGCAGCTTCTTTTTGGTAAACTCAAGGGCAACCTTTATTTTCCATCTGCTTCAGAAAACAAAGATTGCGTTTGAGATGGAGAGGCCTAGGTGGAATTTGGGGCAGCCTGATGAGAAAATTAAAACAATGGACTTTTTACCTTTATTGATTCCAGACAAAGAAATGCCTGTTTTTTCCCTACCTTAACCGCTCTGTTTTAAGAAAAATTTAGAAAAAATGGATGAAGTTCTGGGGCTCTTACAAACCTTCTGTTACCTGGGTATCATAGGTAGGCAGTGACATACATTTCATTTACCTCTCCTTTAATCTAGCCCAGGAGATTCACAGAAAAATATTTGTCAAAGAATTGTGATATTTTTCAACAGATCTGGAAATCTGAAAGCAAAATAATTTCCATCCTTTTTTTTTTTTCACGTGTGGCATTGATTCCCAGAAAGAATACTGCTCACAAGTGTGTACTTTAATTTCCTTTCAAATGAGAAATGATAGATAACTTTTCTATACTTTTGTTAAAAAAAAATAAAATATTCTTACTTTAAGTATTTATTTAGAAAGAAAAAAGTTATCAAATTGCACACAGTTCCAGGATCTTCCAGGATCTGGAAGAAAAGAAAGAATGTGGGGCTTATCTGTTTTTAAATGTCCCAATCAAGTAAAATTTCAATTTTACTTCAGGCTACTTTATAAAAGAACAGAAGATCACGATCTAACTCTTGTTGAGGCTAATGGGACTTTGGGATCAGGCCACAAAAGGTCACATCTTTTTATGTACAGTTCTGAAGTGAGACAGTAAGATAAAAATCTCATATTTAGGAGGCTTTTTCTAAGATCACAGTCACTTGGAAAGCTATGAATCACACAAGAGCCAGGATGAGCACAAAAAGAGGATACATCTCAAATGAACCCGCTATTTGATGATGGTTGTGAAAAAAATATTCAGGAAAAAGAAAGCAGTAAAATATTTTCAATTTAATTTATATATATATATATATTTATTTTTTTAACAGAGATTATATCAAAGACACCAAAAAATACCTTATTGGAAATTAGACCATCAAAGATAAACATCAAGATAATCCAGAAATAATTCCGTTTTTTAGATAGATAGATAGATATATAATAGATAATATACCTATGATGAATATGATCATGGGACAAAGATTTCCTCTCAGCACCACTTGAATTATATTAATTAGGTTTGAATATTAATCTTTAAATTTCTCACCTACCAGTAGAGCAAAAGCTTATATCCCCTCCCAAATTATATGCTTTATAGCATATGTGTAGTCCTATAAAAGCAGTTTCAGATCTATGTGGATAAATGCATGTTTGTAAGTAATAGTGCTAAATGAGGAGATAAAATAATTTGATGAAGATATTAATAAAGAAAAGCTAGGAAAAACATGCAGTGAATAAATTGAATATAATCAAATTTCAGGGATTTTCAGCTTTTTTTTTTTTCAATTTTTTTTTTTTATTATTTTCTTTTAGGGAAAAATGAACCAATTTTGAAAGGCTCAGATATTTCCTTGCTGTGGTCTGGAGTCCTTGCAATATAAGTTTATTGACTCTTATGCTGTTTTGAATTTGTATGAGGCCATTTATACCATTTATGAAATCTCATATTTTACTGTGAAGCACATAATGTGGTTATGTAAAATGTGTTTTAGTTGCCAAGGAAAATAAAGAAGGAAAAAAAAACCAACAGAAAATCTTGGTGTCTTTGAGAGATTTTAGTATGCACTGAGCTTTAGAGGATGAATACAAAGCCAAATCCAACCTGAATGTTTTGGGTTTGCCCTGAGGCCTTGAAAGAACTTTTTTCTTTATGTACTCTGCCTCAACTAGAAGCTAGATGCTCATAGAATATTGAGAAGCTAAATAAAAAATAAAAAGTCATCAACAACAGCCTTGTCCAGCTTCAAAAACACAGCCTATTTCTACTCTCTGTCTCTAAAACCTTTGGTTTCATCTGACTAAAAATTAAAGGAAGTGATAGAAAGAACAGTATAATGTGGAATAATGGGCTACTGGATCATCCTTTCCCATGGAAATGGATTCAGTCAGCCTTCTATTGAAAAAGCTGTAGACTTACTCAATATGAAAGTATTCTACCTTCAAGGTCTGCAAATTCTTATGAAGGGAAGTTTCAGAGAATTTGAAAAGGTAAAGTTATGGAAGGAATCAAGGGTTATTCTGTGTCCCTTGCATGAAAAATCTTTTCTGGAGCTGCAGGAAGAAAAGCAAATCTGCTTGGAAATATTATATTATCTAGAGGTAAATTGGATGTTAACTGGCTCAAGATGTACACAGCTGTAATTCTGCTGTAGGAACATCCAGGACACTGTGTCAGCACATCAGTGACTAAAACACTGCCTCTCACCCATCCCAGAGAGCAGGAGCTTCCCTGTGGGGTATGAGAAATGCAGTCCTGCAAGAAACTGCCTGATCAGCCCATTTTAAAACACAAACAATGGAATAACTAACCAATTTCCAGTTCAAATAATTAAAATATTGTTTTTGTGTTGTAGAACTCCATGAAGAAAACCACTTACAGGAATGCTAGTATTTACTGATGTTGCTCATAAAAGTACAGATAGAGCAGTAACTCTTTTTTCACTTTAAATGTGAAGAAAATAGTCCATGTGATGGCTAATAGTAGGAAAGGACATTATTTTCTGCTTTTTTCAAGACATAAGATAAAGGATGAATACTTAACCAGGCAGAATATTATGCTCAGAGGCTTATTGGAGTGAGTGGAAATAGCTATTTTTTTCTTACATAGGAATATTGCATAATATATAATAGAATTGTTTTGATGTGGCATTGCCAGGATTAAGCCTCACAAAGATTGCCTCCAATTTTCTCTCAGAATCATGGAATATAATAGAATATTTCATGTTGGAAGAGACCCACAAGATTCATCAGGTCCATCTCCCTGCTCCTCAGAGGGAACTTAAAAGTAAATCATATGACCAAGTGCATTCTCCAGATGCTACCTCAACTCTGAAATATTTGGATCTTCATAATGCATGACAAGATGATTTATGTTTTATGGATCAGCCATGCTCTGGACAGTGCATATCACTACTCTTCAGCAGGGCACAGTCTGCAGAACTGGCAAGGTCAAACCCAGGAGTCAGTGGAAGGTCCCCATTCAAGTTTATCAGTAGTAAATTCTCCACTGGGTTTGGCTGCTAAACTCAGTTCTACTGCTGGAAATTGAGAGTAATCCTAGCACAGATAATCTCTTGTAAAGCAATGCTGCTATCAACCCAAAGAGGATTTATAAGTACTTTGGAGAATTCACTCCATGAGGAAAAAAGATCACGGGGGACTCAAGTAGCTGTAATGTCTTTTGTTATCAAAAGACACTTATCTTTTCTGCAAGAGAGAAGACTGTTTAAGAAAATGGAACTCAATAAGCAATTTAGGGGCAGCTCAAAAGATGAACAATCTTTTTGCAAAAATGCAGTTACTGTTTTGAATTTATCATCAAGTTCAAGATTGTGAATTAAACAAAAAAAGAGGGCTGTTCTTTGAATGATTAAACCTAGTTTAGATGACCCAGTGTCTATACCAAATGGCTTACCAATTTATAATGTAGTGAAGATAGACTGAAAACAAAACCCACAGCCTTATACACAAACACTGTAGTGTAACGTTAGGGGAGAGATGGGCCAATCTGATTAATGTCAGTTAACAAAATACAAATGACACTGTACATAAAAAATTGCAACTTTCTCTGTACTACTTTGCAGGAGTAACCTTACTGTACTCTGAAGGAGCTTGAGTCTATGTTAAGAATAAAAATAAACATGTTAAAGCTTCCTATGCATTGACAACCAAAGCCATATTTGTAATTCATATGCTAGCAATGTTGATTATTAAAAACACTGAGCTCTGTAGGTCATTTCAGAAATCAACCAAAGGCAGTGCTGCTTTCTATTTCTGAAAGTCATTTTGTTTAGGGTATCTATGTAATCATTTAAGAATCTGCACTGACTCTGAAATACAGACACTTAGGCTGCATTCACTATTGAGTGCATCATTCTCAGATAAAATGGATTTTTCCATATATTCCAAGGAACCTAATCTATACATCTACCTGAGCGAAGGCAGGGACACGCCTTTTTGCATTTCAGATACAGGATGAATTCTTGAAGCAGCAGCATCAATGAAATTTCCCCCTCCTCTTATTCTCAGTTCTCTCTTAGCTGTTCTGTCCTTCCCTGTCCTGGTCCAAGCACTCAGCTATTTTGTTCATGGCTGAACAATCCCTGGCTGTTTTGCTTTACCCTAGTAAAAGTTCCTTGTTTGGTTTATATATATTTTCAGCACTCCTAAGAAACTTGATGAAGGACAGCTAGCAAAAAAGGCCAGACCACCAGTCAGTGTAAACTGGATAGCTCTGTGGATTTGAGTGAATTAATACCAAACTGTACTGATTCACAAAATATGTTTTTCATCCTGGGACACTGTTCTTTGAAATTATGTTGTGGCTGCACAGACTCCATTTTTTTGATGCATATTTAAAAAGCAGTCATTTCTGTTTGCTGTGCGTATTCATTTCCATGTGTGTTTGAAGCCAAGGAGATCATCTAGATCCACGAAGAAAATGCCTGGAGTCATTCACATCTTCTCAAAAATACTATTGGTGTGACCAAAGGTGGAACCTATAATTTAGTTGTCAGGTTTTGTTAATGGTTATATAAAGTAAAAATCATAGCATCTGCTGTTGGGAGATTTGCCACTGAGGTAGTTTGAGGTCTCTTAAATAAAAACTGAGTGAGAAAAGTCCTGTTAATATGGTGGTGCTTTGAGGTAGATAGATTTCTTCCCAAATACTGCACTTAAAGGGAAAACACATATGTTAATATCCTGTCTCCAGAGGAGATGTGTAAATTTTTGGAGGAAGAAAATGTTAGTTAAACACAGACACCACTTACACAGCAATCTTATTTATTCTCCATCATGAAGAATCTTGACATGAAACTTGAAGTCTTCTTGGAAGATGTGTTACACTTTGGCTCTGTTTTGGGAGGGAAGCACTTGGCAAATTGCAAAGGCATTGCTATGAAAAAGTCACCAAATTCCTTCCTCTCCTTAAAAATCTACCAAAATGTGCTCTATACCAAAACAAGCATTTGCCAAGAAATACTGACTGGTTACAGCAGCATGGTCCAAAGCTGTGCCCCTGCCATCCCAGAACCAGGACCTGCTCCCCTGCTGCACACCTCATTTCTTGGGAGGACCAAAAAAATTATGTCTCCTGTAGTGTAGGAATTCACGGGCTTCCTTCTACTCTGATAAAAGAGGAGAGGGAAAAATACTCTAAAAATATTAGGCATATTTACATAAACTTTTACAATGCAGCTATCTATAACTCCACCTAAAAATTCTCTTCAGTGTGTCATTAGGAAATTTTTATTGTGTCTGAATGTGTAAAATTATCAAAAATTAGGGTTTTTTCCCCCCAAACTTTAATGGAAGGGAGAGGGAAGTTAATTGTGTAAGATTCAGTGCTGTGAAATGCTAAAGACTTGTAGTTAATTATTAAATCTCAAGTCTTTGGCAATAGAGCCTTCTGTGTGGTCTCACAGGTAAGATACAGGGCCTGGAGGGAACAACAGAGTTCTGAACATGGAAAGAACATATGATGAAGTGCCTGTTGTCTTTAAAGCCTGTAGTAGCAATATCATCTTTTTTAAACTGAAGTTGAGGGTAAGAATATTCTCCAATCCATTTCTATCTCTACTGCTTCTTTTCTCAACAACCTTGGGCTTCTTCTCAGTTTCAAAATCAAAAGATTCTGTATAGGATGAGTGGTACTATGACCTCTTTGCAAATGTAAATACCCCCCTCAAAGCTACACCATTGAGAGGGACACGACAGTAGCAAATACTTTGTATTACTATACCCTTTTCTCACTCAACTTTAGATATTCTGCTTTTTCATTTTCCTCCTTTTTCTTCCATTCTTCAATTTTCAGTTCTCTCCAGCCATCTGCTGTTTCTCCATGGTCTTTAAGTGCCTGAGAAACCGCACCACTGTTCTCAGTAAAAAGGATAAGCAGAGTTACAAGCAAAGTACACTACAGAAGCACGCTCACCTGGGGCCATTGAGGGATAGAGAAGCTTCACATGTTACTTAGTGGCACTTAAGTACCTAAATACTTACCACAGCAGAAGTCTACATGGTTTATTCATACACAGATTTTTCTAGGCAATTCACTACAACTAGTATCCAAACCACCCACAACTATGCAGCAAAACTCCACATCATTGTATAAACAAGTGTTCCATGAAAAGCAATTTCTCTCTGAATCCTCAGGGCTTTGTGGGTTTTTTGTTATTTATTTATTTAAATGGCTTAACTAATGTACTCAGATGCCACAGTGAAAGGCAAGACATATGAAGCAAAGTAGAATGTATGCTGGAGAAAACAGAACAGTTTAAGATCAGATACAAATAATTAGCTACAGATAAGATGCTTCTTTCCATTTTTTCTACACTGGAATAGATGTGATAAAACTAGCAGTTACATGGAAGAAATTATTTTCTGGACTACAGGCAGAAGGACAGAAAACTGTTTTTTTCCCATTTAATTTTTGAAATGTGTTAAGAATTACTTCTTTAAACTTTCAACTGGAGCATCTTTGAGTTGCTCCATTTTTCCTGAAGTCTGGGGAGGACCTTTCAAGAGCAAAAACAGGAGAGAAAGCATGTTTAATATGATCTCACAAGCTTAGAAAAGGTAGGAATGCTATACTGTATGATTTCTAAGTGTTCAATTTTAAAATTTAAAAAATTAAAGTTTGGTAATGTCTTTCTTTCAGGCAAGATGGGACATTTTCCCCTGAATTTTCTTAATTTTTTCTTAAAATACATTTTTGGAAAATTACTGTTGTTTATCCAAATTGCAAAGTGAAACTGAAGACAACCACAGAAAAGTAAAACTACAAATATTCTCAATGTGAATAGAAAAAACCAGTGGATATAAATAAGCAATTTATATAGAATTTGTGATCAGCCTTTAAGAAAAATAATGATCACCACTTATTTATTCTTAATATCTTACCTCATTTTGTGTCCCCTAAATGCCAACTTTGCAGTGGATAGGAGGATTTCACAGCACTCTTGCTTCTGTGTAGGACTACTGTGTTTTCTTTGTAGCTGGGTGAGCTGCACCCCATTTACCCAAAGCCCTGCAGTTTAAAACCTTCAAATGCTCTGTGGGCACCAGCCCCAATCTCTGAACCGCACGTGGTCTTGGAAGCCATCAATTTTAACACACAGCACTGCATTAGCTCCAACTTGCCCATGAAAACACAGCAGGAAAAGATTATGAGGGGAGCTTTATCAAGCTGAGCCATGCACTGTTCTGCTTCCTTGAAACTATCCACATATCTAAATGCACCAGTACATATCTAGATATATATATAAAATGTATAAATGTGACCATATTCTGCCCAAAATTCATCCCAGTACCAACATAGGTGTCTGTGCCTATGTTCAAAAGTTACTAAGTTCACTCATTTCTTGTTATCTGTGGGAGTCCAGCACAGGCAAGAGCACTCCCTGTGGTCACGACCAAGACCAAGGCTTGCTTGATCAGGTGTGTCTAAGCCAAAAAGTTTTTTTGTGAGTAGCAAGAGTGTTTCACAAAAAAGGAAGCACCAAGGTGTATCACACCTATTCTGGCCTGGAGGCTGGAGAAAAGAGGCACGTGAGATTGTTTTTTCTGTCTGGGGCCACTCAGGCTAGGCAAGAGAAGGCACCAGGAGGAAACAGACAGAAAAGGGATGAAAGAGTATGTCAGTTGAAGTCCTGAAGAAAATGGGGACTGGGCATGCCAATTCAGACTAGTAAGGAGTGCATTAATGGATAAACAAGCAGGCAGCACATGAATGAAAATGATGGAGCAGAAATGAGTTGGGTTTTATAGCAAGCCTCGTGCACTCTCTGGGAGCTGACTTCTAGGGCATCTGTAGCCCCAAGGACTTAGGGAAAGTAACAGTTCCTCTCTTAAAGTATTTAAAACAACCTGTCTGGTACAACTCAGCCTTCAGGCTCAAAAGAAATCTTTTTAATTGGGTGCCAGAGGCAACAGATGCTGTAGGAGAATAGAAAGTTGTTCCAGCTGCAGTGACTCCATTGGCTTCACCAGCAGGCGCATCTATGGAATAGAGGTGACCCCAGTGGTGACTGACAGCTGTAATTCCTTTCTCATTCTGAGGCTGCCTCTCATCTCCAGAGCAGGCAGGGGACCACACCTTCAGGAGAAATGTGAGGGAGCTGGGGTGGTGGAGGAAGGAGAAGAGTTTTAACAGAATAATCTTACAATAGTCCCATCACCCAGGGGTTTAGGATAATCTCAGCATCCTAAATCCACCCACATGGGTTGTGAACACCATGGGGAGAGAGACACCCCCGAGACAGGGTTTATAAATCTGAAAGGAAATTTCCATAGGAACTTGCGGCAATTCCCATTCCTGGTGCTTGAGCCTAAAGCTTTGCCTTCCCATCTTCCTCTTTCCTTCAATAGATGGTCATCTTGGAAGAATTATTTACTTAGCAGACTAAAAAATTAAGTCAAGAATTACGTTTCTGTTCCTAATACCATCATTTGACTTAATCTGTGGCTTTTGCTGAAACACGAAATCCCTCAGCTTTGTCCATGTATGAGGTGGGGATAATAGAAGTTTAATGTTTGTAATGCACTTTGAAAAACACTGAACAAAATATGCAAAAAACCCCATTTTTTTTTTATTTCTTAGCCTTTATAGTCAAAAGAATAATTCACAATGAATAACTTATGCACTGATATGAACTCCTTTGCGCTTGAATGTTATTCACCCACAATGTTGTTTTTCTTGTCTGAGTTATTTATTATTCTACACTGGTTAAATAATTCCCATAAAAATTTAATGGTTTATGGGCTGTTCATGAAAAGTTTATTCTGAATATTTATTACGTGAAATGAAATGAATTGGTTATTTTTGATATATCCAGTCTCTGCTTCCTGACTAGAGTAATGTAACTTGTTGAATCAGGTCTTTTATGTAAATGATTTTGCTTGTACACCAGTTACAGTATCTGTACATACTCTTGCTTATAATGTAAGTTTGAGAACATCCCTAGCCATCTATTCATTCACTCAAAAACAAATGTAGTTTTAAATCACAAATGCAGATAAAGAAAACTTCCATTTGCATCTGAACTTACACTGTCTTATTTTTCATGTATAGATGTTGAATATAAAGATAAAATATATCTTAATTTTCTGGGTTGTTTTTTTTTTAATTTAAATTAAATTACCATTAACTTCTTTCACGTAGAAGTAATTTAACATGATTAAAGAGAATACTCTGTGGATTTACATTTTCCAAATGGATTAGCAATAGATCTCTTGGAATTCATCAGGTATAAGAATGAAGCTGTAAAACAGTGATTTAAGTAAATGCAGGGAATACCAAGAGGATTAAAATGAGATCTCTAAGGTCAATAACATTGCAGTGTAGATTTTATGGTAACATTAAATCTTTTGAAATATTTACAGAGAAGAAATATACTTTAGCTCTGAGACAAATTATAGAACACAGAAGTTTGAGTAAGCTATGATTTACATTTTCACTTACCTGAGGGAATCACTAATTGCTAGAAACTGTTCATTATTTAAGAGGTCTTCAAGTAAAATGAGAAACAGGGAAAAATTCTGGGTGACAAGCAAGGCCAGTTTTAAATATAGCTTTGTACTTCTGTTTTTGTTTTCTAAAAAAACCTCCTGTAATCATATTTCAATGATAAAATAAATGCATTAAAATATTTTTATTTTGCAGTTTCATCTTAGTGTAAAATTATAGAATAGCCAGCAAAGTAATTAACTGTAAGGACATTTATATTTTTAATGCTCACAGTGTTTTGTAAGATTTTTTATTTTCTTTAACAAGACTTTAAAGGACATCAAGGAATAGCAATATCTCATGGGTCATAATCTCCAGAGTATCATTTTTCTGCATAGCTGCTTTTCTCACATCAGCACAGTTCTTTGAGGAAAAAATTTATTTTTAGTCTGGTGAAAATCTCAGTTAACATATTTCAAAATAATGGACAAATGGATAAGCTCTTTGGAGTCTTACTCTATAGTTTTTTGTTAAACATGCACACATTTTTATGCCTGTCAACTTAAGGGTCTTTCTGCCCTCTCCCTCCAAACAGGCCTTCGTCCCTTTAATTGCTGTATTTGTACCAATACAGAAATTCACATACAAACACAGAATTTCAGGCATGGGAAACTAAGTAACAGGGGGTTGCTAAATATTTAGTTTTTAATATATTTGTCTGAATATACAAATTACTGCAAAAAAAGTAGTTTTCCCTAATAAATTTTAGGCTCAGCTATATTTGGATTAGACTTTACAGTAATTATAGTGTCAAAGATAGTGTATGCTAATTTAGATTAGTACAAAGAAAACTCCAAACACAACTTCCCATTTCAAATATTCATAACTTTTATCAAGTATATTATCTCAGAGTAAAATTAGTTTTCTCATCTCTCCAATTAAATCTTTTAAAAAATCTGCATTTTTAGTCATATTTTTTCAATTACAAAAGAAGATAAAAGATTGTTGACAGAAAGTGTGGCTATGGATAAAGATCCAAATCTAACCTGTCCCACTAATTATAAAATATAACAAACTTGAAAGACATATTCTCTTGAATATTTTCTGCTGCTTTATATTCACTGACACAAGAGTACTTTTTAGCAAGATGATGTTCCCGGAGGGATAATAAGTGCTGGCAAGCTCAAAAAAGAGCTACAGAAAACACATATATTGATTGTTTCAGACAATAGCACAATGCATTGTCTAATCTTTCTGCACTTTGATCCTCCCACAAAAAGCAACATGGGCTTAAAAAAATCACTAGAAAATATAGGAACAAAATCTGCCACAGACATCTCAATAGTTCTGTATTTACTGACCATTTCACCCACAGGAAAACAAAGATCAAGAATTTCAGAAAGTTCCTAAATATAGCATTGACTTAGCTATGAGAAAAGTGAAATAGTGTGTAAAGGCCATTGGCTTTGAAACCTACTGATGTGCTGTCTGTAGTAACCATGCCTATGGGACATCCTTAGAGATAAATCATAAAATCACATTCTAGCACTATGCAATGTTTTGTTTCTATTTGAGGCACAGCTCATTGGTACTAGAATGAAGACACTACATCATGAAAGTATATCCTGGCACTGTGATTAGCTTATGAAAGAATTGCATCATGAAAAGCAAAAAAGCATTTTCCCTGAGTACAGTCTCCTGCATTTAAAAACAAAGCTGGTAAATCCAAGTGGCAGTTCCCAGAGCAGTTGCTACATGCTAGTTGTAACTAGAGCATGAGACAGTGATGGATAAATAGCCTGCTGTGGATGATTTTGGGAAAAAAAATAAAATTGAACTGTTGAGAGGGTTTACAAGGCTCAGAAGGTCTGGGATTTTAGAAGCATAAAATCTTCCCAGCGGCGCTCAGTGGAATTCCACAGCTCCTCCTGCTGCTCACAGCAATACATTATTTAACACATGCAGGGGAGAAGCTTTTTGAGAAAAGCAAGTTTTTACATACCAGATGCACAGTTCCCTCACATGTATTTTTCCTCAGATTGTTGCAGACAACTTCTCACTAGCAAGGAATTACAGCACTGTCAAACTGAAAAGATTTTGCAGAGACCTTCTGGCTGATATCAGACTTCTCCACTGCTTTCTGGTCTTCAGTACATTCAAGTTTTTTATTTTTGTCTTCAGGTTGCCTATATATGGGTACTCATTCTATTATGAATTACTGTGTTTTACTGTATTTTCTGTGGTCCCTTTGTCTCCTCTTTTTTAGGGCACCCATTTTAACCTACAACTTCTTTGGGACTTCTTGTGGATTGAATAGAGCTTCTGGTTCACAGTTCTGGCTTTATTTTGCCCTTAAAATCCTTCGCAATGTTGCTTTTCTTACTAGTCAGCTGTTTTCTTCCATCATCATGTTTAATGGGCTTTGTTTTTCTTTTTTCTTTTTTTTTTTTTTTTCCTTTTTTTTTTTTTTTTTTTTAATTCAATCAGTTCTCAACTGGATGTTGGCAGGCTATGGCAAAGAATTTAAACATTCAAAAATCAAAGTTTTAATTTAAGCATTCAAAAAGTCACAAGTTTGGTTGTGTGCATTTAAAACTCTAGCACGTGGACTTTTGCAGATAGCTCCTTTAAAGAGCAGCAAGAGACTGGCAAGCAGTATTTACCCTGCCAAGCTCTGCAGGGCACTCTGTTTCTGCAGGAAACCTCAGCAATAGTGATCCACAGCTTGAATAATCCACCCCAGGCTGCAGAGGATTAGGCTGTGGACTGCTCAGTCCTTGGAGCTGGTTGATAGAAGTTGTTTTTTTTAAAGTATTGGACACAAATGAGGTCAAAGCATTAATGAGCAACCATGAAGAAGTAGAAAGATTGTATTCTTAGATGTGTGGTGGGAGATTAGTGGACACATCTGATTTGCTACTCAAAAGTGAAAAATAAAAAGAAAACCATTTATCAACAATGCATATGTCATTACTTAAAAAGCAAACCAAAGCAATATTTTAAGGCAAGGGACTGAATCAACACCTATCTATCTATATTCTATTGCATTGCATTATTGCAGTATTTTTGCCAATGGCAACCAGGCAGATATGAAATTAAGTCTGAATTGCATTTCAGTGCAGCCATGTTGTGCCATTTCTGTAACATCAGTTCTGTACAATGGCAGAACAGTTTAAATGCTGGGGTTTACCTTTTGGCTAGGCTTGCCATGAGAATCTCTGCCACCACTGAGGTTTGCAACTTAGATAGGGAGAGAACAGGAGAACAAAGAAAAAAAGTGCAGACCTCATCCACAGCCACTGGCTCAAAGGAGGCTACACCTGATTGAAGAGGATGGTGAGGAAAGCAGTGGCTCTGTATCTCCAAAGCTGGAGATAGACTGGCACATTGGTAGGCAGCAGATATACTTCAGCACCTCTCTTCCCACCATCACAAGGTGAAGAGGTGGTTAGGTTCTCACTGGTGGGCAAGAGGAAAGGCAAAAAAAAAGAGAATTAATCCAGCAAAAGTTACAATCTCCCCACCTTCAAAAGCCCAGGACCATCCTCCAATTACACTTCTGCTAATTTTTCCCATATCACATTCCTGTCAACCTTTCCCATCACCCTATACCATCTTTTGGTGAGATCTCACTCTGCTGTAGCACTAAGCTTTCCTTTCATGGGACTTTTTACTCATCTCAGGCATAACCAAAAATAAATTTGGATTCATGTTTGCTTACAACACAGAAAAGGCTTGATCCAACTTTTATGTAGCCACAGAAATGAACCACCAACCTCTGTTGGTTCCCAAATATTACTACAGTGTGTACCGTAAGACATCCTAAGGAGATCAGAATTAGATGGCTCATGCAGTACAAACCACCTAATTGCTGAGCAACCCGAGGAGCTGGGTAAGCAGTATCCCTGGTCAGCACCTCCTCATTGCTAAGCTGAAAAACTACTTGTGGTAAGGAGCCATTCTTTTTGTTTAATTTTTGGCTTTTATCTTAAGCCCAAGCTTTCATCACCCTTTTTTCAGTCACAGCCTCTGGATTTCCAACTCTGTGGCTGTAAAACTATATGAAACAGAATACTGGAGACAGGCTACAAAAAAACCAGTGGGAATCCTTGATAACCATCATTCCCTAGAGTTATTGAAGAAGCTTTATGCACTGCCTGCTTTTAGTAAGAATACATATTTTTGAATATATATAGGAAAACTCTAGTGAGAAAGATACAGGGAGAAGCCAGACATACAAACAATCTTGTAGTTTCTTATTGCTGGTAATCTAGATATATTCTGAAGTACAACAGTTTAAATCAGAGCAAGAGGGGTTTTTAAGGATCAGTGATTAGTGTTGGATCTTTTAGCTAAATAAATGGCTGAAAAGAATTAATAGACTCAGAGGTAGCTCTTTGGTTATGACCATCACTGTGAAAGTCATACTGAACATTACTACATGCTCGTATTATTTTAAAGGCACAAAAGAACAGAAAACTACATAGGAAGCAAGCAGATTTTCCCTCAAGCTCTACCATTTTTAATTTTTCAGGCAGGATCACAGTGGTTGGCATCTCTTTGCAAGTGAAAAAGGCTTATCCTGACAACAACTTGCATGCACACATTGGTTCCTACAGAGAGGAACCCATGCTGCTAAACATGTCTTATGTCAAACCAAGCATGTAAGTCCTGGTTGGGGAGCAATCAGGGATGAAGACAGAACCTCAGAAATCGGCAGTAGATGTGCAATCAAGTGCAATACACCATGGTGGCTCCAGTAGAAGTTGCACTGATATTAATTATTGCAAAGTTATGTTGCAGGTAGGTACTTTTGACCTAAACACATCATATGGAATTGAAGTAATCCCTGCAAAAATCTGAGTATGTCAGTGTTTACTGGGTAGAGTCTATAGAAATTTCTTCAATGTCAGTTTTCAGGAAGAAAAGAGATATTCTAAAACATTAATTCAAACAGGTCTTCTCATCTAATTTAAACCACACTTTTTAACTTCCACAACTCAAAATATCCTTTCATTGTAAGAAATTTCTGCTACTTAACATACTTTACAACACAGCTGGTGCTACCTGAGAGATGTCACAATACAGTGTGTCCCAATTCCAGGGTGGAGTTTCTTTCTTCTTCCATGAATATGAGACAGACAGCTCATTCCAGCATGAAATCAGTTGACTCAGACCACAGCTGAGAGCTGGACCACACAGACACAGAAACTGCCTAATTTTTTTGCTCTGTACATCACCCTGTAAAATAATAAGGCCAAAGCCACACCATATTCCCTAACTCCCCATTATTTTATTATTTCCCTCATTTTTATTTACAGGCAGAGATCAATGGCTTTCTATACATCCTTCAATTGCAGTGCTCTCCACATACTGTACTCTTGCAATCCACCACATGGTAAAAGAATACTGGGGATCCATTTGCCAGCTTTTAAGAATAGTTTGAGTATTTTGAGAGTATTCAAAATAAATTAAAAAGGCTTTTTAAGCCAAAAAAAAATCACTTTAAGAATATTCATAATTTTCAAGATGTTTTGCCATTTTACATCTTCTTTAGGTTTATATTAAGTTTCATTATTTAGAGTTATATCTACTAGTCTACTGTACTATTTTGTCTGGAATGTACATTGTTCATCCTTTAAAAGATGGTCTGTCACATAACGTACTTTATTCTTTATACATATACAGAAAATATTCCAAGGATGTTATTTCTCTAAAAAGTACATGGAAGGTCTTTTCATTCACCCTTGAAAATAATAACTAAATGAATGCTAGACATTTGTCAATTACAATGTGTTAATTTTTTGTGTTGTGCCTAAAGGACATTTGTGACAAGAAGGTTCCTATGTAGTTATAAAATACCGCACCAAATTTAGAATGTATAGTTTTAATATTCTTTGATTTCATTATTTTAAACTAAATCTTTAATAATGAACCTAATATAATTAATAATCTAAAGTTCAAAATACCACAAGAGAAAAGCAACAATCTACCTCAACAAATACTGCAAGTGTTAATCTAAATACAAGATGAAACAGAAATGTTTTCTAAATATTTGCATCAAATGCCTTTTTAGCAAGAAGAATGATCATCTGATATTATCCTCACCTATTTTAACATATTTAATTTTTCAGTCCTTTTGATTATCATAATTTTTCCTCATCTGCAGACAGACTGCTTGATGTGGGTAATTACTCTGAGTGCTAATAAGTTTTCCTGATAAAAAAACCTATAATGTCAAAGAAAATAATTCTAAGGTATCCTGATCTAGTGTATTTGGAATGGCAATATAATAATTTATGAACCAATATCATGATGAAGTTATGGCGTCAACTTGGCAGGAGTTTGTATGGAATAAGAGAGAAGAAAGAAAATACATTGCTAGTTTGCCCCTTCTCCAAATACTGTTCAGGGATTCACTTGCTAAGACTCTAAACTACCATTTCAACAGTTATGCCAACACCACCATGCAACCTAAAATCTGTCTTCCAATTACCAGAACAGTAAAAATTTTGAGCAGAACCAAAAAACTGCAGGAGAACTGAAAGAAACGGGAGGCCCCAGGGGTCACAGGTTGCCTGAGAGAAGCAAGCTGAGATGTGCCAAGCTGCTGTCCAGATGAAACAGAGCAAGCCCACCTCCAACACAGGCAACACCTCCTGCACTGCTTTCTTTAAGCAAACAAGATGGGGAAAATATGCTTTTCCATCTCTCTGGAGCAGTTTTTGTAGGGGACCAGAAAATGAGGCAGATCTGGAGCAGCCACTTTAGAAGAGCTGTTTTCCAGTGTCGGTGAGAAATCAGAAATGATAAGATTAAACTCAATTGTTCCACCTATATCTACTCAACCAAGATGTCATTAGAGAGCTGTAGGCTCTTTTGCAGATACTAGCTCTGAGAAATCCAGATAACTTTAGCAGATCTGCTTCCTAGAACACCAGTTACATCTTGCCAGGTGAACCAGATCAATATACACATTCCACTGTCTTTCACAAGAAATCAATGCATCCCACTGTGTGAAGCTGGAAGTCAACAGAAGCAGAGTCAACTATATGTACTTTATTTGTTGAACATCAAGGTCAGAACTCAGTCTGAAGAAGAAAAAAATGTTTCTCTCTTTCATAAGTGAAAGACTTAAAAAATGTGATTGGGGCACCTTGCATGGAATATAGAAAGGTTTCACACACACCACAGTAGGACTTTTCTTTTGCTTCTGTGAACGAAAAAATAAAACTGTAGATTTACGTTGTGTCAGTAGGGTTTTTGGAAGCATTTTTTAAAATGGCAAGCGAGAAGTATCAAAACATGATCAAAAGTTTATTTTATTTTTAAAAAGGAACTACACATTTTGCAGGCAAAACTGAATTTATAAAATTTGAGGGGAGAGAGTGAAATATTTCATTATCATAAATGGCAGGCTATAAAGGAATAAGGAAAAAAAAGGTCTCTGGAGCAGTAAAACAAAATGGGTAACAGAAGCTTGTAAGGAACTGGAACCACCCAAAAAGCAAGTACCCAAAAGGCGCCTGAAGGGGAAGGGAACAGCCACCAGCTTCCCTCTCTGAAAAATCCAACTTGGTGTTATATCATCCATGCTGATCTTACTGCCAACTGCCATTAAACACTGCAGCTGAAAGTGATCCTTCTGCTCTTTTCCCACACTTCCCAGCTATTGTTTTCTTGTCCTTATTTCCAACATGCCACAGAGAAGCATTTTTCTGGGCCAGTCCTTAGTGCCAGTTCAAATTAAGGATTTTTCCTTCCTTGGGAATTGACCCAGGAATCTGTGCTGCCAGTCTTGCCCTGACTGGATGTGGAAAATGAGTTAAGACAATATATCTTGATGGAGCTATACAAGATTTAATGTACAGTGTTCTTTTGGGTGTTTTCTTTAATTTGTTTTGGATCAGGATGGGGTATTTTGATTGGCAGGGTGCATTTTGATTGTCTTTTTTCCCTTGAAAGGATCTTATTTTCACAACCTTCTTTCATCTGTTCCAAACCCCCTGCATTTAGATCAGCTTGGCTTGCATTTTTAAGGGTAGTTCACTTGGGTTGGGTTACTCTGAACACACATTTGGTTATAGTCTACTGAGAAATCATGTGAGTAACTTACTCCTTCTGAGTTATCATTTGTCAAAAAGAATCCAAGCCTGGAAATGTTTTAACTTGAAAACATTGTAGATAGCTGTGGAACAGGCAGCATTGTCTTTTCAAATGGCCATTGGTTGTGGGTGCTGTTGTGTGCTAGATACCCATGTCAGTAACATTTCCATCTAGGAAAGGTCATTCCTGCCTGTGCTTATTTTGCAGTAATGGAAGAATAAGAACCACAAGAGGGTTTGTGCAGTGTATGTCAGCAAGTAAGAATGGGAATATTTTTATGGAAGTGGAACCCAATATTTTTCTCATATGATGTGAAAAATGTAAAAGCTTTCAAGGCAAGATTTGTCTTGGCATGACCTTGATCTTAAAACATCTATATACTACACACACATCAGTAAGGCATTCACTCTGTACTTTCCAAAATTCCCCTTAGCATTATTTTATATTTACTCAACTTTTTATCTTTCTAGACTACAAAAAACTTTCTACTTTCAATTATTTATTGCAAGTTCTCACCACTATTTCTTTTCCTTGGCACTACATTTCATCCAAAATCCTCAAATGAGAGTTGCTGGTTCCTGTCATTTGACTTTCTCAAATTATCCTGTGCCTTACTCACCCTTTAAAAAAAAAAAAAAAAAAAAAAAGCAAGCAAAAAAAGCCCTACAAAATAAACAAACAAAAAAACCAGAAAAAATAAAAATATTTCTTTCAATATGATATTCTAATTACTTGCATATTTCAAAGTGTTCTTTGTTTGGAAAACCTTTTCATCAAAACTGATGTGAATAGACATTGTACATACTTTGACTACCATCTTTCAGACCTTTATCCCCCCCTCCCAAACATGATCTTAGTTCTACTTCCCTGTTAAGAAAACATTCTCCCATTAATTTTTACCTAGAAATTCCTTGGATAAAGTGGGAATAAACAGCATAATAAAAATGCAAGCTGTGTAGTTTTTTGATCTCTATGACATTAAAATTGCAACCACTATCACAGAGAAAAGTGAAATTACTGAAGGCACTAACTGGGATTCTTCATATGTGGTTTCAGGATAAGCTGCAGTATGGAATATTTTGCTATTAAGATGTTAGCTGTATCTTCCACCTAACCAGTACACATGACCACTATTCTGTTTTAACAAAGGATTAAATTTTGAGGTTTTATCTGTATAGCTTTATGTTCAACAATTAACATGAGAATACGTTCAAGACTTGTTAACATTTCCTGCCAACAGATTAAGGTGATCAACAGGGAAAAATATCCTTATATCAGGTGCTAATTACTTTCTAGTCTTTGTTTAATGCCATGAAAAGTCCTTATACCTCTAAGTTTTTGATCTATTAAGAATTTTGATGTTAACAAAAGCCTATGGGCAATATGCCCTCAACATCTTTTAATGGCAACTACATCATTGGTACTTTGTCACCAACGTTATTTTAGGTTTATAATATACAACAGGTAAAATAAAAAACTATATATTTTTTTTTTTAAGCCTACAAAAATAGTGGTAATGTCAAATGCTAAAATATTAATTGTGTGAGAATCCTGGCTAAATATTAAATCTCTGCTGGTACATCAGTGGAAGCCCTGGTACTTTCAATAAAACCAACCAAACTTCATGACAAACAAATGCATATAGGGCTGTTTTCTAAATTGCACTGCCCAAATGCACTGCCTAGAGCTCACGCTTCAGAGGCACAGGTAAAAGGAAATAAATAACAGGTTCATTTGACATTCCTCCTCAGGGACACCACTCAGAACATAACAATGACAAAATATGCCATGGAAAAAATGTCCTTTTTTTAACACCAATAGCTTAAAAAAGATGCGAGGAAGAAATGAGCAGGATATATTTCCCTATTGGACATCTTCAAATCAATACATTTTGAAGTCACACAGTTCCTTGTGGTACCACTCCAGCACTCTCCATCTGCATTACCTTGTCCTTCAGAGTCTGTGTGGCAGATGGTGCACTCCCACCTTGGGAATCTGCAGCTCAAAGCACAGGCATAACAAGATCAAAAGTCTGCATGCAACACACTGTAACATGGCTATGAGCAGCACTGAGAGAAAATGCTGTGAAAACAACCATCCCTCAAGTATTTATGGTAATTAAAACCACATAGCAGTACTTAGTTATACTATGTGAAGGGACCAATCTTCATGGGATATTCACTTTAGAGTGTTAATTAGAAATATGGTAAATTTTAGAAAATAACTATTTTTTTGTCCAGCCTTACTTCTAATAAAAGTCGTCATTGAAATGATTGATTTACAGTGAAAACTTTCTTATCATTAAAAAATTTTATACACATTATAAAGAGTAGAAATATTTTTATAAGCCCTGTTTATTGAATTTCTTTAAGTGCTCTTAACCAAAAGAAGCTTCAGATGTGTCTCATATCATAGCAAAGGCAGTTGATAGATTTTTGTCAAAAGCCCACTAATTTTAATATGACAATTTTATTGATTAATTGACATAGCCAAAGAGGGAGTGTGTTTTCGGTTTGGGTCTAACAGTGTGGTAGTTATCAGTATCTGTTCTCCATCACACCAGTTAATCAGTAAAGACTTTGATCCCATCAAAATGAAGAGTAAATCTTCCACTACTTAGTCCAGAGATATACATTACATGTATTTTCTGAAGAAATATTATCTGCATCTAGTTTATAGCCTCTAAAATAAAAACTGGAAACACAATCTAAAGCATGATTTTAATCTCTTGAGCACCATCTAATGACCAAGTTGTAAAATGACCAAGAAGCACATTGGCAGCTGTGTTAAAAAAGGATGAATTTTTTGACTCAAATTGGCCAAGAATTTCCATCAGGGGTTTTAATGGAAAGGTGCTTTTTGCTGAAGTGTAAAAATCCATGAATAGCATCCATTTTGACAAAATTATTGAAGTAATTCTTTGTGAAAGCAACACCTATAAATGCTAACATTTTCTTTTCAGGAGATTTTTTTCCCAACATAACCAAAGAAGTACTTAGATGATTAAAAAGCCTTATTGTTTTTAACTCTCCTCTGAAAGATGAAAAAAAGACTATTTCCTGACCAGTTTCAAGTGTCTTCATTCAATATTTCCAAACCTTTTCTTGAACTTCACTTGCAAAGTCAGTTTCACATATATTACTGCCAGAATAGTATTTTGCATTTATAAATAGTCCAAGTGCAAAAATAAATAAACAAATGAAATTACAAGTATGTCCAAAAATCAGATTATTTAAGCATAAGGTAAAAAAATCAACATGTCCAAAAAGCAGCTATGATGAACAGTAGGAGGTTAGTATTAAGACTCCTTATATTGGGGATATAAAAGTAATGTAAAGGGGGAAATAAGGAAAATAAGAAAGGGCAGAAAAAAATGTACATCAGAGGAAAAAAAAAAAAAAAAAAAAAAGATGGATAGAGCAACAAAGCGATTCCACTGTAGAACAGCAAAAGAGTCACTGCCACTGAAGGTTGGATACAGGGCACATCATATATATCATCATATATATTTTAGAAATTTTTAGGCTACAGTAGAAAGCTTAAGAGGTTCAAAGCACAAAAAGGCCAAACTGAGGCACAGACGGGGTACTCAGCCGGGCTGGGTTAAATGTAGAAAGATAATCTTCCTATTAGCCTTAGAGATATTCCAAAGGGTGGTTTATTTCAGGTCAGGAATGAATATTTCTCAAGGTAATCTTTTGGTGGTGCCTGCTTAATTGCACTTCAATTCACATTGTGGAGTATCTCAGAGCACACAAACTGCATTTCTTTTGGATGAGCTAACTGAACAGATGCTTCACTGCTTTGAAGTTAAAAGCATAGAAGCTTCTGGGTCGGATTCTGCAAGAGCTGTACCAGCTTGGACTCCACCTTAGCAAAGGGGTGCCAGGAAATTCAGGCTTTTCAGTAGACTATCACAGCCTCTGAAAACCCTGCAGAAACAGCCTTTCACACCACTGTCATCAGGAACCAGTGCTCCAGGCACAGCTGCACCTGGGGACGTGCTGTTGCAAAAAATGAGAGCCAACTCCTGGAAAAGTCCTCACCCTGAAAACATCTGGATGTTTTCCAGTCAGTATTGGTGGCAGCTCTCTAAAAAAAGACACCTGTCACATTTTTACAAAAAATAAAACCCCAACACTCCAAAAGCAAGTAGTCGTAGAGCAGCTCTGGACTGCAGCTCCCGTTTGAGCCCAGTGCATCCTGGCAGGAGGCAGCATTCCCCTCGCAGCAGCCGGCTGAGATGCTGAGATGCCTTTCCCAGCCAGGAGCTTTATGAATGCCACTTTCACTCCAAATATTGGTGGCCATCAGCCCAGTTCTCCTGCCAATGCAAAAGTTGTTTTTCAGCGAGTGGGATGAAACCAGGTAAAATAAGGGCTTGATTTACAATCAGCTTTCGACCCAGCTTCACCCAGTGCCTGTGTGTGGCACGCAGGGCTCGCCTCAGCAGGTGTGAGCAGCCAGGAGCACTTGCGTGGCTACAGGAGAGGCTGCCCTGAAAAGCAGGTGCTAATTGATGGGTGTTAGTGCAGACACTTGGGGCAGAATGGCTCAGTGTTCGGCTCTCCTGGCGTACAGCAAGTGGGAACGGGCAGCAGCCACCATCAAGCACTTCATAAAAACACCACTCCGTCCATCACGAGGGCCCTGAGACCACAAGCAGCCTGGGCTGAGGGGCACTGGCTGAGCTGCGGTGGGAAGTTTGCGCAGCACCTGCCAGTGTTATATCTGGCATGGGTCCCCATGGGCTGGCCCCATCCTTCATAAACAAACAACAAAGAAACTTCATGTAGACTTTTATATTTTTTAATATATATAGGTTGTGTCCGAGGAGAAGCAAGTATTTGGGCTAACTCTGATTTCCCACTTCTGACTGTCTCAAGGTGTCTCCTGTCTCCTGCAAGCACACAGGGCTCTGCCACTTGCCCAGTGGGAGCAGTGGTGGCTGCTGCTGCTGCTGTTCAGAGGCTTCCAACAGGAGCTCACAGGGAGCCAGGCTGCCCCTGCAGCTGAGGGCTCAGGAAGGCTGGGAAGGAATGCTTAGCCAGGGCTCCTCAAGTCTTCCCTGGAGCCCTCCAAATCTGACCTCAGGGTGCCAGAAAGGGACAACAAAAGACGAGAGACAAATATGTGAAGATGATCTCTTTCATGCCAAAGTTTTGTATGAGATCTGCTTTTTTTCCTTTCCCTTCTTTCAAACATTTTCCAAATATCTATCAAAAGGTATGGGGAGGGTTTAAGATGACCTACACAGAGGAGAGGGTTTGCATTCACTTCTGAAAGTGTTGACATGCTGCAATTCATAAGGGAGATGTCCCACTGAGAAAACTTTTCCTCCTTAACTTCAAAGCTTTCCTGGCAGTGGGAGCCCTGGTTCCAAATACGACCAGTTTGCTACTGTCAAGAAACGGCGGGGTTTGGGACCACACAGAGACAAATCTCCAATGGTTTTACTGCCTCCAGATCTTGGCTGACTCCTAATACTCCTGGACAGGCTTTGCAGCTCCACTGCACAAGAGTTGGAGTGCCACAGCAGCTCCGGTTGCATCCAGGGTTCCAACACCACTGCTCAGGCAGATGAGTCCCCTGGGCTTACACTGGCTGGCACAAAGAGAGCTCCAATGCCTCAGCACTGAGCTAACCTCAAGTTATTCACCTTGGACAATTATTATTCACCTGAGAGGCTCTCAGACTCCACTATATGTAATACTTGAAAACGTTTTTGAGCAGCTCAGAGAACTGAGTTTCTCAGAATATCTGCCCCTGACAGCCAGGTTCCATTTGCATTATATTTAGGTCTGCTTAGCACTGAAAGCATTCTCCTAAGGCATGAAAATAAAGGGACACCAAGTGAACAAGAAGAATGTATTTCTCAGAGGTTATGCTTTAGGAATTGGGATTTAGGTATTCAGTCAAATCTATTGCTTAACTTAGTGTTTAGAGAAAGTACATTACTAAACATACTGCTCTGCCATCCTTTCAGCATTTAATCATAAGAAAAATCAAGTCTGTTTGTCCTTCAAGCAACTCTTTGAAGAAGAAAACAAATTCTAAGAAAAAAAAAATGCATCTTTTAACTGCGCCATTAGCTTATTAAAAAGGTCATTGTGTGAAGCATATAATGAAGTAAAGCATCACACAAGTATTTTTTGATGAAGCTCTCAAAGATTTACAGAGCCATTCCTTCAACAATTACAAAAAGGCTGTGAGAGAGTAGAAGTAAATCTTGCAGCATGATGCATATTTTCCATGGTGGATGGCTGTCATGTTCCTGTACATCCAGGGGTTTTTTTCTCCAGTTTTCTGCTATGTTGTATACAATGTCAGGGGAGCAATATGAGAATGTCTTAGCAAAATAATCACAGGACTCATGAAGTTCAGCAGCTTGTGTCATTAAAAATTACAGTGATGTCTTGAAATTCTTCTAAAAATTTGATACTATTTGGCATGACTTTTTTCCCCCTGTATTGCAACATGAACTACACAGCAAGTAAATGAGATGGTCCCTGATGACTGCAGCTAAAAGTTACATGTCAAAACTTGACCTGTATTTTTTGAATCCGACACAAAAAAGAAAAAAATTTAAAAGATTAAAAAAGTATTCATACAACAAGGAAGAGACAAAGGCAGTGTTCAGATGTTAAACAGCCAACTTGCACAGAAGGGGAGTGTGAAAATCAAGACTAATCTCCCCATGCAACATACACTGTATATTCAAAAGTCAAGTGCTCTGGTCTCTACACTGCCATGTGCACTAGAAGGAGTATTTGTAATGTGTTGTAAAGCTAACAAGCTTAGTTAAAGGTGTGTGGTCTTTCAAAGTGTATTCCCAGGGTATAACTGCCCTCCTCAAGAAACTCATTTATCACTGTGATGGTTTCACCTCATTTGAAGCCAAGTTATTGTCACCCTTAAAATAATGTACCTTGACAGGAAAAAATGAAATTCATGTGAAAAGTTGTACAGTCACCACACTCTGGAGTCAAAATATAGGCTATCCTATCAAAACTTATAGCAGATGAAAACAATTTCTATGGATGAATTTAGGTGGTATTTGCTTGTACCACAGACCTTTCCTTTCCTTTCCTTTCCTTTCTTTTCCTTTCCTTTTCCTTTCCTTTCCTTTCCTTTCCTTTCCTTTCCTTTCCTTTCCTTTCCTTTCCTTTCCTTTCCTTTCCTTTCCTTTCCTTTCCTTTCCTTTCCTTTCCTTTCCTTTCCTTTCCTTTCCTTTCCTTTCCTTTCCTTTCCTTTCCTTTCCTTTCCTTTCCTTTCCTTTCCTTTCCTTTCCTTTCCTTTCCTTTCCTTTCCTTTCCTTTCCTTTCCTTTCCTCTATATGTGAGTATTTAGGTGATGTGCATCACCTAAATCATAGGATATGCATGGCCTGTGGTTCACTCTCATTAAAGGGAGGTGTGCATGCTTCACAGCTGCCTCAGTATGGCAGCCCAGGCTCTTAAATTGTTAAGGAAGGCTGAGAAACGTGCAGATGGATTTAATAGGTAGCGACCATTTAAATGATTGGTCATTCCCTAGTGCGCAGTTATATTTCAGGTGTTGTGAGTGTGCTTAATCTTGTCCTGTCCTTTTCCACAACTGATGTATGCACTCTGGAGTCTCTTAAATCTTTCTCTTCAATCCCCCATCCTCAAAAGTCATCAAGGAACCAGGGTGGACTAGACTAATGAAGCTCCAAGTGGAGATATTTCCAAGCTGAACCACAGTGTCCCTTAAGAAGCACAGGTTTCAGATATGCATTTTCAAAACAGAGGTGCACTCTGAAGGAGCTGTGTAGGAGCTTTTTTTTTTTTGCTTTGCCTTTTTGCTGTCATCCTTTCACCCCAGGTGAAATTGTATTATGCAATATTTGTTTTGAAGGTTTTGGATTGTTGTCATTTTCCTTCCTGGTTTGAATTCTTGCATTTATTATTTACTAAATAACTAAAATCAATTCCAGGGAAAAAAAAATTGTGGTTTTATACAAGTATTTTCACCCTTTTCTATTTTCCAAAGCATTTTTAAAATTCATCTGACTTCACTAGGAGCATACCATAAGGCATAAGCCCCCTGTGGGACTGTACCTGTCACAGACAGCAAGTGTTTCCTAAAATCTATACAACTTCTCTTTCCCCTCATTGCATCATCTGCATAGCTTAAAGACAAACCCTCATATCTGTATTCGGGCTCACATTTAGGAAGCCTCAATATTATAACCTTGTTGATCTTAGTGAATTCAGAAGAAAAATGTGGCCATATTTAGGGGGCTGGAAATAAAAGTGGCAGGAGACATCAATAATGAGAGGTGAGATATACATAAACAAAGAGGAAAGGACTTAGGTGGGTATTAAAAAGCACAAATTTTGCATAATAATGTTTCTTCTGTCTTCCTTACTAAATTATTTTTCATTTATATATCTTTGTCTTAACCAGTCAGTTTTGACTGAATTTTTAAGCACAGGGAAGAAAACTAGATAATTTTATAAAATTTGGAAACTAACACAATCAGAAGAAATAATTATGCAAGGAATGCAGTGGAGGATATTGTGTTTAGGATCCACCTCAAAAACTGGACCATTCTTCTTTGCCTAAGGATCAGTAAAAAGTAAAGTTATTTAAACATTTCAGTTTATTAACAAAACCTCTGCTACAAATCCTGTAAATGTAATATGAAATTCTGACAGAAAGTTTGCTTTGCTGGAATTTCATTCCAAGAAAGAGAACAGCACTTTTGACAATTTCAAAACATGCTTTGAGGCTATACTCACAATTTCATATTTCAAATTTTAGTCTAACATAATTTTCATTTTTTTTTTTCTATTTTACCTCATACTCATATAATATATGATCAAAATCCTGCCCACACAAACCATAAGAAAATCAAATATTTCCATTCTGTCAAATGAAGAACATCAATCCAAAGCAAGAAGACATTTGGGAAGCCTGGTTTCTAGAAAATGTTAAATGTTTCAGGTTTTTTGCCAGTTTAATACACAGCTAAATGTCAAACCCCTTTGTAAAACAAAATTCTGTTTCTATGCAACAAAATCATGTAACTGAAGATCATAAAATCATAAGACCTGGTTAGAAGAGAAATTATGTTTTTCAAAATATTGAGTTTAATACTGATAAAGGAGTCTGTTTTCAAAACTGGACACAATTAATATTAAAGTTCATCTGAAGCTGAATATGTGCATTTTTCTTCTTCTTTTAGTGCAATTGCTCCTCCAGCTTCTAAAACATGCTCTAAACTTCTGATGTAATTAAGGGAAAAATCCAGCAGAAAGAGTTTGAGACTGCTCATTTACCATGTGATTAACTCTAATTTATTACTTTCTATGTAACAAGTAAAATGATCAAGACATATACATGCTAGATAAATGTCTGTTACAATTTTCCATCTTCCTCCAACAAACAATTTTCTCTCACAGAGAAAATACTGATGTCCCCTTGTGAACAGTTCTGATATTTACTGAAGCAGACTCAAAGTGGTCCCAAACTGTTAATCCATGCAAAATTTAATTACTAAAGAACTGGAAGCAGCTGTAATGAGCAACCTTAGGTGTGTCTTGAAACCTCCTAATGCTGTTGGGTCTCATCAAACCTTGTATTTCCCCAGCTCCACACAAAGCAAACCCCCTTTTTTAGATGCCTTTTTTCTAGCCCTGTATAGATCTCCCCTGGAGTTATTTTCCTTTGCTAATCCTGTTACTTAAGAGCAAGAGATATTTTAAAGCACTAAATATGCTGAAGGTGATTTCATACATTTGATAGCACAGGAGAAGTAATACCAGAGGGCATAGAAATATTCCACTCTGGAGGGTTGATGAAAACTCAAAATAAGATGAAAACAGCATTGATAAGATGAAGGTTATTTGTATAATATGTACTGACACTGCATTTTAATGTTAAGCCTACGCTGTATGTCCTAAAATGAATAACAGATGAACTAGTGGGCATACAAGAAAGCTGTGAGACAGGAAGGGCTGATTCTACCCTTAAGAAGATTAATCGAATCTGGAATGAAAGGCAGGCATGGATAGAGGAGATTACTAGGCTGTTAAATAAACAGTAAATAACAAGAGGAGTGTTGACAAAAACAGCAGAAAGTATGTTCCCCAGTCACAGACTGCAAAACACTGATCAGGGAAAGGATTTGGTGATGACTGTTGACAGACACTTAAAACCAGCAACCTGATGTCTGGTAGCAGTTTGGAAAGCAAGCAAACATGGGGAAGAGTAAACAGAGGAAAAAGAGCACAGATTTCAACAGATCACTGAGTCTTGGTACAAAGGGTTGCTGTGCCCACAACAGAGAAATGCCTGCTGCTTTGGGCAGCACCTAACAGGAACCGAGGGTAGGCACAAATGGAGCAATCAAAAACAAGAGCTTCAGAGCAGGCCCCCAGCTGAGGACATCGCTCTGATTAGGGACAGCCCACAGTAAAGAAAAGCTCCTGGCAAAAAAAAGTAAATAAGGGAAAATACCAACTTGAATAGCTTTAAATAGAGGAAAAATTAAGGCAATTCAGCAGAGGCAATAAGGTGTTGTCTGGTCATAGCTTACAGAAGTTCATGCTCTCCTGGAACAGATCTGCCCTTACTGAGAAGAATCTGGATGCACTGAGGTGTTTGAAGCCATGCCTTCTCAGTCATTCACCCCCAGATGCAGAATGCAGATTTTAAAATTTATGCATATAATATTGAAATTGAAAAGCAGTATCTCAGGAGGGAACTCTGTTTCAGTTCTGTTACATGCTGGCTATGCTTATTTTAATGTTGTGGTTTACATCAGGAGTATTTTCTTTTAAGAGACTCATCTAATGGCCTGGCCCCATTTACCACACGTGAGTCACATTGTGGAGCAACCTCAGGGCACACAAACTGAATTCCTTTCAGATGAAATTGAACCTTGAGACCTCTATCAAACCTCTAAATGCTCGAGGTTTTTATTCCAGGGGTCAGAGCCTTTACTGAAGCTGAAGGAAATCCCTGAAATGAGAACAGAATGGGTGTCAGGTCCTCAGCACAGACTCTTTTGCTCGCCAGATTTGCTCCTGCTGGGCCAAAGTTGCCATGGTAGATGTAGCCTGTCTCTATTTTGTAACAGTAGCTCCTCACTGCAATTCCTGAGCTCACTTTGGTGTTCTGCCCAGCAGTGTTTTTCTCCTGGAATGGCCCTAACCAGTTGGATTGGTAGGTTTATCTATGAAAGACATATCCATTCCACTGCAAGGGGACATTAGGGAAGAATTATTATCTTCATTATCTTTTGTCTTTTGCAGAGAAAAATAAAAAACCCCAAATGTAGATCGACATGAAAATATCGAAGTACTAGCCACACAGGTCAAAGGAAACTGATAAGCTACAGAGTTTCTTTTCCTCCCAAAATGTTATTACTGTGTAAATAGGAACCATGCAGATGGCTTGGCAATTTGCCAGTTCCACTTGGGTGTGAAAAGCAGCCTTCATGGTTGAAAAGCTCTTTTTCTGAACCACAAATGCCCACGGCCACGTGAGAAACATCTATTTAAGATCTGGCCCAAGTAGAACCAGCCATAAAAGATGAAATAGCTTCTGGAGCTCCGTGCCACCCTGAAGCTACCTTGTTTTTTAATAGTCCCTCATAGACACGGTAGGAAACCATCTGAGACAAGCTCAGCCCTGCTTAGCTGGCAGCTACTGTCTGCCTACAAAATATGATTACTCAAAGATGTGTTTTATTATGATGCACTTTCATAACGTCCTGTGCTTAAAAGAGTTTATTTTCAGCAGACTTTTTAGAGAGGTCCTATCCATTAATCAAAAAGACAAAATGCCCTGGAGAGGACTGTGCTCCTCCAGAGGAGCTGTAAGAGCAGGTTATTCAAGAACTCATTTGTGGTTATAAATACTCTGAAGTGCAGAGCAGGAGTATCGGCAGTGCAGAGCACATTAGGGGCTGATGGTGCAGCTGTGTGGATATATTTCCCTTGACTTGTGTGGCATGGGGCTTAGAAAGTATAAAGGGTAGGAAGTGAGGTGGAACTGGAATTCAGAGTGATCAGGGTCTCTCCACACTGAGAGCACACTGAAGAAACAGCTGAGTACATAAAACCTCATAAAGAAAACCAAAACAATGATATTCCCTATTGTGACTGTTTAGTCTTTCTGTAGAGACTCATGAGGTCTGGGCTATCATCTATTTTTAATATCACTTGACCTGAAAATTTATGCTACCATCTGGAGAATGTGAGGATTTCTGTGTTACAGACTTAATACTGTCAGGGAAAGAAAGAGGGGGTATAGAAAGGAGGTACATTACAAAAAAAGTTTAAACATTATTGAGAAAATGCCACTCATTACCTTTTTTTTCTAAAGAGAATTAAAAAAAATGTAAATCTTAAATTGCAAAACTTAAGAATATAGGTTGAGATGTGAAGTCATTTGTACTATCTCAGATAATATTTGCTTTACATTTCTTTTCAAGGCATTTACTATCTTAGAAAGTTAATGTAAACCTTCCAGTAGTCTGCTGTTATTTTTTCTTTTTCATAATGAATTGGAAATATTAAATGCAAGAGGGGAAACAAAAGGCTGTTTTAAAGCTTTGTAATATTATTCATGTTAGTACATTTACAAAGCTTTGTTTCTGGAGTCATCTTTGAATAAAGAGATTAGTTTTTAAATCATGGGATTTATGCATCAAAATAAATAAACTTCACTTCTAATTTTTTCATCTTTAAGAATTGAATGCTCATGCCTCAAAACTTCTCTGAAAACCTGACAGCTAGGAGCCCTGTAATAATTACAATTGCTGCAATATTAACAAAACAAACTATATCATTAGATTTGCAAATCACAAAAACTATCAGCTGTGTACAATAGTGAAGCAGAGCCCCACACCAGAGCAGGCTCAGTGTGGCAGGGGAGGATGCAGGACCTTGTCCACTGTAAGGGCCACTCCTGATCCCAGAGTCAGCTGCAGTGGCCACTGGCCCAGGAGGCAACAGCAGCACTGTCTGGATATGCAGGATGTCCCAGGGAGTGATCCTCTCCCACTGCCATGGGTGGCACGAGTGGTCCCTGCCACGTGCTTTGTGCAGGATCCCTCCAGGGCTGGCCACAGCCTCGCATTGGTCAGCCCCAGGTTCCTCTGCACCCATGTAACCCTACACACTTTTATGTGATTTTTTGGCTGTTTCAATGTCCCTGAGATAATGTGAGGATTGGGCTGTGTCTCACCAGTGTGATGGCTGCATGACAAATCTCAAGCTGTGTGCCATGTCCTGAAGTGTGAGGCTGTCCAGGGTACATAGCCTGCTGCTATTACCTCAAAAATGTGTGAGATGGATGAGAGTCATCCTGATGCAGTCTTGTTTGTACTGCTGATTGGGAAGTATCTTAAGGTGAAGTATACCCTGAATAATTTTGAGGTTTTTCCTTGGGGTTGGTTCACTGGAACACCCCAGGAAAGAGTTGCCTGTAAAAACATAGTTCTAGAAAGGCTACAATAATATAAATCTTAAATTGATGCATTGGGATACAACAATAATATTTTTTTATATTTGTCCATTTTATATTAACGGAAGCCTGGGCTGAGCTTCCAACCAGGGAAAAGCATTTGAATTTAAAAATGTGCATTTTTACATATTGACTTTCATGATGGGTGAAACTTAAGAAAGGGATGTAGACAAGCTCACCTCCAGAATCAAATCTAAACCAAAATTAATTCAGACTTTCTGGATAGAAAGAAGCATCAGGATCATGGGCAGGAGTCAGAGAAGCACATTTAATTTTCTACAGTCAAGTTGTTTGAATCCTCCTGTATACACAAATATCACTGAAAGTTGGCATGACTTTTAGAGCTCATGGTAGCACCCTGCAAAGATGCAAGAGGTGTATTTCAGTACTTCTGGGAGTCAGAAAATATATTTAAAGATCTGACATTTGGAGCTAATAATTGGAACACCAACTAACTTGAATTCCTCAATACCAAACCTTAAAACTCTCATGAAATTATTCTGTTAAAATAGGGTTACTGTACAGCTCTTAAAAACAGTTTCTAGATGACAGTAAAATAATCACTGATATTTGAAAAATCTCAGCTGACATTCAGCTCAACACCTACAATTCAGTTTCCTCCCTGCCGACAAACAGGATGCTGTAGAAGTCCCTTTTTCTCCATATATAGGTTTTAATTGGCCACAAACAAAAAAATTGGAGTAAGAGAGAGGAATTTTGAAACTCAAAGTGATCTTTTCCTTGGTTCTCTTTCTCAGATTCCTCCCAACTGTGGCTGCTTCCTGCCTGTCTACTCCTGTTAACCTCCAGCTTCTCTTCCTTCACAGCAGCTGGTAGGATTTAGGCATATTTTCTCCCTTTTGCCATGCCCCTTTCACCCTGCCTTTGCTGCAGCTCTAACTCTTACACCTAGATTAAAGAGTGAGAGAGTAGTGGCAAAGTACAGTAATTGAACACGAGGTCGTGCATTATGAAACTCTGCTGACACCATCTAACCATACAAGTTAAACAGCTGATCCTCCTTAGCTAAATAAATATGTTGGCTGGGAAAGTGAGTTCCTATTTGTTTGCAGACATTCAGTGCTCTGGAATACTGGCAAATACAGTATTAAAACAATCCTGATGCCTGAATAGAAATAAGGTTTTAAATATTTTCTTTAATCTGTAGAAGCAAATCTGTTTTGCTCAGACTGCTCATCTGCTGTAAACACTCGTCTGACACCTCCCTGTTAGTCCTAAGTTCATGCTCCATACAGCGTAATTCTTAGTATCATTCTGTGGATGCACATCTGGCTCATATGCTGTACAGGTTCTGGAAATTTGTAGCTAGATAGCCCCAAAGAATTCAAAGAAAAATATAGTAAAATTCTTACCGCTCTTGTCAAGTAAGAAAGTTTTTCACAACTGAATGGAACACCCCTGTTTATCATTTTCCCTATATTCTATGTTTCTTGCTGCAAAGTAATGACACAAAGGAGAGTACTATTTTGTAATTTCACGAGGTAGCAGAATGAAGACAGTTTAGAGTAGAGCTACAATACACACAACTCTATAGCAAGGTTTAATATTCTTTTTTTTCCACCTTAACTACACTTTTACAAAATATTGCAGAAGAGTTTTCATGTCAGCACAGGACACGCAAACCAGGCACTCCTTTTGCTTATGCCAAGATCTCTGCCAGCATACACCAGAGGCATTATTTCTTATAAGTACTCACTCATAAAAAGTGAGAAGAAAAGAATAACTACATTATCTATTCACTGCACATATCACAGTGCACTTGGAATATCAAGACACATCCCCAAGAGACCTTATTGAGAGTTATTAATGTGACTAATGTATTTCTGTATCAGCTGTTTGTTTAACTGAGCACTGCCATTGCGTTTTGCACTGCCTGCTCACTGCATACATAGATGTTCATTGTTTGACTCCGGGCTTTGTTCCCTTCCTTCACACATTGAAAAAGTTTTCCACAAACTGAGTGTTTATGTGTTGAGTGCAGTACTCCATGGACTTTAGGGTCTAATGGAGTGTGAGACGGGGCCTGTGGTTTTTCATCTTGTTTTCAGCTGTACAAACATCATGTACTTTTCCCTTCCTTTTAGAGGCCAGTCTATGGCCTGCTAGAACACCAGCACACAGCAATACAGTTGCTGAGACTTTGCAAGTCAAACTGAGAGGACCTGATGCCATTCACCTTAACACCAAACATATTGACAATGTTTATTTTTTCTGCTCCAGCCTCAGCTCTCAAATAAACATATCAGTGGCTGATTTTCAGTGCTCCTCTGAAGAAAAGCCTAAAAGAATATCTCTCTCATTTGTCAATAACAAGTATGAACTGCCCTCAGACTAAAAGCAGGGGTAGGGAGGAGAGGGGGCAGAGGCACATAGTGAAGGTATAAATAAAGGAAAAGATTAGATCCTCTCTTATAAGCCTTTATAAAAAATGGTATTTATTTCAAGACAATTTTTGATACAAACAAGGTCCTTGCTTTGCTTTTACACTTTACACTTCGTGAAATCCCAAAAGGACTTGGACTAGTTTGGCTGGTACTTTGTATATTTTTCAGCATGCGCACCTTGTCTCTGGGGAAAGCCATTCATTAAATTGCTATTTTGGGTTGATGACATACATATTTACTTTTCTCTCCATCAAGAAAATTCTGTAGCAAAAAATTCTCTCTTTAATATGAGAACTCCTAGATGTGCTTGAACCTTTAAATTAGCAAGGGAAAATAACTACCAGAAGTCAGCATAGATGCAGCAGCGCAGCAATGAACAATTCTGGCTAGAATAAGGAAAATCCAAACACAAGTCTGTATTTTGGCACAAAGACATGTCCAAAATCTGTCATTGTTTTACAACACAAGCAGCAGGCAATTTAAAGCCTTTTTAAATGGAAATTTTCACATTGGGTATTCAGAGATAGCTTAGTGAATGCAAGGGGAGTTCACATTCTTAATTTCTAGAGAACAAACATCCCTTTTAAAGAAGGTTAATTTTAGTGTTTGTCCAGACCATTTCATATCTCCAGATTCCTTCATCAGTATCTTTCTCTCCTTTCAAGCATATCCATATAGTTATCATGAAAGGTTGAGTTACATACACAAACCATTTGACTGATTGTGATATAGTTGCATAACTACATGTGTAGATTGCAAATGATAAAATGCAAAAAAACATGTCTGAAGTGTGCCGTTTAATCATACTTTCTATAATCATGGTTCTCTTTTATATATGTCTTTTGTGACTAGGGTGTGGAAGCTGTTCAGAGTGATAACTGTCACCACCATTTTTTCTGTCTCAATAAATATTTTCCCAAGTCTCACTAGACATATGTTATAGTTCTGTTATCCCTCTTGAAACCAACTTATTCTAAAATTAATTTTTTATTTAAAAACTTAAATCTCAGTTTTGTTTCTATGTGGTTGTATTAGCTAAAAAATGTATTGAAGAAACAGGATCACAGCATACTAGATGTCTGCACCAAGATAAGATTTTTTTTGTGGCCACAAAAACCAAGGAAAATGGTGCTACCAGCCACAGAGACAGATTTCATAGCGTTATATCACTCCTAGAATTAGTGCAACTCAGAGAGCCTGATTCTACAACTCAGAAATTTTAAAATTAACTGCAGCAAGTTAAAAACTAACTCTGTAAAAGAAGTTCCTTCCTTGGGTCATTTGTGGTGCATTTGTCATACTGCAGATGCAGTATTGAAAAAACTATTTTAATCCTTGCTTGTGGTATTTTGTCTCTTAGGTTCTGTACCTCACTAGTCATGAGAAACATGGGTTTTGGGACTGCTTTGTGGCATGTACATTTCAAACACTTCAGGAAGCCTGGTCTTCCTCTGCAGGGAACACAAACTGAGACCAGGCAACCAGATGATAGGAGATACCTAAATTAAAACATAAAAAAGTCATCACACAAGCGATCATCTTCTTCACTTTCAGATATTTATTTTTTAAAAATCTATGTAAAATCATAAACATGTTCATCTCCCTTTTCCCATAATCTCTCTTTATATTTTAGTTCCTTCCCCTTCCTTTTTTCTAATTTTAAAACTAGGAGAGCTAATAATAATAATTATATTCTGACCAAAATCTTTCAAACTCACTGAGTATTGGCATGCTGGTAATTAAGGTCTCAGCTCTCCTGTTGTGACTTTTATTAAAGTCAATTTATATCTGTCAGATCTTGGCAGCCCATGAAAATTCCCAGTGGGAATACTAGGAGCATATTTCTCCCATCATCATTAGTTGTGTGTCATTAATTTGATAATGCATCACAAGCATTTGATAGCCCTAGAGACTGGCACTTTCAATCCAGGGCTTCTGTAATTGGCAGGAGCTATTTAAGACCAAACACATTTGTCTAGACCCCAGGTGCACACGTACAGCCCCACTGAGCTACAGCCTTGCTTGAGGATTTACTCTCGTACCAGGTGCATGTTTTTACTGTGACTGAACTCAGGTATGTTTTGAGGATTACCACAAAATTTGTCTGGAAATTCTGCTTGAATATATTGGGTAATTTTAAGTAAAAATTCCAAAACTGGAGATACACTGAAAAAGGTGTACCTGTTATATTAATACACTTCAAAACATTTTTAGAAAGCTAAGCTTTCCACAGAGAAGTAAGGCAATGTTTTCCAAAAGCTCAGCTTTTTCCTTCTTCACAGAGGATCAGAGATGGGCCCTCTGCACACCCTTCAATTGGCAGCAGTACAATGAAAAATGATGAAAAAGCTGTAAAGCTAAACTGTTTTAATCTTTCATTGAATCGTTCATCCCTAATGTTCAAAGCTGAGTGACTAAATATAATGCTTTTATATATTAATACAAATATATTGTATGCAGCAAAAATAGCTACTGATTAACAGCACCACAGGGGCTTCTTAATCTCAGAAGGTACATACTCTGCCCTCTTCCCAGTTAGGCCCCATGCTGTGGGAAACTGATTTCAAACTGGAACAGCTCTCAGCAAGAAAAGTTATAGGAGACAGATTAAGATCTTCCTCCACTACTGACCTTCAGTATGGTATGAGATTATTTTATAATGAAAGTATTTAATCTCTAAAGGAAGATGGCATAGGAAATAACTGCTTACTGAAGCTAAGAAGGAGACAAATAGTTTCAGTTCTCATACCCCTTTTAAATTATTATTTATGGTGTCCTTTGGATATATTTTACTGTGTCCTCATTTCTCTAACTGGGAGTGAGGAGAGAAGAGAAAGTGCTTCCCAGTGTTTCTCTCTCCAGGGCCTGCAAGGCCTCACAGCAACTCTGAGCTCAAGCTTACAGTCAGCTCAAGAGCATTAAAAAGCTGAGCCTGGCCCAGGCTGTAAAGGGGCCACTATGCTCATCACAGGCAGAAATCAGACTTTATTACACTTCTTATTCCAAGAAAGTAACTACTAATTTCCATTAATAAATTAAAGGTGTGCCTGATGTAAAAACATCCTGAAACACATCTGTCCCCGCATTAAACTTTCTGTGCCCTAACAAAATCAATGGCAAGTACCTGACAATGTGTTTGGATAATACACTTTTCAGAAGGCAACTTTAGTACTAGCAAGGCTATTGACTTTAAAGTTAATTAGGGATTTTGAGTGTCCTTTTGATTCTTGAAAAGCTCCACTCACCAGCACCTTCCTACTGTTTCCCCCAAGACCACTCAGAAAACAGCTTTACTTGTTTTCTTCACACTAGTTTTATATTTTCTTACTGTGGACATAATTAATTTTCAACTCCTCTGATGCCAATGTGAATTGGTCTGTAGCTAAAAGATTTTTGAACGTGGATGGAAAGGAAGGGACCCGTCCTACCCAATATAACTCCTCATAAGTCATTCTCTTTTGCCTTCAATCCTGCTGTAAGGCACCAATCTGCAATGACAGACACCTTCTGTTATTCCAAGAAATGGCTCATGCTCTTAGTCTGGGGTGAGTTGGGGCTGAGCAGAGAGAACTGTAGACTGGGAGACTCTCTGGCCATCATCACCCTGACAGTTCTGCAACAGAATTCACATCTCTACCACGTGAGCAACAAAATCCCACCTGCTCCAGAACCCAAGAATCTGTGTAGCCACCAGACTGAGGCACAGGTGGCTCTCCCAGGCATAGATGGAGCATTCTGCTGGGATAAGACACAGAGGCCATTTAGCACCTTTCACCCTTCTTGTGTCTCCCTCCCCTGCCTGTGTCTGAGCTTTCACTGATGGCTCCCTGCTGCAGCTGGACCCCACCCCACAGCAGAGGGACACTGTGCCAGAAGTCCTCTGTACCACAGATTTTCTCTGTCTCATTAGGAGCATGCCCCTTTTCTTTCTCATGCTTATTTTCTTCTTGGATCACAGGAGCTTAAAACAGCACACTTTATAGAAATTCATTTTTTATTACTAGTGGCATTGAGGAGCAGCTTGAGTTGTTACAATTAACTGATTTCAGATGTTTTAAAAACATTCCTTAGGAGGAATAAAAATGAAAAGTTTTTCAGTGTGAGAGCTGGCATTCAGGGGCTCAAAGAGAAATAATTTATTTTTAATTAGTGTAACACTATAATTGGGAATGACTTCATTGCAGGAGGAACAAAGCAGAATTTATTGGTTTTATGTGGTCATTTTCTTGCTCCTGCAGTTAATAGATACATTTGTTTAATAAAGGACAAGACTACCCATTTTTTTGAAAGGAAAAACTGTTGATAAATTTTGCTGGAGCTGAAAAAACAGCAGTCATCCACAGGTACCTGCTACTCTTTTGCTGAAGAATTTAACATCCATTTACTACTAGGAATTGATTGTAGGACCTCCTAGTGCATATGCTGACAAATTCTTAACTACATTTCTGGCCAAGCAACTTTTTTTATATCTTGGCCTTAAATATAATGAATCATAATTCTTCCACATTGAAATGCTGATTCACATCCAGTGGGTTTGTTTTGGCCAGCTTGTGGGCTTTTATAAGTACTGCAAAATCACACTGGGCATATAACTTTCACTGTGACAATAGGAGGCTTTAACTCTGGAGAGTGCAGATCCGGCGTTATTCCACCATACCCAGCGGAGTAACCGGAGGTGGGGGCAGCAGATATTATTAAAATTTTGAGAGGGCACTAAATTAATTTCTGATTTGGTAGACCCCCTAAGTTGAGTGCTGTTTTTGAAAGTAGTCTGGGAGATTGTGAACAATGTGTCATACAGCAGAGCAGTTACACTGTAGAGCTTTGCATTTCATGTGAGACCTCTGGATACAGCAAGAAGTGAACTGCACCATGTAGTTCAATGAGAAATGATCTTTTAAGATATTTATTTCATGTTCAGGCCTATCTGAACAACTTACTTTCTGCTATAAAGAGACCGAGAGATTTAGTTGCAACTTTGAATTATTCCTTACTCTGTTTTTCACAGACTTAAAAGTATATTTTTAAAATGCAAATTATGTAAGTTTTGTGTTTTACTCTTGTGTCTAATGCAGGGTCAAACATATGATTGGCACTCTAATATACATTCATAACAATAACCAGACAGTGGGTAAAATACTAACTCTTCAGTGGGACAAACAGGAATACTTTCATCTCATTATGCAGGAGACTCTCTATTGCTATTCTTCAAGTCATAGCATCAAAGGAAGCCTGAAAGTCTTAGGAAGCAGCTTCATATTTCTAGACCATAATCGTCTTTGCTCCTTTGTGATTTTCTCAGAGAGCCCAAGAGAACTCCATAGGAAAACATGGCTATTTTTTAAGCTTTTTATTAGGATATTTTGCCTATCTCATTTATGTAGTCCCCTCTCATTTCTTGTCATTTGGATGTAGGAGTTTCCCTGTGCATCATTTCAACATGTAGAATTTCAAAGTAGGTTTCAAGAGCATAATTCACATCACTGATTATTATAAAGACCTGATTTTTTAACTTGCCTGTTAATTGCCATTGTCAGATATTTGCCAATGTTTTTCAAGAGGTGTCATCTTTCCTTCTTGCTATTTGTCAGAAATTAAATTTAGAGATTAAACTTGGATTAAATTTGTCTTCTCTTTACCAGACAAAATTCATTCTAATCCTGTTTGAAGTGAAAGATTATTTTTTTTAAAAAAGTCAGTTTTCCTGCTTTTATTTTGAGTTGTCAGGAGAGAAAAAAAAAAGCATAACTATCCCATTTTCAGCCTCTCTCAAACTTTACAAACCCCCAACATTATTTCCACTCTAAGGATAATGATCGTGTGTTGCAACCTGATGTGCCAATATGCTTTGTAGTGCAAAAGGCATAAATCTGTGTTGTAGCTGAAGGTTGTGTATTAATTGTAGCTCTGTGTTTTCTTCTTTAAAATAAAAGTCAAACCTAGAAATTAAAGGGAAAACAAACCCAACAAAACAAACATACAAAAAAAAATACCAGAAAACACACAAAAATACCCACCCAAGCTGAAACCTATGTTAGAAGGTGCAAAAATTTTAGCTGGAAGAATCAAGCACTACTTGAAAGTCAGGAAATGGCACTCAGAGTTACCCTGTGGTATATCAACACATGATCACAGACTGCTCCTCCAGGAGATCCCTCCACATTCTCTAGGAGGCACTGACACACAGCAGAGCAGAGTCAAAGCTTCTTGAATAATTATACTGAAAACTTGATTTTACAAACAAAACACCATCCTTACCTGGATGTTTCTTTTTTACTTTGTTAGGTTATACAGGATAAAAACCAAACCCAAATATTTTTCAAGAACATGAGGCTGATAATTTGTAGTGCAGGACAAAGTTTGAGATGAACACTGCAAGTGTTCATGTCAAAGTATTAACCTGTTCAGGATATGTCTGACCACCCAGTGACAGCAGAGGAATGGGAATGGTGCTGCAGATGAGCATCCAGGAAGTAGGATCAAAAGAAATGTATAAAAATAAAGCTGCATGTGTGTTGCAGATGTTACTGGAGTTTTGGGTTCCTGATCCCCTTGTTTGTTTGCTTTTAAAATATCTTTGGATCTTGTAGGGCATGAGCAAGGTGATCGTAATGGAGATATACACAACAGTTGCACCAGTATCACCAAAACCATGAAATCCTGAGACTGCATTTCATATTAACAAAGAAAACTCACCAAGTATGAGGATGAAACAACCTTAAGAGGGATAGAGATTTCTTGTTCCCTGTATAATTTCTTTAAGAAAACACTAAGTAGTCTTATTCTTTAGCTGCTGTATATCAGCAGTAGAAACCTGCTGGCAGGGAATGTAGAAAAATTTTAACTCTAGTTTCTATATATTTGGACATTTTGAGAGAGGTTTAACTTATGTTTTTTGAAAGGAAATTAAACCAAAATATGAAAAATTTGTTTTCTCATCTAGAAAAAATGTGGGGTTTGGGTAAAAGAGCATGGATGCAGCCATTTCAAAACAAACTTTGCAGTATGCTGCTTCTACACATGGCTAGGAACAGAGAAATAAGGAAAGAGTGTAATAAATGTGATTATAATTGCAAATTACTTTTTCCCATCTGTGTCCCTCAAATTCAGCATGTTTTCAGGTAATACATATCAGACCATTGTGTTTAATGGCTTAAAATAGACCTTTGCTGAAAAAAAAAAGGGAAAATACACATTAGAAGACTTTCTTCATTCTTCATCTATACTCATTTTAAAGTCTGAAGGCCTGTTATATTATTTACATTAAAATATTATTTAACTTGAAATACTATTCCGTTATTTTTATTCAGCATCTGTAAGGAAAATGTCCTTGCTGGGAAACTTAAATCTGTTAGGTTCATTCATTTATTTTCCTTAGCAATGTCATCTAGAACATATATATTTGGTGGTGTGTGGTGGAATTGTATCTCCTCAAATGCCCTTTATGGCCTCATAACATTTGTGCAAGTCACACTAATATATACATGACTACCTCAGCATTTACTGGTTCCTGAGTTTTTGAACTTGATGTTGCGGCTGAGCCTATTGATTTCTCAGCTTATTTCTGCTCTCCTTCTGCTTCTAATAACCATTTTCTGTTCAGTTGCAGTAAGTTCGACTGATAGCTTGTTCATCCAGGAGGGTTTCATGAATCCCTTCTACATGACAGGTTTGTTTGGTGCTCAGTTAATTTGAGTACAGGGTTTTCAGGAGGAAATAGCCTAGGACTATGCTGCAGGCACTTAACCATGTGCTTAAATCCCATTCAGCAAAACACTAAGCCTACTTATTTTGATGGAATGTAACCATATTTTTGTAAGTTCATGGGACTTTTTTCTGATTAGGTGCATATTCTTTAAATTATGTAAATTTAAATTTTGGAATTGTATGTTTAAATCACAAAATTAAATGGAAGGGGTGGGGAAAGTTAATTTTTGTCTACTCTGTCTTTTTAGCTTGAATCAAGTTTAGCAACAGTCACTCCAGAAAAATCTCCCTCAGATCAACTTAGAAGAAATCTATTGAAATTGAGTCATGACCAAATTTTCATAAACAAAAAGAGAAATCTTAGCAAAGATAAGAAAGAAACAGTATTAAGATGATACGTCTATTTGAATCAAAGCAAAATTTCTCAAGACAAGCTAAGGGGATTTATTTAGCTTGTCCAGCTGACAGACAAAACTGCGGCACTGCAGCAACTCCTATGTATTTCTTTCTTTTTTGATTTACAGTATAAATCACATAAATTATACTTTGCCAGGTATCAAACATCATGTCATACAGACAGTCCTTAGCTGAGGAAAACTGGCATCCGCTTGTCTGACTCCACAAGTAAGAGAAAGTATAAATAAAGCATAAATGATTAATTTAACCTTCCCTCCCTGCCTCCCGTTAACAGCTCAAGGACCCACAGCACACTGTGCTCCTGTGATGTACCAGTGCGGTAGAGCCTTCAAGACTGTGGCTAACCCCTTTCCAAGTACAAACACCTGTAAAAACAAAATTAGCCCTGCCAATATGTCTAAGAAGAAATGCTTTCCAGTAGGTTATAGATATAATATTCACCCCATTCAGGGGAATCCAAACAAAACACAAATGTCTTATTGGGGCAAGAGGATATTAAGAATAATAGACAGATTATATGATAGTTTATTGAAGGCAAAGGAAGAGACATTAGTCATAGTTTTGTTATAAAATGAGACTTAATCAAAGAGGAATGGGTTAGAGGTCATGTGTTCTATTTGTGCTATTATTATTTTTAAATCATTGAGACTTCCATGAGTGGCAAAAGAAATGATCCTGAACAGTAAAAAACAAGCCAGACCTCACTGGAGCACTTCAAGATGAGCCAAGAGAATCCACTGCACGAGCCCTGCTGGCTGTATGCTAATCTTCTTTTTATGTCTTTTTAACAAGGGCTGATTGCAATATAAGATCACCTTTGCCAGAGAAGTTTGTCTCAATAAACCACTAAGCTGTCTGTGGTATTCTTAGTGACGTGCAGCAACCTGAGCAGGATATAACTTATCACAGAAACAAGATTGTTTTTTAAGCTGCTCCTTCTCATTTCATTAATTTCTTTTGCTCAAACAAGATAATTCCAATAGATGTGTTCAACTCTTTTTCTACCTTATTATGCATATTAACTTACAGATACATGGTTTTATGCAATAACAGTATTCAAATTTTATTTTAAATCTAAGCCCATACAAAAATTTACAGTAGAAAATTTCTTAGAGCATTCAGATGACCTTCCTATATAATGCTTTTGAAAATGGCATTAACACTTAGAACAGAAGGAAAAAAAAAATCTTTTTTCTTCCTTTCACACTAATTAAGCCTCAATGACTTAAACATAAAATTATGTATAAAAATACCTGGTAGACATCAATTTCCATATCAAAACTAAATTTAAAGAGCAGTTACTTGTATACAGTGGAAAAATATCATGACATTTACCTTTATTCCTTACCCATGTACTTTTCCCCCTAACATTTTAAAAATATCTGCATAATTTGCAATGTTTTTTATTTTATACAGACTACTTCCACAGCTAAATATCTTGGAAAGAAGAATGTTTCTTCTACTATGCAGTCTATATTTTTTCTTTTTCTAGTTCTTATACTGTTATCCCAAGTTACTTTCCAATGTAGCTGTAGCATCCTTTTGTGTCAGTCATTTTAATTCATCCAGGCTCTATTTGCTGTCCCCACTTTTTCTGCTGGCTAAGTACCGTATCATGAAAAATAAGGATTATTTAGTTGATTCATTTTGGAGTCATATTCTTGGCTGCCTTACTTTTCTTTTTTTTTTTCAAGATCAAAGTTGTTCAGTTGTTGCCTGTTCTTATCTGACACAGACTAAGATCAGCAGCAGCTGAGTGCCACAAGGAGGTGAGTGGGTTCCTCCAGTCCCTGCTGCTGTGGAGCACCACTGGTCTCAGTCCAGGATTTCTCACCCCATTGCACCAGCTCAGCAGCACTCTATTTTCTTCAAGACTAACTTAAGCCAGGGCCCTTCTGTGACAGCACTGTTGTATCGTGACAGATTTTCTGTTTTGTTCACTGGTGGAAAAGTTTTAGGTTTCAGCTAAGGAGGAAAGAAGCAAGTTCACAATCCTGTCACATTTGAGAGGGCTTGACCTAACTTTGTTCCTTCTTTAATGAAGGTTCCAATCTATAGTCATAGAACCATTGAGGTTGGAAAAGACCTTTAAAGTCATCAGGTACAACAATTAACCTGGCACTGCCAACTCTTCCACTAAACCATGTCCCTAAGCACCACATCTAGATGAGATGATCTAGTTAAAATGATAAGAATTATACTTATGAGATATCTTTGCTTCAAGAACTTGAAGTTTTTTTAAATTTTCACAAAAATCCTTCAACAGCAGAAGCATATTACATACATTTTTATATGCCTATATAGATCGTAGGTATTTATAAGACAAATATATGAAAATAATGTGAATCAGAAAAATGGAAAGAAGAAGAGATTTTGAGGCAGGCAGACAGAAGATGTTCTTAAGGAGTAAAGAGTTTCATAAGGAAACCTTATAGAAGGACTAACTATGAAAGCCTTTTGGAAGGGCTAACACTAAAATCAAAACCAAACCAACTACTCAGCAACAGTCTTTTGCCTTGGCATCTTTGTCTCTTTAAACTATTATGCGTGTATAGTATTTTATTTGTGGTTTTATGAATATGTGCCCTACTTGCAATCCATACATGGCAGTCTGGGTACCAATACCTCAGGGCATTTACTGGCAGTCTGTGGGCAATTGACCTCCTATGTGAGGTCTGTCTGAGTTCACCGTTTTGACAATATAAAACTGGCAAAACCTTTGGGGAACCTTTGCATTCTTATAGGCAGCATCTCCCATTCTCTTATTTAATTGCTTCCCTACCACTCAAATGAATCTAAGGAATTAGAGTTTGAAGAATTGTGGAGTTACAAATACTTTTTCTCAGCCCTCAGGGTAACAGTTTTGTCCTTCATAATGACTTTAATATTTTTAAAAATTTATTCCCCCAGTTTGTACTTTAACTTGTCCTTCATGCAGGGGATGTTAGTGAGGCCACAAAGGCTCTGACAGATATTTATTTCCCCAAGGCACAGATTATCAGGAGGGGACAGGAACCATTTAGCCTGTTACCAGGAGGAAGAGCATTTGGAATCAGCTAGAAGTTTCCTTTGGTTTGTCACCAGCTCCAGCGTTTGAAGATGTAACACACCTCTGAGTGCATTCACCTCTGTCCTGTGGGGACCAGCTGAAGTGTTTCCTGTCAGGGTCCAGTATCAATAGCACTCTGAGGGGTCTCAGTGACCCCTATAGCCTGTGCTCAAGTGGACAAGCAGCCAGATGGTCACACATTTCTGCATTCTTTCACTGTGTTTTTCCAGCATTAGATATACATGGTGTCATCTTTGTGTTGCAGATCTAAAGGGAACAAAGCTCTTGAAGAGCAGCTTGCTTACATGGCAGGAATCAACATGGTGAAGCTGAAAAAAATTAAATTGATTATCAAGGGAAATAAAAAGATGGAAAGGTTTCTGTATTTTTTTCTGGGTTTTAAACTCTTGTAAACAATAAGCATATAAGCTGCTTAAAGCCATTATTTTCACTAGGATAGAAACATTCACATTTTTATGATATACACTCAAAATGGTCATCTTAGACTGAGCAATCAGTATAATCCTAACAATTTGCAAATAAAATAAGTGTTATATTCTGGAGATCTTCAACATACCCAATACTGTTAATATTTGAGCTAGAATTTTGAGGACAAACTGTAAACTCCACTTAATGACTCATAGGTCTTCAAAGGATTGGAATGCCAAAAGGAGAGAGGGAGACGGAGAGGAGAGGAGAGGAGAGGAGAGGAGAGGAGAGGAGAGGAGAGGAGAGGAGAGGAGAGGAGAGGAGAGGAGAGGAGAGGAGAGGAGAGGAGAGGAGAGGAGAGGAGAGGAGAGGAGAGGAGAGGAGAGGAGAGGAGAGGAGAGGAGAGGAGAGGAGAGGAGAGGAGAGGAGAGGAGAGGAGAGGAGAGGAGAGGAGAGGAGAGGAGAGGAGAGGAGAGGAGAGGAGAGGAGAGGAGAGGAGAGGAGAGGAGAGGAGAGGAGAGGAGAGGAGAGGAGAGGAGAGGAGAGGAGAGGAGAGGAGAGGAGAGGAGAGGAGAGGAGAGGAGAGGAGAGGAGATACAGTTCAGGATCCTCAGACTAGGCAATGGTCTATGAAACAAGTATATAGCAGCATTTAACAGAAGGTAGTTTTTAATTACAATGTCTAAGATAAAGTGTATAAACATATCAGCATGCATTGCTGAGAAAGAAAATCATATATTTATCTGCTCTCTCCCATGTCTGATTGTATACACAAAATACACCCAAAACTCAGTGATTGGTAGATTCACTGGTGAATTTCACAGAGACCCCACCTGGTTTTGGTGTAAAATTGGCTAAACCAATTTCCCTACAGGATTTGGAACCAGCTTTCGTGTCTTGGATTTGTCTATCTGAGAACTATAGATATCTAAGAAATAATTCATCATGTTTAATTTTAAATTTTTTCAAACATCGTTGCTTGTTTATTCCCAGGGAGGATTCAGTTTAATTAGATATTGCTTAACTTCTCCTAATGATCAGATGTTATTTCCAGTGCCAAGGTCTACAAAAGGGGACAGATTTTAATCTAACTTCTTCAGTTTTGTCTCTTAATTCATAAATAGCCAAATCCTTGAAAAATATTTGTAGTACCATATCTGTTAAAATATTTTCAATTTCATCTTTCCTCATGTCATGTTACAGTCACTCAGCCATTGCTCACTACTACTGAATGTATTGTATTAGCTGGAGTGTGTCTGTGTCTCAGTTCTGAAAAGCTTCACTTAAACTCTGGCATAGCACATTTGCCAAATATTGTAGATTCATTACAAGGTTGAAGATATCCAAGCTTGAGACATTTCTCTCCTTTTTCTATCATCATCTAAGGGCTCCTTTCATCTCCTTCCTCCTCTGTGTTCCTCTACTCCTTTAATCTCTCCCCTGCTCTTCCTTTCCCCATCAGAACAGGAATGTGTGAACATTTATCTGTGTCTTTGCTGACATGAACATTCTTCCACCTTCTCTCCAACCATCTCCTACCACTTCATGAACAGACTCTCAGAAATTAGCACATCTTATTTTCACTCAAAATCTTCTCAGCTTAAAATTCAGAGCTGAATAAAACTCAGTATTCTGATCATTGCATAGGTCCCAAGGTTCAGAAGTGCAAGAGCTTTCTAAATGAAATGGACAAGTGGAGAGAAATAAGTTAAAAGGACACAAGAAACCTCCCTACTCTGGCACAGCCCCTCCTTGACCTGGCTGTCTGGTATTTGTAAATGTTTTCAATCAATTCCACTTTTTATCATGACCGCCCACATTACCTAGCTGCAATTTTGCTCTGAGCAGAGTACATCTGTGCAACACAGCATGCTGAGGCCCCAGTATCTCTAATTAGGAACTTAACACCTCTAAAACGTTCCATATGGGCTCATCACAATTACAACTTGCTGCTATTTCCACCACGGCTGTGCTGGGCTGAGATGCCTTCATTGCATGACCTGTGACTTCCAGGTGCTTGTCTTGGTTTTCGGCTTCCTCATGCTCCAGAGTGCTTCTTACAACATGATTCTGTCCTTCTCTACCCCTTCTAGTCTGTTAAAAAATGTTTCAAAGCAGAACATTTTCTCTTCAATGGCTTGAAAAACAATTGAAAAAGTATGACTTTGATTATGGAGATACACATACATACATACATACATACATACATATATATATGTGTGTGTGTGTGTGTGTGTATGTATACATGTATACATATGTATATAATGAAAAATAGAGACTGGATATCTGCAGCAGTTAGGGCAGAAGGTGCTCCTGCTCCTGTGCAGTTCGGCACCTGTCCCTCTAGCCATGGCCCTCTCCTCCTGCAGCTGCCCAGCAGCTCCAGAGAGCCTCCCGTCCTGGGGGCTGCCTGCAGCTCTCTGGAAAGCTGGCTGCACATCGAAATTCTGCGCCAGAAACTAGGGAAAACTTGGCTGCTTGGGGGTGACCACTAGAGGGAAATGTTGCTCTGTTAACCAGACTACTTTGGTTTGACTACTATTTTACTGTATTTTTATCTTTATTACTATTTTTTTGTTGTTGTTTTTAGAGGAAATATGTAAAACTTATGCTCTAACTTTTAATAATTTGTTCACTGATTTTTACAAGAGAACAATTTGGACTTCAATATTAATTTTGTTGTATATTTAACACAGTCCAATTAGACTGAAATGAATTATGCTTACTGTCCTAAGTGCATGAATCTGCCCTTTCCCTCTAGTTAATGACTGAATGCCTTTTGCTGATTAGTTTTTCTTGTTGAAGGTTTACAAAAGGAATATAGTTTCAGTTTCCACTCTCTTCTGAATACAAAGGCTGAAACCTACAACATACTTTTCCTTGTCGTTTCCACAGGTAAAAGTGCTGTGATCCTAAACTGAGAAAATTTCCATTAATTAAGTTACAGTTTTTCGATTCAGGACTACAGCCCTTGTCTTTAAGTCATTAAGTAATTCATTGAATCATACTGCAATGATAAATCATATTGTGATGTTCCAGTGTATACAGTCATTAAGCACTTTGGAGTGTGTGACTTCCTGATACGATGTGCCTGCATTTTTAAATAAACACGTGCCTGTATTCTCCTGTTGCTTGTGTACTGCAAGCACCTCCTGAGTGCCCAGCATAGTGAGATGAATTGGCTAAACTCTAACAGCATGGTCAGCAGTAAAATGTCCAGAGAAAAGCAATAAAATCAGGCATCCCAAAAAAGTTGAAGGTGTTAACCAAAGTTTCTTCACATGAAACATGAAATACAAACAGGAGATTGTATTGTGGTGTCTATATAATTATTTTTTTTAAGTGCAAGTTCTAAGAACCAAGTATATACTTTTTGAAAAGTATGGTTTGACAATTATTCGAGGTGCTTCATAATGAGTGGTTTTTAAAAACAAACTAGTATTCTTAAAAAACATGTTCACATGCATTGAATTGTGTGAATCATGACAAAAACGACATGTAAACGTAACACAAGGGTGGGTAATTTCAATTTATTTATTGTTTATTGTTGGAGAGGTTAATACTTATACATTATTTAGAAAAAAAAAAATAGCTTGATCTTAAAAATAAAAATTTGTGTTTATTTTTTGTTTTTGTTTTTTTTTTCCCCACTCTGTAAGGGATTAATATATTTTCTGATCTCACCCAGACAGCAGCTTTAAATCATCCTTCCACAAACTATTTCTGAGCTTGCCTAATGCTACAACAAAGCCGCCCTAGTTATGTTATGCCAGCTACTGCCAGGTATAATGAGAAGCTTTGGATGTAACATCCACAACTTATGAAAGCCCAGATTTTGTTTGTTGCAGTGTTTTGTGCCAGATTCATCCAAGATGCAACTGAATAAAATTTATGAAACTTGATGTTTACCATCACTAAGTAAATATTATAACAGACAGTAATAAGTGTTGATCACTCAGTAACATCTAATGCTAGATGATGGAAGCTGTTAATTATGGGTTGTAATGAAAGAAAGTGGAGGAATTTTATTTTTTTTCATATGATGAATAGTTCATCTTTGTTATTGGTTGAATACACATTCAAAGCAAGAAGCACATGAAATTTCTGTTGCTCCTTACCTTGAAAATATTGAAATCCGTGATAAATACTTCAGTTTTAAGAATATGCAGGATTAACCAGTCTGCTAGGAGAGATGGAGTGAAAAGGTAAATGTTAGCACAGGAATTCACCCCATAGATCAAAATTGTTTTTTGGATGGCGCCTCCTCTACTGCCCTATGTGAGTCCCTGCCTTGCTTCTATCAGGCTGCCAGGTCCAGGGGACAGTCAGATCACACTGGTCCTTTTAAAAAGACAAAATAAATCTCTTCTGTAGCATATTTGAGAAGTGTCAATACCTTGATTTTCATAGGCTTAATATTCACATTGCAGGTAGTTTCTGGAGAAAATCATACTGAAATAAGTGCCTCCATCACAGTGGGGGAGTTTGGTCTTTCATTTCCTGAGTTTGGATCTTAAATGCTTTTAGGCACTTATGTACCCTGGAGACACTTTTTATACAGTTCTGATGGGCACAGCACAAACACTAAAATCTACAAACAGATTGAAAAGCAGTACTCCTAGTGTGTGCTATTTAAACTGCTATAAGGATAAAAACTTAAATTTGTTCCACAACAAAACTATGCTGTTGCTAATCTTTTCTTCTATTCACTGTCATTTTTTGCTTGTATTGGTCTGGTGTATTAACATCTCTGTTAAAAAGAAAATATAATTTTAAGTGCAAATTTGGTAAAGATTGTTTCTGATCTAAAGCTCATCTACAGAGAGTGTGCTTTTTGTAGCATGAAATCTAGTTATATTCAACAATTTCTGCTAATAAAGTCATCTAACAATCTTTATACAGCTGGGAACTCTGGACCACAAGGTGAATTTTGTTTATTCTTGGAACAGAAATAAGTCAATAAAGTATTACTTGATGCACAAGTGAAATCTGATAAATCACCTAATAGCAATAATAGGGGTAGGGGGGAAGTGACTCTTGCCATTCATATAGGTGGTGTGAGACATATTCTTATAATATGTATTATCAGAAGCTGAGGTGTTCAAACATGTTCAAACATTCAGCCAGGCTGTTCCTTCCTACACATTATTCAGGTTAACATTTCAAAATACTTGTATTAACACTCTAATTCAAAAGGACCTTTCTATGACAGGCTGACCCAGACAGTCCATCAAGTCACCTATGGCTTGGTCTCCACTAAATCCTTACCTGCACAAGCAGAAGAGATCACATTTTAATTACTGTTGCAAATTAAGTTAAACAATGGAAAATAAGTTCTTTCTACATGAAAATATTAAAAGAATTGGGGGCAGGGGAGGGTTTTTCTGACTTGGTATATTTGAGATAACAAAAATGCATTATGCACAGCATTGAATTCTGCTACTCTTTCCTACTGAAGATTCTCAATTTAAGTTTGATGCATTCAATTATTTTCCTGCAAGATAGCCATCATTGTCTAAATGCCTGGTGTTATACAACTGGAAATAAACTGGAAAGTAATATTATCAAAACAAATATTTGGCTATGTTTTCAGTGGGCTGTTCGTGTTAGACAAACCCCACATTCTTCATTTTAGCTATAAAATGAGATACTCCCAACTCTTTTCCCTGGACATTGCAAAGCAACCATCTAGAACATGCTTTGAGACTGACAACTTTCTTCCATATATGGGAAACCTTTTAATTTTCCCTAGACCGTATTTGAAGTCCTGTTATAAAATGTGTAGGGATCAAAATCCCTCCTTCTGAGCCAAAACATTAAGAGCCAAGTGTTTTAAAACTTAAGATGACTGAATGCCAGGCAGATTACGCACCTAAAGTTCCATGCAGATGTACTCCACAGGCAACATTTAAACTCTGTTTGGGTATGTCTGAGAGGTCGGAAGGAAATCTTTTGCCTGGAAGGAGAAACATACAGAGTGCACCTACCTTCTGTATATCCATTCATAACCTCTGTGCCTGGATATAAAGAAATAGGAATACATAAATCAATTATAGAGTCTAGTGGAAAAAAAAAAAAACAAACCTGCCTTAATTTCTCAAATCAAAAAGTTAACATCTCATGTTATTTCCATCTTCTCAATGAAAACCACTGTAGTGTAGATTACGTAGGTACGAAAGTATTGTTTGTATGTAGGAGTAGCTGAAAGATTCAGCAATTGCACAAATGACTACAAAAGAGGCCTTCCTTTCATGACAACACAAATAAGTATTAATTCACTTCAAGTTGGAGAGCTCACATTCAAGTCAGTTTGTGTGGCAGATGGTTTATTCACAGGGGTGAAAGACATACCTGATTCAAAATGAGTTATAATGCTCTGTGATGGCTGGACTTCATTCCAAATAGACAAACACATGTCCTTTAAACATTGCCTATGTAAGTGTAATGTACAATAGTTTCCAGAAGATTTGTCTCAAATGTATTGAGCAAATACCATTAATGAATTAAAAGCACACCCATTAAGAAACTCAAGGATGGCGTAATGTGATCCTAGTGCCTCAATAATGGACTTCCCATACCTCTACAAAGAGGATGATTTGTTGGGATAGAGAAACTTTTCTAAAATCTCTGAAAAAAAGGGAATTAAGATCAGAAAATATCATGGTCCTTGGACATAGGACAACTGATCTAGGAAGTGTTGAAAGTGACAGCATTCTTCACTTGAAAACTTCCAGCCTCAAGTTTCTTCATTTCACTGGGACTGAAAGACTTCTTTTCCTCTAATTTCAGTTGCTGTATGAAATTTGTTTCAGGTAATTTTTTTCAGAACTTATGAACAGGATCAGAGAGGTGACTTTTGTGTCCCAGCTCCTGAGTGAGGACTCCTAAAGCTATTATCCCTTAGTGACAATGATATAATTAAAGGTTATGTATTGCATTGGAAATCTAACAGTTCTTTTCCCTTGCAAAATGCTACAGTGGTAACTGAAATACTGTTAACATAATGAAAAGATGCTTCTCACAACATGTCAGCTGCTCAAGGAACACAGCTGCTGGGAAAACAAGCTAAAGAATTAATCAAAAAAATGTCTATAGCTTCAGGAAACCCTCATTATGGAGGCTCGGGAGCTGTCAGCTGAGGAACAATTCAATTTACAAACAAAACTTGACTGACAGATGAATAAATTTCCTCTGAGACATGATGAGCTTGGGACAACGCAGTCATACTACAGTGAACCTTTGGAACATACCTTTCACAGACATGTCATGTTAATTCTTTTTGTTCCCATGGACAAAGAGCTCTTGAAGGAAATGTGTCCAACATTTCTGCTCTCAAAGAAATTGATAATACCAGAATCCTAAACAACCTTTACCTTTCTCAGTATTTATGAATCAGAAGTGTATTTTCACATTTCTCTGCTTCTTTTACACTTTAATATCTATGGAACAATAAATATTCACTTAAGGACTACCATACTGCCTCAGCCTCTGCATTTGATAATTCATAGAGTGAGAATATTAAGAACTTATTTTGTAAATTAGTCCTCTCCACCATTTCTTTTCCTGGCTTCTAACAAACCGTAGCTCTGGAACTTACTGTACAGCAATTTCTAGATGGTCCAGTGCATACACCAGTGACAAGTAACCCCCTCTTCCATAATGCTCTAACCTCTTTTTCTCTTATGCTCTTGACCATTATAATGTCATGTGGCTGATTATACTTCTGTGTGAAAAGGATGCTTTTCCCTGATTTGAGATTTTGTATTTATAAATTGTACTTCTGCAATTCTGCTGAACTCTGTCGTATCTCTCCATTATAGATGAGAGATATGGAAATCGTTCCATATGGATGCTATCTTGAACTGACCACACTTTACCATCATTAAAACCATTACCTTATGACATATGCACTTTTTTAGTGGTGACTGAGCCAAAGAAAACTTGCTGATTTTCAGATTTCAGCATGAGCTTCTAGAACCAGCAATTTAAAGAGACATCTTTGAACATATTCAGTAAGTAGGATCAAAAAAAAACAAGTGTGGCACCATAATCTCAGTTTTACAAAGTATACACTACATCTTAATTTTGAATATAGAATTAGATTTATGGCAATTTTTTTAAAAAGTGCAAAAGCATTTTAGGAGCAAAATTCCCAGTGGCTTATGATCCAAAATCACCCAGACACCTTTGAATAACTCACACGTAGGCCCTCAAACTCATCTTGTAAAAAGTTTAGGACCTTTTCAGCTGTAGGAAATCCTTCAGCTCTTCTCCTAAAAATAGACTTGGCCTTGTGCAGGAGGAACTTTGCTCCGACAGAGTCTTTTAAAACATATCTAAAGTTAACATATTTGCAAGAATTTTCTGAGAATCAAGAGGTCTACTTTACATGTGTTCCATTTTTTGCTTATTAGTGTTAACTGTCAATGAACTTTATATTAATCTCTTTGTGTGTATATACATGAATATTAAATATATAATTCATATGAATATTCCATAAAATCTGCAGTTTTTCCATTTTATCAAAATATTCTTCTCGGGCATTTATGGCCATTGGGAATACAAGCATATCCCTAACATTGTCCATCTGTCCCTGTAAAACAGCACAGGCAGAGTGCCAAATATGGTTTTTGGAGCAAAGACTTGTTCTCCACAAAACACTTCTGGACACCCATTGTAACTGTGAACCCCCAAAATGAAATCTGTCCTTGAAGCTCCAGGGAGTGACACAGCTGCTAACATAATTGACACTGCCTGAGCACCCTCACCTGAGTGTGGCCCAGCAATTTGCTGGTCTGCCATAGTGAGGACATGCATGTAGGACTTCATGATGCTCATGGAGAATTTGGCTTGCTTGATTGAACACTGCACTTCTTGATCAGTATAAAGAACATCACTGAAATTTCTGACTATTTATAAAATGCAGTTAAAACAAAGAAACCTAGTGATCCACATAACTGACTTTAAGTTGATATGTGAACATACAAGGAACACAAGAATGCTGATATAATTTCATGGGATACCTCACTTGGGCTGTCAAGGGAGAAGTCACATAAAAAAATAATCCTTATTAAATTTAGACAGAACCAAGCTTGGGATGATGCAGAAAAGCAAAGTTGTCATGTTGCTTTCTTTCAAAAGGTACTTCTGGGCTCTTATGAAATGACATTTAAATTCCATTGACATCCTAGCAGAAGAACTCTAACTTTTTCAATGTGCTGAGTGGCAGTAATTATGGTGAGCACTCACTGCTTTGTGTTCCCAGGAGAGTTTGCACTAAGGTGGCTGTGCAGCACAAGCAGCAATGGGTAATGCTCTGTAGAGCAGGCACAGACTGAAGACCCTGCATTGTCATTTGATCTCAGGGAATGCAGTCTATTCCTGGAAAGGAGCTCATGAATGCTCCATAACATGGTGCCACAACTGGCCAAAATGCTGGATAACTCTAAAGCAGTCTCTCTTGTGACACTGCCCTCATATTATCTCACAAACAGCCGTACCCTGTCAGCAATAAGATCTGCTGCATTTTTCAAGTCATAACACTTAACCATTGTGAAAGTGTAAGCTAGCTGCAGACATCTGACTATCAGCTCAGATAAACAAAATAGCACTTCAGTGATCTGCTGAGCTGTGCTGATTAGTTATAAACCGTTTCTTTTAACCTTTCAAATAATTCTTCCACAAACTACTGCGAGCAACTTCCTCTCAAAGCATGTTTTCAACACATCACTCTAATGGCATTTACCCACATCAATAAAATTATCTTCTCTGCAGTAACTAAGGACATTAGGGATTAAGAAGAGAGAGGGAAAAATGCAGGAACTGGACAGATGCATATGGAACAAAAAGCTCCTACGGACATATCTTTCCAGCAAGAAGTGAAGATATTCACTCTGGATGAAATCCACTGTGTGTCCCATCACATCCCACTTACTGTCTTTTCAGGAAGTTGCCTCAGTGCCACAAGACACAACAACACAACCCACAGTACTCACTACTAAATGAGTTAGGACTGCAATTAAAAGCAGAGGAGACCAAATTGTCATAAGGTATATGTGCTCTAGCCTCAATTATTGGTGGAAATGCAATGTAGAAACTGCAGAAGAAAATTATGATATCTTTTGCACTATTTTGAAACTAGATCTTTCTGGTAGCTGACACTAGGGAAAATGTCCCCCAAAGAACCAGGCCTGGGAAACACTATACCTGAACATGGTCATACCAGTAAATGCCAACTTCCATCCACCTGCCTAAGATCCATAGCAGAAATATGTGGCAGACAGTTTTTCTTCAATGCCTTCAAAGCTACAGGGGATTCTGCAGAGGTAAAAATCTCTGCATGAAAGATTGATCCTAGAAGTATGAATCCTTATGTTCACTGAAAAAGCTGAATTTTTTCCATATGTTCCTGTACCTTGAATGGACACAATCCACGTACTTCTAGCACATACTTTTTATTTAACTCTGAAGTTCTGCAAGTTAGTGAAATTAGTCTGCAATTCAAGCATGTTGGTGGCTCTAGAGAAGTCAATGAGCTACACATTTACACTGAATTAGATGTACCTCGTTAAACAGGCTGCTGAATGGGCTGAAGACATGAATAATAACAGACCCTTCAGAGACATTCCAGTGCAACAATCCGCTTGAGCAGCAGCCATGGCCCCTGGCTCTACAGCAGTACAAACAGAAACAGTGAACAAGAAATGAGCCCCAAATATCTGGGTCAGCATAGAACAATGTAATTTCAGATAGTCTCACAGGGACTTTCATTTTCATTATTACTATCATATTTTGTGATATTAAATTATTTTAGCTTCTTAAACATATGTGGTATATGTGGTATTGCTGCTGCTGCCGGTCTCCTTCTAGACACATTTGAATGCAGCAGCCACATAAATACATCAGAGGGGTTCTCTTCTCCAAGCTTTCCAGTTCCTGAAAATTTTGTTAAAATAAGCTTCTGAATAGAAGAGAGAGCATATTGATGGCACTCACACAGCGCAATGTTATCCTCGCCGTTTGCTAGACAGCGGTGAATCCGCACGGGATCTCAGCCTTCAGCATGAGCTCTGCAGGAAACCAGGCTTCATTGCCCCTGCCACTCACACAACTATTTATACTTCAGCTCTTTCATTCACACATCGCAATAAACAGTTTTGCCATGACTCCTTCTTTCACATGGCTGTACTTGACCCTGCTCAAACACATGCACACATAAACACACGCAGTTTGGATGTAGAGTCCAGATCCCTTTTTCAATAAATAAATAGCTATAAAGATGTATAGATGAAAACAAAAGAATCAGTAATACAGGACGAGCTGAAGATCTGCGTTGTGGACTGGATGTCTCAGCACACCCCTTGTGGTGAACTATGTTGAAAACTGACTTCTTGCAAGCTCTTCCCACACAAGTTACTGAGATTTAAGTCCCTCAGTCTGACCTGGCTTACTGTACTTGTGTTTATTTGTGCAGTGAGAAGTCTACAGAGGCAGCATAAAGAGTTGTCAACTTCACAGAATGCCTTAAGTTGTAGCCCTCTTAAAAAGCACATTCCTACCTGGACTGCCCTCCCAGAGCCAGCATCCCTGGAGGCCCCTTCTATTGTTGCAGTGTTAGTGTCATCACTCCATTAGGAGCCCACCGGAGGCTGTGTGCCTCATTCAGAGTGCACCTGTACAAGCATAGGAAGAATGATAATTCCTGGCTCTGCTTTGGTGTGAAGTGCTTTTTTGTAAAACAAAACAAACTATTCATGCCACAATGAAAAATAACTTCTGCTGTACCTGTCAAAGGATCAGTGGGTCCTTTCTAGTGAGTGAATGAGCATTGGCTGGTCTTTCTTAAGCCAGTGGAAAAAAAAAAAACAGTTCCTGCAAGTAAATATGTATAACACAAGGCTATACTTTGCTGTCCTTATGCCAGCTAACAGTATTTTACAGAAGATATAAGCCATGGTGCTTCAATAGAATATTTACAGAGAACAAGCTGAGGAAACCATGAAATTGTGTGTGCACAGAGAACTGAGGGAACTTTTGCACCTTTTCATCTCCATGGAGCTGAGGACCCCACAGCTACTCAGGGCTCACGGCTTTTGTACTAGTCTTTTATGACTTACGGGGGACACACATGCCCCACTGCTGCTGTGTTTTGGATTAAAAGCAATGTGTTTAAAATTGTCTGAATTACATTTCAAACCCCCTGGTGTCCTACAGGAAAGGGCAGCCCCACTTTCCATTGCAAACACTGAACGTGAAGGTGATGCTACTGAGAGCAGACTCCAGGCCAGTTAGTCCATTGAATTTATCTGTCAATAGGGCCGATGATATTTCCAATCCTAGTGCTCAGCCAGTTGTACCAGGAGATTCAGCTTGTTTCCAGATACGAAAAAAATAGGAGACAATGAAATCAGGCATCTCTTTAATGCAACCTTGTTTACAAAGATGTTAAATCCTTCACCAGGCTTTTCTCCTCGTGTACTTGTGTTGGATAGGCATGGTACTCTCTTTATGCCCCCTTCAGCTTCCCCCACAGATTCATTAAAAAAAATTCTAGTAAAATGGGATTCACCTGCATACATATAATATGTACCTTTGTACTGAAAAATGGGGTGTTGTGAATGGATATTGCTAATTCAATAGCGTTAAGGAGGTCTCTATTTCAAGAAAAAAAAAAGTATTTTTAAAGCTATCTATGCAGTTATATTTTTTTCTATTTCATATAGAATTCTCCACCAGATAATGCCTTAGAGACTCAACATTGAACAGACACTAAAATCTGGATTTCCTTTTAGATAGATCTTATGGGAACACCCTAAGTGTTACCTCATTTATTGCAACATAGTTACAATATGGATAGCAAAAACCCTCTTCTAATAATTAGGATAACTTGTCTGACTGTATTTTAGATACAGTGTCGTATAATCTCCTTATTTCCATACAGTAGGAAACCAAAGTAAAATGTTGGAATTCTAACTTGTAGTCAAAGATCTTGCAACAGCTTCTCAAAAGGTGCAAATATTTGCCTAGATTATTGTATTTACAATTCCAAAAATATTTCTTCTGTTGAAGGTCTGTGTACAAGACACCACTCCAAACCATTTTTAAGGGAGTTTTGACATAAATGAAACTTTATGCTGGCATGGCAAGTGAAGTACTTGATTAATAAAGAGTTTCACTGTTTTCAAACACATATTCCATGCAGGCTCATTTGAAGAAAACCGCAAGTGGAGAATGCTTTACTGCTTCCAGTCACAAGGGGGTTGTGTATTTCAATCCTGCTTACACAGTCAGCTTACTTTGGAGCTCTGGTAGGAAAGAAACATGACCAGGAGAAATAATGCTACATTCAGTGACCCTGCCCTTAGAATCAATTGGCCTGATGGGAGAACTTTTTTTCTCTCTTTTGCTACTGTTTTCTTAGTTTTTAACCTTTTAATACTTAGTATTTCTTGAAAGACCATCTTTAGAGAAATGTCTACCATTCATAGACTACAAGCACTGACTGAAATGGCCTTCTGACACTATGAATGGGAAGGTGAGACATAACAGTTGATGTTTAAGCAATGTACATATTCATAGCCTTTTAAAGATGTTTTGGGATGATTCATTATTTTTTGATTCAAAAACTGATGTGTAAATATACAGTTGAGATATTTACATTACAAAGGGATTGGTCTTCAACCACAGTGATGAGTGAAAGAGGACAGTCAGGTCTAATGAAATCTTCACAGAATTCAAAAAGTCATAAAAATCTAGAAAATAAAAAACAAAAATTATAATAATTTCTAATAGGCTGTGGAGTAGCCACCCTCTAATTGGATATCTGGTTATAGCCCTGTCTCTAGGATGTTTCAAAATCTGATTGAACAAAGCAATTGAACACACTCTGTGGTTTAAGTAAAATGCAAAGCAAAGATCATTACCTATGTTTTCCCATCCCATAAACCCTTACTGTCAGGCAAGGAAGGAATAGAACTGCTTCAGTCATTGGCTGCTTCCTGGCTGGCTGGCACGTAGACAAGATGGATTAGCTGGTGATGATCACTGACTGCTGGTGGAGCTGCTATTACCTATAGGGTATATTTAAAATGACAATTTGGAAGAGTGTTTTAAAAAGACAGATTTTAACTGTGTGCACACACAGTAGCACTGATAACCTTTTTGTCCAAAGACAAACATTGAGCATGGTTTGTTATGGCAAGGTAAGCATCTCACTGCCTGCCCAAGCTCCATGAACAAAATAAGCCTGCCCTTGTGAGTGCTCCTGGTTTTGCTTCAGCTTCCCAGCGACACGCTGAAAGTCTGGCCAACCATGCCCTTTGTCTTCATACAGGAGGACAGATAAATGGAATCATGTCTTGTCCTGTCATACAGCTGTTTCACACTTCTCTCAGCAAGAGCTAAATCTCTTAAGTCAAAATTCAAAAGCAGAGAGCTTTCCCTTCTTAAACTAAGCAACCTCTTGATATGTCTGAATCACAGTGAGTGTATTGAAGCAAACTGGTTACAAGCAATGACTAATTTCTGCTTTCAACTTCCTCTCTTTCTCAGTGTTCTCAAGTATTTACTGATCCCCACAGTGATAACTTGTTTCTTTAGAAATGAATCATTACCACTGAATTTGTCTCAAAAGACCAGAGTTATAATGCACATTCTTTCCATTTTCAGGTGTTTTTCTGAACCGCAGTACTCCAGAGACAGGTCCATAATAAAATAAAATGTAAAAAGGAAAAAAAAAATATGATGAGTTTTGTCAGAATACATAGATACATTTTCACAATTTCTATGATTTAAGATTTAAAATAGAAGTGTCTGACCAAGTACAGGCTAAATTTTAGCTATTTCAGTTTTGAGGGACTCATTTACTAGAGCTCCTACTGATTGGTTCTTGGGAATGGCTACGGGATTTCTAGGTAAGATATCCAATAGTAACATCAATTTTCCCCTTCTAACCTTCTTCACATGGCAGTACTTTAGAAGACAAGGTTAATACCTTGATCATCATTAAAACATGCCAGCTAAATGAAAGAAACAGCCCATATCCAGCCTGTCATAAAGCAAATCAAACCTGCAGTGGGATGTTTCTCTACTCTTATTTTGTTTGAGCACACCAGTGTCACCTAGTCAGTGGCAGGAGCTTTATTTCAATGACAGAAGTTTTTTTCTTCCTATCTTGTCTACCTGTTACCTCTACTGGGTTTATCCTGTCAAAAATCTTTCCACTCAGCACTTGTGGGATTGCATCTGGATGCTGCATGCAGTTTTGGGCCTCCTCATGCAAGACAGATGTTGATAGCCTAGGAAACGTTGAGCAGAAGAGAGCCATGACGGTGGACACTTGCTTCAGGAGGGGAGGTTGGAGAGACAGGGCTGTTCAGCATGGAGAAAGGGCAGTACCCGGAATTCCCAACAGCAGCCCCTACCTGTGCCCACAGGGCGGTTTCAAGGAGATGGAGCTGGCTGGGAAATAACCAGAGGTCATAAACTGAAAGAGGACAGGTTCAGATTTGATGAAAGGAAAAAGATTTCTGGGACTGCAGCTAAGTAGTAGAGAAGGTTTCTCAGAGAAGCTGTGTAGTTCACACCTTTAGGAGTTTTCAAGACCCATCTGATACAGCCCTGATCAGTCTGCCTGAGCATGAGCTGATCCTGCTTTGAGCAGAAGATTGGACTGGACACCTGCCAAAATCCCTTCCTTTCACTCTGTGTCTCTGAGTCAGCCCTGCAAATTTAACTCTCTGGTTTGAGGCTAAATTCAGTTATCTGCCGAGTGAAGCTCATTATGTTTGATAGAGAAAGCATGAGAATACAATAAACACAGAACCTCATCATGCTCTTGTTACTGAGACACTCTTCAGACTACTATAATTTTTGAAATGTGAACTTCATAAAATCAGAATATTTCTGAAATAATATGCATGAAGTCACATGTATTCTTATTTAAGGGACAGCTCTTTCTTGGAAGTTTCCCCATGAAAATATCGTTTCATTCTAGTATTTTACATGAATGAAATTCCCTCTTTATAAGAAAAAATATTCTGGGTAGAATAGGAAAATTCCTATCTTCCTTTTCTTCCTCTTTTTAGGTGTTATTAAAATACTTCTCAATCACACTCTCTTGTGAATATTGTGAAAATCCAAGTAAATGCCATTCAAAATATTAGGGATTTTAGGGTTGTAATCAGCTTGCATGACTTTGCATGCCCTAAAATGGATTATTATATGGTCATTTTGTTTTGCATGCTGCTGAGTCACCTTTGATACAGTAGCAAAATTATACTTTCCAGGAAACAAATGACCAGCATCTATAATTTTATTTTCTAAAACCTAAGATAATCAGCTGAAACCAGAAAAGGAAAACTTGTGTAGTTTCTGCTAGACATAGGAGGTTATTCTCATGCTTGATTCAAGCATATAACTTAGCAAAGCACTCATCTGATAAAAGGCTGAGGTCACATAACCAATATTAACTATATATCTGAAATCATATAAGAGACCTGAAAGAGTTTTCAGGGAGCAGTATCAATTGCACCTGTGTCATTTTCTGGCAGATGTTTATTTAACCTTTCAGAAAAACTGTTAATAGTCATTGTTTCATCTCCTACACAACATTTTTCAGTATTTCAATGTCTTTACCAGTGAAAAGTTTTTCTTGATATATCTCTTAAGGCTGTGCTGTAATTTTAGTGTGTTTTTTGTCTACACCATTGGAGTAGACTTCAATCAATTCCTCCTTATAGCTGTCATTTTTATTCCAATGCCCCTTTATATCTACCCTCAGCTTTATCTTCCCATTTTATAGCACTCCCTGTTGGTTCCACATTTCCTATTGCTAGTCATGGAAACATAGAAACATTCCATTTAAAGTTGGAACTTTAAATATCCTCTAGTTCCAAACCCCCTGCCATGGGCCGTGACACCTCCCACTAGATCAGATTGCTCCAAGCTGCATCCAACCTGGCTTTAAACACTGTCTTTATATTTCACTTTGCTGATCATTTATTCTGATTAATTTTTAAAACAAAATTGGGTCTGTGAGGTCTTCTAATGAAGTGTGATGTTGAAAGAGATCATGTGAAAAGACATCTTTCTTGAAAACCTATTCAAAGCTCCAATAGAAAGGACAAAGTTATGCAACTGCAGGAGAAAACTTATCGTTTCTTCTTTTGTTAGTATTCTAATATTATAAATATGTAATTCTAATTTTTCTCTGATTTCAAGGGAAGTATTTGCTGCAGAATATCATCTGGGAACTTCTAGAATCATCCTGTGGTAAGCCTTCATGGAATATCTACAGGGTAGCATTTATATCATTGCAGAGAATGAAAACATACCCTGGTTTCTAATAGTTTGTTCTTGCTTCTGTGAATTTACATCCAAGATAACAGAGATAACAAATTATATTTTATCTTCAATACAAAGTATAGATGTATGCATATGTATGTATATAGTATTGAATATGTATGTATGCATATGTGTATAGATATATGTACCTAGTAATGAATAAAAAACTGTTGAGAAAGGACAAAAATTAAGGCTGAGAAGAACAAAATCAGTGAATTGACAAGTCTATGAAGTCAGGTCTTCATTGTTTCACAGATCAGGTGTCAACTCAGAGCAGGATTTAGCCAAAAATAATTTCCAAGCATAACTCTGCCTCTTCAGAAATAGAGCTGTGCAAATAATTACTACTGATCTGCTGATATTTCAGCTGTGGAGTCCTAACTAAAGTTTTGACTTAAAAGTTAAACACTACATCAATATTCAAGTGGATATATGAGATTTTTTTATACCTTCCTTCAGACCACCCAGGTATAGATAGAATGATGAGTAAAGCATGTATAGCTCATAGATGAACAGAAACAACCCCCTCAGAATAACCATTAACTCACAGATTAAAGCTCTCCTCAGGGAGGAATTCCACTTTTAAAATTTGACATTTCAAACTAGTGGAAAGAGGCTTGTTCCTAAGGCATTTGTCCTTAGGTGGGTGCAGCTCACAGTTCTGAGAAAGAAATGCTTTTCTAACTAACCTGAAGAAATAACTGGAGGCAGAGGCTCCTCAGTTAGAAGAACAGCCACCATTCATGAACATGAATTTTGCACTGGAAATTGTTTGGTTTGTATAGTCCGGGATAGAACCACCAACATGTCATTTTCTTGAACCTCGAAGACATTATTTAGAAGGGTAAGTATGCCTGCACAAAATAAATTTATAACAAAATAAACAATAACTTGTTTCTCAACTTATGGCGAGATTCAGCCTCCAATCACAAAACAGCAGGGCAATAGCTAGAATGGTCACAATATTTTCCTCATCTTAGGAAAGGAAACCTTTTTCTATTCTAGTATCTTCTCCAAGAAGATTGTACTTCTTCCTCTGTCTTTCTGATTCTCCATTTTTAATTGTCCTGAGGAAGATGAGTTGAACCAGTGTTTCTGGATGACTGAGTTGCACAGCTGGCGAACAAACAGATGTTCTTGATCAAACAGAATGTCCTTCTCTAACAGCTTGGAAACTACCACTACTCCTTAAACTATGCCACATACAATAAAAACCTCTTAAACCATACATACCTCAAGTATTCAGTAAATATTAAGTAGAAAAACAAAAACAAGAAGTCTACCATATGTGGACCATTCGGCATTTATTACTAGATAAGTTGTAGCAGGATTTAAAAGTAATTTATAAAATCAAGGGCAAGGGAAAGCACTCGATTGAGAACAGTGATTTAGAGGGAGGGATACTGAGCTTGTTACAAAGCCTCAGGCACCCTCTCACCAAACAGACATATTTAAACACCCTCATACAACACCTGTGGAGAGCAAAGTGCCTCAGCAGCCGCCAGACTCAGGAGCCATTCCAATATATCTGTTAAACTGGGGACTGTGGCAAGCAAGGTGAGGGAAAGAAAACTTTTAATACCGTATATGCTTGAAATGGACACTGAGCAACTCTTGGCTTTCCAAAGCAGTAGAGGAAGATTCCTTCAGAAAAGCTAGACTCAAGGCTCCCTATTAATAGATACTTCAGGTTGTGTAAAGAGGGACTTACATGAAGGGTATTCACAGGGATGGTATCTGAAAGTATCATCGTAATACATAAACAAACTCCTAGTGTCCTATGTATGTTGCCTAAAAGATTCATTTGTAATTTTAGTCCTTCATTTATAAATTTTGTGTTCAAGTGCTAAATTTTCCTGTCTGAGTTCAGCTATGAACTGTTATTTTTCGCTGATTGTTTCACATATGAGACATTTTTTTTCCATGTTTTGTGACATGTTTTGTATTGAATCACATAGCAGAGTTCAATTACCTGGTTAGACACAGCTGTTATAACCTGGTCTGATATAAATGTCATTAAAATTAAACCCTTTGTTCCATGTGACTAAGTGATGCTGAGGTATGAATCTCCTTGCCAATGCACAGTGAATTTCACCTGACCTCACTTCAACTGTTGCCCAGAGTCTGAATAAGAAATTCAAGCTACCTCAATAGAAATGTGCTTTTGAATTCAGAAAATGATTTTGAGCAGATTTTACATGCTCCCACTAATTCAAATCTTACTTTTGCTTTGGAAACTCATTTTTAAGAAAAATTATTATAGGAGTGTTTGATAGATAAAGTGAAGCTGGGAAAAAAAAAAACAGTCGAAAAACTCCTATAACATCATGTGCCTAGGAAGTAATCTCAAGCACCATTAAAAAGACAGCACTGCAACTTAATCCAACAGGAAAAAAAGGAGGGAAAAAAGAACAGTGAAAGAAAAGAACCATTTAATTTGCTGTCACACCAAGATTAGTCCCAGAGCTGGCTGTCAGATTATCCAGAGTGAGAGTCAAGCACTGCAGCCCATTGTAAATTGAACTAATCTTATAAAGTACAGTGGAATAACCATAAATTACTGAGAGCCTGCAAAGAGTCACCTCATGAACTGCAAAGAGGTCTTTTAATTTCATTTTGGTTTTGTACCTAAACATCATTCCTTTCACATCCTGTCTTGTTTTGTTCTATTTTGTTTTGATCTCTGCAAAAGAAAAAAGGCAGAATTATAATTTCTGTACTTCACAAAGCCTGTGACCCTGCCATACTTGGCCTGAGAATGACGTCCCAGCATCACAGGAGAAGGGCTCCAAATACAGCAATACCCTGTTGCTGTTTGAAAAGATAGTTTATGACAGATCTAACAGATTTAGGTGAATACTGTATCCTGCAAACCAGAAGAATGTCCCAGAACTATTTTTGTCTCAGAAGTAAATTAACTTTTTTTATCCTGATCCTTGTAGCCAGCACACAGCCAGCACACTATACCATCCAACTGAATGTGAGGCTTTAAAAGCTTCTCACATCAAACATAATTTTAGATAATTTCATGATATAGTTGCTTTTTTAAACATATTTTATCTAAGATATCTTTAAAGTAAGAATTCCAGTCTCTCAATTGCTGTGTGTGCAGTGCTCTCTGCCTTATCCTTTCCCCCACTGTATCTCAATGCTGATGAGTAGGAGGAGGCTGAATGTGCCCTTAGATATCAGCAGATGGATGCATGAGCAGGCAAGATGCTCAAAGGCAATGCTGCTGCTCAGAGGGACCCAGCCAGGGTAGGGGAATGGCTTCTAGACAAGAACTTCATAAAATTCAGCCTGGACAAACACAACATTCTGCACATGAAAGGGACTGGCACCCCTGCACCAGGACAGGCTGAGGTTTCACTGGCTGGGGAGCAGTCCTGCTGAAAAAAAAAAACCAACTGGGAGTCCTGGAAGGCAGCAGATGTACAAGAGCAGGAATGCCAAAAATATACAGGGCTACAGTGAGCAAAAGGATTATCCCTGTTCAGTCAGTGCTCATCAGGTTGAGCCCCAGTGTTGATTTCAGTAATGGTTTCCCTAATACAAGAAAGGAATCCCCAGGAAGTGTTCAGGTAAAGACAGCCACGATGGGAGGGCGCTGGAGCAGGAGCACTTGACCTGAGAGCTGGGCTTGTTCAGCCAGGGGGACCCAAGAGCAGCACACAGTACCCAAAGGGAGAAGGAGCCAGGCTCCTTATGGAGGTGTAAAGCTAAGGAACAGCAGAGGTCGTAAGTAATGTTGATCTTAGTCCTTCCTTTCATAAACTTTTGTGACTTAGTGTCAAGGGTCTTCAAGACTAATCCACTCTCCTTTGTTTTACTAAGACTATCCAAGATCCTGACATTTTCTGAGTCCTTATGTCCCTTTGATCATATACTGGCTCTTAAAAACCTCAAGTTTTTAGCAGTCATCCTACCTTCCCATAGCTTGGTTCCCTTTGGCTAAGACCCAAGCCAAATTTCTAAATCACTCTTTGCAACTTATTGGCCCCTGTTAATTTCCTGCTGAAGATGAATTCCTCTTCTGCATGTGGTGTTGTTGAACATCTGACTGTATTTGAAAGTGTCTTTTTTCTTAAATGCCTCCTCTTCAGACCCGTGGAACGATTTTCCTACAACAGATAATAAAAAGTCAATCAGCCTTTAAAATAAGCCTCTTTTCTTTCTCCCAGCATAAATCGCACATTCACGCTTTGCTTAGTTACTTAACCTCCTCTCCTCTGAGTTTGTTTACCACTCTTACAGTTTTTCCTGTTTATTCCTCAGACTCTTAGCCTTTAAGAAAAAACTTCCTAGTTATTTAATTTGCCTTCTACTCAGGTTAGATTTGGGGTTTTCATATTACGCCTTGCAACCACTTGGAAAGAAAAAACATAACTTTAAACTTCAAACTGATTCCTTGTTCTTTGAGACAAAATCTTACATGAGGGTTTGTTTGGGGTTTTTTCCAATTAACAGGCATGGATCTAGCCCTGGTTTAAAAATAAAACAATTCAAGAAGTGATAAAAAGGAAGGTGTTATGTGAAACTAGAATACATTAGTATGTCCTAAACCTAAACTCAGTTTTGAAAAAAAACACTGAAAGGTTTAGATACAAGTAAAAGCAGTGCCACAACTCAATCAATTTGGATTTAAGGCTTAAATCTACTGCTTTTAATAGCAGCAGCCATAAGGGAGAAGGTTAAGCTATTATAAAATATACATCTGGGAATTAAACTACTCACTAACGTCTCCATGTTAATTATACAAATAGCTCAATAGAAGTCCTTTTGGTCAGGCACATTCAGTGCTCTGGAGGTAAAACCACTTAGGTATTATTGCAGCAGACTTTATAGCCATCGTAATGTAATGGAAGTTTGCTCCCTTCATTAATTCAAGTTATGACTTTTGCTAGATGGCTTGCAGGTAAGTGGTGATATCAGTGTGGCTATGCCACAAGCATTCATGAATTAGGAAAAAATATCGCCACTCACCCCTTGCTAATTTTGCAATTTCCTTTTAAGCTGTTGTACTGCAACTTCATAGCAGCATTGGTCCTTTTTTTTGTCCAGTTCAACTTTCTGTCTGGGTTGTGAGATCTTGGCTGAGTAGAATAATGGTGGCCACTTCTGCATGAAAATAGTGGGTTTTGTTGATCACTGAAATGTCGACTTTGCTCAGGAACGCGAGAGTTTACATTTCCTAGGTAATGGGCACCAAACCCCTGAAAACTGGGATAAAATTATATGCAGCTTTTATGGTGTAGGCCTATGAAGCCATTTATAAAAATAAGCTGGGTTTTATATGATTGGTAACAAAAATACATAAAAATGTTGTTTGCCCCATATATTGGGAAATATCCTGTCTTGGCACTCTGCAGCTGGTGAGTCATAATTTTACAGTTTTTACTAAAATAAAAATGAAATTAAAAAGTCCACATTTTCAAAGAAGTACAGAAACATAATATTTATAGAAGATCATAAACAAGTACTCTGTTAATAGCTGCTGAACTTTGTTTAAAGAATAACAGACTAACATTTCCAAAGTACTCTTTTCTGAGATTGAACAGGATTTTATTCAAACTGTTGCGGTAACTAATGAAAAACAAATGAGATTTCCAAACAGTTTTGACTGTTAGGGGTGTGATGGCAATATCATTGCTTTTTGCACTTACAGCTGCTGCTTACACTGAAACTACCTATTTAAAACATAGTGTCATTTTATACTTGAACTCTTGATCTGCAATACTGAAGGGCCAGGCATATTGAAGCCAGACTAGAATCAGTCTGATGAAACCCCAATTTTGTCCTTGTGCATGAAGGCTCTTTGGCTTTCAAATTTACTTAAAACTACTGCCAGTTCTGACACAAACAGTATCGTGATGTTCTTGAGAGGCTGATGCTCACAGCAAATATAGTCAGAGTGCCTCTTGTGCTTGTCTTGCACTGGATGAGGATGCAGGCACAGAATGTGCAAGTACCAAAAGCCATTGGTGTCTCATGGACATTCAGCAGAAGAGGCCTGATTCATCAGAGAGAAAAATATACCAGCATCTGAATTAAATCTCTTGTAAGGCCTTTCATTGATATACCTGAAGAGAAATTAAAATGAAACTGGAAACATTTTAAAGGCCAAAATTTTCATTTTGCCACTGAAGTCAGAAATTTCCACAAAATCTTTACATTCTGCATATTGTTAATTTCAATATTATTCAGAATTGTTAAATTCAAATAGAGTTTAACAATTTCCACATATAAATATTTTTATGTAGCTCACTATTAAAATAATAATGAATATATTTACAAACACTTAAAAAATTCAGGTGGAAAACACCTGTACCTGATGTCACAAGATCTATATTATGAAAGGTATACAGGGAAATGTGTAAATATTGATGACCTGAAGAAACTGATCTCATCTTTTTATCTCTGTATTATTAAACTTCTGGGTAGTTTATTTTTCATGCAGACAGATCTGCTAAGAGTCCAGATTTTTTTACTCAAATAGATGTAACAGAAAATGGTCTCATGAATTATAAGCTATTATAAACTATTATAATTGTTGTTTTTACAGTTCAGACAGCATTAAGAATTCAAATTATTCTGAATCCTGAATTTCGGACAGTTTAGATCCACTATTCAAAAGTGGACAAGCCACCGCTTGAGAAGAGTTAAATTCTTCAGTATGGAATTCAGTAGAAGTTTATCACTCACATTAATGAAGTCAAATTTCACCTATGAGTTTGTTTCCTTTTTGAAAAAACCGCCAACACACCAGCAACAAAAAAAAGTTAAAAAAAACAAACACACAAGAAAGGAAAAAAGGAGCAGAAAGGTAAAACAAATACCAAACTCAACTCATCTAAGATACTTTAAATGTTTTAGATAAAGGTCAGGAGACAAACATCAAAGGTTGCTGGAAAGACAAGTGATCCCTGAAATTAACAGGGCTAATGCATTCTGGCTGTGTCCATTAAAGCTGCAGTAGGGAATTACCAAGCTCATTCAATATTCTTCACATATTATTCTGCAAATTAAGGCACATTTAGATTTCATTTGTTCCATTGCAGATGCCACTTGATCCTTCCAGGTTCTCAAGTCCATCCCTGCCTTGATTTATATTTGCCATAAATATTTTGAAGTAGGGCAGATGTGACCACACAGACCCTCACTACTATTTAGATGGGGGCTGCTGGAGACAGATGTGCTCAATAGGAAAATAATCTCAGTCATGTTACTGTACTAAACCTTGACATACTCCAAAGCTTTTTAAAACACCCGCTCTGCAGAGCTCTGAGCAAACCTGTGTTAAAAAACCAAAACAAACCAAAACAGAAATCACATAGAGGAAAGGCTAAAAGACAGTTACTTTACTCTTCCTTAGATATTAACAGTGAGGAGAGTGTTTAGCAGAACATGAAGTATATTCATAGCTCAAGTTTTTAAGCATGTTTTTCCTCCATGTTGCATCTGAATTTCCATTTAACCATTCAGAATGAAGAAATAATGATAACTTAGAAGAATTAGAGGATGCAATTAGCCTGTCCTGCTACAGCCTACTGAATATTTTGATGATAGAGTGTTAATACCAATTGAATAGTGTATTTGTATGTAAGGGAGCTAAACTCAAAGTCTAGTCCAAATTATAGCCAGGCTTATTACTTGAGTTATACTTGTGGACATGCTGCATACAGAAACGACTCTGTGAAACACCTAAGGCAAAGAAATCCTGCTTTATAGTGCATATAATCGGGAAAGTAAGGAAAGAAAATTTAAACTGTTATTTAAACAACTCTCATTCCAATTACTACTTTCCTCTCTGTCAGGGCCAATTATTCTCACTTGAGACATGACTAGCATTTCTAGAGGTTTTTTTTTTCACAATGTATAGAGCACCACACAGTCACTTTGAAAAGCCTGAAAAATAAATTAAAGTACACAGGAAAAGGAGACTTACTAAACTTAAAGATATCCTCTTATTTTGTCATACTGAGGTGCATTAAAATACAGAAGGACTTTACAAGCAGTAAAGTGTTTTGGACATGCATTTACGTTTGCCCCTTAAAGAAACAGAGAGAAAATTGAAAACCAGACCATTTCTTCCCTAGCATGTATGCCAGACAAGAAAGCAAGCCCAGGAATATTTCCTCTCTCTTTCATAGCAAAAAATAAGTTAAAATAGAGGTACTGCTTATTAAATGAATATGACATGTTAATTATCATGACAGATTACTGATAGTCTAGAAGGCTACATTATTCTTCCCACAAACAAAATATAAGGAAAACAAAAAAAAAAAGGTGAGTATTCAGTACCTAAAACTGTATTTTTGACCTGATTTATATAAGAACAGATTAATTTTTTCATAACATGACATAAAACAATTAAAAATTTGCATTGATTCAAGACTTACCAGAGAGGAAGGAATTTACCTCTTGGAAAGCAGATCAGGAACTGCTCAATGGTTCTCCATAGCTTTCTTATTTGCTTGGTACTAATTCTAACCAAGCAGAATAGAAAATTCCCAAAACCATATGTACCTGGAGATCTTGTTTTGCTGTAAGTCTCCCACTTGTCTGACTCACACAGACCAGAGCTGCATAAATGAACCTGTGTTCCAAAGGACTCCTTCATCACACTCCATCCTGCAGGCAAGAAACACAGCAGGAAGGGAGATTTAATATATTTTATTTTAATAAAAAAAGCACTGACTTGATACTTGTTACTGTTTTGCCTGAAGGCCTCACAGATATTTTGCTCATAGCTTATCCATTTGCATTATTAATGAAAGTACTGTCACTCATGAATTGTATATCTGCTTTTACGTCTCCCTCGTGGATATAGAAAAGCTGTGCAACTGATAGAATTTCATGCAAAATACTGATTTTATTTCTTCAGTAGTCTTTTCCTTCTTCTTCCTGATATTCCCATCTCCTTTACCACTTTCTTCAGTATCTGTGCCAATATAAGTCAAGGTGCCAGCACTGTTGATTAGTCAGGTCAGGCACCTCTCCTGGGGGTTTCAGGAAAATTCTGGCTGTGGAAAGCTAACAGCTTGGAGGTGACTTTCCCTGCAAGATGTACCTGCATTCATAAACTTCAGACATTGTATTTTTATTATACTGGTTTAGGAAAATTGCAATTAGTTACGACCACACTTTCTCAGATTAAGCTCAGTGCATGTGTCTCAGAGTTTTGACCATGTAATATTCACCTTAATGCTCTGTGTGTTTGTTGCCTCAATTTAACTACAAGCCTAAATTTCTAATTTTCCTAAATTTTTCATGCATATCATCAGAACTGCTTTCATAGACCTTCATCGATAGAGCTAGTCAGAAATAGGAAACCAAATAAAGTACAAAACTTAGAAAAAAGGCTCTCTTCTGAAATTCATTCCGGACTAAAATTTTTAAAAATAAATAAAACACAGAAATAAGTAATATGAAAATGTGGGGTAAGATAAGGAATTGAAAAGTTACTCTTGCATTTAGACATTAAAATTGATTGCTTTAGGAAGCCAAACTATCCCATGAGAAAATGAAGTCGTCGAATTATTTCATGAGCAAAGAAATGTGCAGTAATTCTGCTACCTTTTGCACAGGGCTAATGTATTTGACCTCATGGCAACACAGTCCCTTCCTGAGGTGGCTGCTTGCCTGTGTACAATTGACCTGAAGCTGTAACTTCATTATTTTGTCTTAAATTCCTTTATTCAGCTGATTTCACCAGTATATCAGTTTCACGTAAGAGAGTCTCACTCATGACAGGTGACACTCATCTATATCCACCTGATTTCAAACCCCAGCGCATGTATATGCTATTACCTTTCACTGAGGTCCAGATCTGAATGTATAAGTCATTTTCCTCCTCACTTTTCATATCTGCAGAGGTCCAGATTCCTTTCAGACTCCACACGCTGGAGGAAGAATTTTGTCTTTTCCAAAGGAATGCTCACAGGAAAGGATCAGCTCTCTCAGCACATCTTGGCTGCTGCAGAACCCATGGTTTGGCATTCCTCCCACTTCTCAGCCTGGCAGGTACTGGGACTGCAGAGCCAAACTAGTGACAGCTTTATCTCTTTGACAGAGATAAGGAAATCGGAGAGTCCAAGTGCATAATTCAATTTCTAGAAGGAATTGTATCAAAATTGCAATACAGTTCTGAATATTTTCACTACAAGATAACAAAGACATCTGTAAGTGTGATTTATTAACTCACAGCTATTTCTGGATGGGAGAATATACATTTAGAGATAGGCAAATTCAGTTCTCTCTCAATTTGCTGTCTATTGGATCACATAGATTATCATTCTTCTGTCACTTCTATCTTGATTCTGTGGCTTTTCCTCATTAGAAAATAAGTCTGAATAAAAATGAAGCCTGAATGAAGGTATATATTCTGGTGTCTTTGTACCTTGGGATAGCCACAAAACTGGGAATGAATAACTAGACTAAAGATTAAAGAGAAAAAATCCATAAGCAACATCAAAAGGTAAAGACAGGGTAAACTCAAGGTCATATCCTTAAGAAGAACCTGGCTGTGGTATGATGGCTTGATCTGCAGTGTGCAGATGTACACAGGCACACACAAAAATTTGCCAGGTACAATTTAGATTTGTGCAGAATATTATAGAAAAAAAGGGAAAATGTAAGAGAGCCAGGACCTTTTTTTTCTGTTTTTTCTTTTTTTTTTTTTTTGATAGAAAATAGTTGCAAATGAAGCACAAGACATTCTACCAGAAGTTTCATTAAACAATAAAGACTTTATTGACACTTTAACAAGGGGAAGCATTTCTCTGAATTACAGCTTTATTTAAACATTACCAAACAGACATAGTGTAAAGTGGGTAAGAGAATTTCTGATAGTTCTTACAGGATTATCAAGGTCTAAAGTCAATTGGAGAACTTCTCCTAATTGAAGTAATGAAATTACATTTTTCTGTTGTCTTGCATAGTGTGTCATTCTTTTACAACAAATATTTATAGGATAAATAATTCTGTTAGGAAAAGGCATGATTCACTGTGCCCTAGGCAGACATCAGTGTAATTGTAAATGTGAAATTCATAGTTACTAGCACTGGTAAATATTTGCGCAGAACCATTTCCTGTTCCCTGACTACAAAAGTCAAGTTTTGCTCAAGACCCAGTTAGTGCTGAAACCAAAGCTTTCCCACAATAACCACGCTGATATAGCTGCTGAAGTTAGGAGGGCAATTTGCCTGACTGAGATGAGCAGAATTTGGCTAGTGATCAGAAAAGCAGAGCTGTTCTGCATCACGTCCTCGATAACCAGGGCTTTGCAAACCAGCAAATCCAGGACATTCAGACAAAAGGTCAGATGTCATAACCTCCATTTAATGGATTCACACACAGACCTGTTTCATGGCTTCTTCTATTCTTGTCTACCATCTTCAAGAATGTTGTGCCAGCTGCACAATAATGCAGTTGCTGACATTTTTGTCTCTTTTTTTTACAGAATAATGGCAAAATGCTCATATCAGTGTTTACCTTTCTGTCAAGAACAGTATCTGCAGGGTTATAGGATTTACAACCAAGTTGAGAAATAGAGAAAAAATCACAGATAATACTTTTATTTTAAGTACCATCTGACTTACTCATTCCTGTTTATTTCTTGCTGATGGAACAGACAGCAAGGGATTTATATTGTTATTTCTTATGCTGATTACTGAGGGAACAGGCTGACTGTGCCGAGTTCTCCCCTCAGCTTCCTTTCTATGTCCTTGTTTCCTATTAATTTCTCCAATTTAAGCATCTGAAGGAAATGGGATTTGGGCCCAAATGCTCTCCTACACTTTCTGTTTATGTAAGTATTTTTTTGGTACTGCTGAGTATAATTGTTTAGGGGTAGAGTCTCAGTGTAAACTGGCAGAGAGCCTCCAAGTGCTGCATTGCTGTGCCAATTTACACAGCAGAGAACTTGATACGATCTCAGTGAAGGGAGCATAATGCTACATGCAAAAGAAATTCCAAATCAGAGAGGGGCACACTGGCAAAAAGCTCAAGAGAATGAGAGAGGAAAAAAAAAATCAGAAAATCTTGTTTAATAGCTCTGTAAGGGGCCAGCTGTAGGTAGTGGGGGAAAGACAGTGAAGTGTAGCAGGCTGAGCTAGTCTGCCCCTTTGTGTGTGTGTGGTTGGAGAGAGTGCATAGGATTCAGCTTCCTTGCTAATGCTGTGAGACAATTAAACAAGGTATTAGTCATTGTCTCATGTACTGTGAATATAAAAGCATTCCTGCCAAGCACTTCTGTTATGCCAAGTGTGAATTTATTTTACTGTGTAAGAAAATAGTGCAATGAAAGACTCAGCATGCCATGACTACACATAAATTCAAAGGCACCATGAACTGCATTCAGTAACACTTGGGTTAGATTAGCAAACCATTACCAACCTGGAGATCACTTCAATCTGGTTTATACCTGCCATGTGTCCACACAGTCTATACTTAAATATTTACAGAGAAAAGCCAGTGTGGCCTTTTCTGTTTTGCTATATTTCTATAAGCAAAGCTAATAAAACCGTGACACCAGAAAAAAAAAAAATGGATACTCCCCCTGTGGTAGCTGGTTGGGATCACTCAAATGTCTGTGAAGAAGGGAAAGTCCTCATTAACGAGCCGGGCATCTCCATCCTCACCATCAAACTGCAGTCTGGAACTCTACTGTTTAGCTCCAGCTCTTACTGAAAGTTGTCAGAGGAGCCAAACTATAAGCACAAAACCCAGCAGTCCTCAGTGACCAGAGGTGGGGGAGTGGAAAAGAAGTAACAATTGTTTTGTCCACCTGGAAAGCTTGCCACTACAGAAACTAAGCCAGAAGCAGAAGGAAGACTCTGCCAGTCAGAAGAATCTTGAGCACCCTGTAATAATTAAAAACTCCTGATCACTCTGATTTGCAGAATAAGGTTCTGGGGAAAAGATGAACTATTTCAAGGTATTTTTAAAATACAACATTCCAATATTCAGCTTTCACCAGGACATCTGGTTAGACAGTAAATACTGGAAATCCAGTCACACATGTAGGGGCAGATAGAAATGGATCTTCCCCCCTGCCCAGGTTCTGTCCTCATTGCAAATATGACATTTCCACCCATGAAGCACCAAGTAACCATTGTACAGACATTATCAGTGATGGCTCTCCACTCTGCTGTGCAAGGCAATATCAAGTTGTGCTGCCCATCTCTATCACTTCTCTTGTCTGGTACCGACTGTACCACAGAAAATCAATATTTGTCTGATGCACCAGTCATATCTTCAGAAATGCATTAGAAATGTAGTGTAGGATAGATGTATAAATTCAATAAAATTGTGGAGAGGAAGCCACATTTATCAAATTTATGTGCTTTTGAGGAAAGATTATACAAATTAGTTTTTCATGTACAGATGCAATATGGAAATGTCATCTACACAGGAAATGTCATCTATGTTGTTTGGAACAGAGTCCAAACATCAGTATATATTAATATATATATATTAAAAAAAAAGAATTAAAAAAAAAGAAAAGAAAAGAATATATACATACCTCTGAATGTAGCCTCAGATTTCCCACTTTTGAGGAAAGCAGGCTTTCGATAATAATGTGCTTTACCTCTCTGATGCCTGAGGTATTTACAACATCAGCATCCACTACCAAAGGCCACTGAAATCCCTTCTAAACTTCTACCAGAGAGAAGTCATAATGTTCTTCATATTTCAAATATAGAAAACCATACAACACATTGGTTCATACCACCAGATCTCTCTTCCATGGCTGAACATTGTTTCCTATCAAAGGGACTTCCAGGCCATAAGCAGGATTACCAGGGATAAATTATAAACTATAGAAAGAAAAATATGAAACCATATTTCTGTTACATTTAATCATCAGGACATTTATACTAGCACAAAAAGGCTTTAGAAAGGCTCACCAATTTAATTTGAAAATCAATGGTATAATGGCACTGGAATTATGTCCACACATTTGAAAATCCCAAGAGCTCATCTGTCTGGTTGTAAATGAAGCACTGTGACCAGCATTACACAGTCTACACTGTTTGCCACGACAGTCCAATTTAATTTTCAATCTAGCAAAATAGATTTAAAAGACATTACCGTGTTGAAGCTACTGTTCAGTGTTTTGCCTCACATGTAGAAATTTTAAAATTCAACCATCAAAGTACACAAATTACACTCTGATTGTGACCCTAAATAATGGAGTACATATAAAACTTCTCTGGAGAAAATGGGTTACATTCTCACTTAGACACATAATCCCCACTACTTCTGAGTGCAGTCAAACATCACTTTGATGATATGTTGGACACCAGAGCTGAAGGAGTGACATCAGACAAAGTTTAGCAGAAATACCAGGGCCATGCTGGATGAGGCCATGGGAAACCTAATCCCTGCCCATGGCAGGGGGACTGGAACGAGAAGGTGTTTAAGGTCCTATCCAACCCAAATCTTTCTATGATTCTGTGATTGCCTGATTATGCACATAAGAAATAGCACGAAATTAATAGTCACACTGTCTGGACAGAGCTCTATGCAATCTTTTCATAGGAAGCTTGCCACAGGGTTTGCAACTTCATCTCTTCAACTGGAAGGCTCCACCCAGCTTCTGCAGCCATCCTGCAGGGCACTCTTTGTGCTCATCCCCATAAACCCTGGGCTGCCGTAGTCGAGAGTGGGAAACAGGCAAGTGGTGAGCAACAGGAAACCTGTGAGAGAAGATAAATCACCTGAGCTTTGTGTCTTTACAGAAAATAAGCTTAAAATAATTTCTCTTAGAAGTTAGCACAGGTTTAGGCCCCATGTTTTACTACCAGTCATGGAAGTATATTTACTAAAATGAAGGTATCAGCCTTTTAAAAATGTTTAACTTCTAGTATACAAAAACATTTTATTGAATGTTGAATTATTGACTGTATGTTTGATAATAATTTAATTATTATTGTATGTTGGTAGAATTTAGTTAGAAAATGTTTATTTTGATAAAAGATGGCACTTTTTAAATTTAGAAATTAAATAAATAATTCCCATACTTTCAGAATGCATGCCTTTTAGAAACTTCTATCATGTAAAAAACAAATGGCATTGATCTTCATTTAGTGTGGAAAAACACTACTGTATTTATGTTAGCATTTCTAGTGTACAATGAAACATTTGAAAATGAACAGTGGCTTTCTTTTTTGAGAAGGACTTAAAATCAATTGGAGGGCAGAATTTTTGTATTAATAAGTGTCAATGAAGAGTTACTGCTGTAAAACAAAACAAAATGTATATATTTTAAATTATCACCAGTGCTGGAATATCAAACACTGTTAAAATGCAGCCTTTATTGCTCTTTAAATTTGCCTAAATAAAAAAACAAATTCCATCCCAAAGATATTCAAGGATTAACTAGAGCTTTCCTGTAAGAAATAGTTTTGTGGGTTTATCTGAAATTATGATGGTTAAAATGCAGGACCTTTATGACCTGCTCAATGGCAGGTTTACATTGAAACTGTTATAAATTATTACAGAGGTGAAGCCAATCTAAACAGTCCAACATAAATATATCTGCAGACATACTGGCTACTACATATTCTAAACACTGTCTGTATATGAATAAACAGAGCTTTCTAAATCATTTAAGAAAATGTATTTATTCATAAAATCAATAATATTTATTTTTGTGTTTGACAAAAAAGGTCTATTATACCTAACTTATTGGAGCTTGAAAACTTTTTTATGGATTCTTATGTGGTTTTCCTACATCTGATAATGGTTGAGAATTTTAATTTTTAATTATGTGAATGTTTCTAATAGTTTTTGTATTTGACTAATCCTTATCTGTTTAAATTGTTATTTTATTAAATTTCACGAGTTAAATATTTAAGTAAACATGCTCTACAGAGCTACATTTATTCAGTGCTCTGTCAGCCAAAACTTTTATCAGACTGAAAAACAGACATAAGTAATATTGGGAAACAAACCCATATTTGTGTGTGTCTACTTTCATAACAGCAATAAAAATACATAGTTCATACTATTATAATAAGCAGCATTTGTGGCAGGAAAGGAAATGTGAGATTTTAGCACATGACCAGATGCAGAGTATTCCATTTATATGCATGAAACCATACAGGCAAAATTGCAGACTCAAATACAGTTATGTATAATGACACTGTTTGTGTTGCTTCCTAATTTCATACAATATTTAAAATATTATATCACATTAAAATTCCTCCAGCTAGCTTCCAAAACACTTCCCAAAGTGCTTTGCAAGAGGCAAACTCTGTGTTGCATTAAAGAAAAAAAAAAACAACATGTAATTATATATACAAAATAGAACCTTGGAAAACCATAAAACAACAGAAAATGGGAAGAGACAAAAGCAGTCCTAAGACCTGCTACACTTTACCTTGCAATTTGTTTTAGAGGAGCCTGGAAGAACTGCAAAAGCAGCTGTGAAATAATCTAATGCTAATTGCTTCCTATTTACAAATTGAGTTAAATCCAGAAGACTGAGATTTAATGTGGTCTTTGAAACTCCTTTTGGCTTTGGGTTTTTTTCAATTATTGCAAATGTTTGTTGTCTTTCTTTTACTCTATAAATACCTCATATCCAATAATCATAGCCGTGACATTTCTATGCCACTTTACTCCTTATCTCCAGAACGTCCCACCTTGTACCTGCTGTACTACATGAAACAAACAAATAAAAATGAAATAAACCAACCTTTTTGTTCTGAAAGTAACACAATCATAGATTTCAATCCTTCATGTCCCATGTATTTCCAAGTTCTCAGTTAGACTCACCTGCTTTACCATGAGGTGCTTGTAAGAGCCATACATTTTCTGAGTGCTAATGGGAATTGGAAGCTCTATTCTTGAAGCTTTCAAATAATGCCTTTGGTTGTTCCCATAGGGGAAGTCCCCATTGAGGCTGCTGAATATTTGTAAAGAGTTTGATTCAGTCTCAAAAGAAATAACTGGGGAGTTTTCTGCATTCTGCTGGATAGCCAGGAAAGGTCTGAGGAAGGTAATAGCACTTTTGGGTCAAAGCCGCAACCCCTGAAGAACTGCTGGATATGTTGGGGGTCAGATTTCCTTTGATAAAGTAGAGCAGTTACAGGTGAGCTGTAAGACTGAGAGAGAAGTAAAGAAGTGTTTTAAACAGGAAAGGATCCCTTCCCTGCAGCCCCATGCTGCAGAGTCTGGATCCTGGTCTGGACATCCTCCCTGCAGAAGTCTGGTGTTTCTACCCAGGTCCCTGAGCTGGGGTGGTGGGTCTGGGAGAGCCCAAAACACAGACACAGAGGCAGAGCTGGCACCACCACTTCCCAAACTTCCTGCTCTACCTGGAACAGCCACATGCAGCCCTTGAATCTGATAAAATGATTAAATAAAATGGTGAATATAGTGGGTCTTTGCCAGCCCACAATCTCTGGGAGCATCAGCAAACCAGGACACTTGGCTATTTCACTGTTTAACAGGAGGCAGCTCAGACTGGCTTTCTGTCTTCAGACAAAACCCGTGCCGGGGGAAGAAGCAGCTTTGGAGGAGGGATGGCCCTGCTTTCGGCAGGTTTGATAAGTGGGGTGCTGGGTGCTGGGCCATGAGCCACCGCTGCCTTTTCTCACTACTGTAAGCACGGCTTCCCCAGGAAGCTGCCTTCTGAGATAGCACTGGCCATGGAATAAACATCTGACAGCGCTCCCGCAGCTCTCACTCACTTCTTCATCCCCACTGACGGGAAAAGGAGCACAACCAGAGCTGCTGGGGAAATAAAGATTCGTTTTAATCCAAGCTAACACAAGAAAAGAGTAAAGGAGGTGAAAGATGGGAAATAAAAAGATAAAGCTAACAAGTAGCCACTCATACTGAAGACCTTAAATTAGTATAAAATAAATGGATTGGTATGTAGTTTTAAAAAACGTAAACAAAATTGATTGAAATAAAAAGAAAGCAGTATTAAAGGAATTGTAATTCTTTGTAAATACTTTCCAATTGTTTAAAGTGGTTATTTTGTGGATACAAAATACAAAAATGTCCCCTTAAGGTAATAAGAAATTGTTTTGTAAAAGAGTAATAGCAAGAAAAGCAAACAAAAAGGAACAACATTCAAAAAATCAGAGAATAAATAATCTTTTGTAAAGAAAGAAGAGGTAAAATATAAAGACAATTTAAGCAAAAATAAAGCTCTGGCTTAATCTGCTCACTAAAGTTTTAAAAAGAATACATTGCAAATAGTATTTGCTCTTAAATTGCCTGTGATGTTAATTTAGGGATTAGCTTCCTGGTCATAGGCCACAGATATTCCAAGTGTGTTCTCCATTCCATGGCAAAAGCTGTGGTGTTCCCACAGCTGGGCAACTGTAATTTTATTGTATTTCCAAGAACCAATTATGTGCGTAATATAACCAGCTGTTGTTGGTGTTGAATTATGCAAATTATAAGATAGGCAGGAAATCATGTGTTGCAAGTGATAAAAAAATGTTTTGTTCAGTTTTCTGTAGCCTCTGTGCTGGTTGGTACTTTTTGCCTTCTCCTATCCTTTAAAATCAGCTCAGAGATCAGCCATCAGCTACAGAAATATGTTAACAAATTTCAAATGTGTCCACAGCTACAGTGGCAGGAGCAGAATTTCAGCAAGCCCCACTTTTCACTGACTGAAATTATTTTTGTCCTGTGAGTGAAATGTTGCATAATTTAAATGTTCTCTGATAAGGGACAAAAAAGTTGTGAAAAAAAATAAGTCTGAATGTCAGCCAAGTGTATCCTGGCAAGGAATTGTCTGACAGTGTAAATGCTCATTTGTCATCTCAGGGGTGTGTTAACTCCAGCACCTGGTTACAGCAATTTAAATGTCATCAAGGTTGTTCTGTCATACCTGGTTAAAGGCTAATTGAAATCAACTGTTAAACATTTTTAGTTTCATTTTGCACTGGAAATTTCGCAAAATACAATTTTTTCTGTAAAATTTAGTCACCACAGGATTTTTGGTTGAATGTTTTTGCAAAATATAACACTTCCAAGTTTTGGTTGCTATATCACCTTTTCTCTTTTGTTCTCCTTTTCATTATTTCTGTCAAATTTTCTGCAATGACAAATGTGGTTGGGTTTTTTAAATCATCCCTATAAAGACCAGCATTGTATCACTGCACATCATAGACTGTTTCTTGCTTAACAAACATGCAAAGAAGTAAAATCTAGAACACCCTTTTTTTTTTTAATGTGTTCCAGAATGGATATCACACATTAATGAAAAAACACCCTAAAATACTGGGAATTGTAACTGGAATAACAATTTTTTTTTTCAGTAATATCTGTGTTGATACAGACATAGGACCAGTTGAAGGCAAAAGGAATTTATTTCTTAATATTCTTAATATTTAATATATTCTTAATATTTCTTAAACCTGGAATGTTAGCAGGAATGATTCTAATTAAATAGAGCAAAGCTGTGTTTCACTTACCTAATTAACCTTTAACCAACACTGGTATTGAATACATATCCTTTTCTTCTCCACAGAAATTACATGATAATATTTAATCACTCTACACAAATAAAAATTTGTTTATTTATTAAGAGAAACTCTGCCAGTTCCATCAGTGAGAAGACCTCCCTCCCTAACCCTTGAGCAGGTTATTTCAAAGTACTCTAAGGTTACATTTCCAAAGAAAAGGTAGCAATAACACAGCACACCATCAGTGTTAGCTAATGTGGTATATTTCTACATCAGATGGTACTTACAGATGATTGTGTGACTTCAGATTAGACTGCTTGATTGCAGTTTCATTGCATCATGATGATCTTGAAAACAGAATAAAATTTGGCCATCCAAGAATTATTGCATCCAGGCTGCATTTATTCTTTGTTGGGAGGACAAACCAAGTAGGTGGTCTCAGCAACAAGGGAGAGATCTCTGCTTTCCTTGGCTAGAGAATCTGGCAATTTGAAGTCTACAATACCTAATTTGCTTTATGGCAAAACAAAGTTTTAGCTCTTCTGGAATGAGTGAGATTATACTGGCTGTGGGCTTTCTCACTTTATGGGGTTTTTTTCTGTATCCAGGAGCGACAGACATCACTGCACCTGCTGTACATGTGCACATTCCCATCAAGGGCCAATAATATCTTATATTCCTTACAGCCAACCTATAGACCTCATTTCCAGCTTGACTTTTCCAAACCAGGACTTCAGCTTACTTAATTTGTTACCCACAGTCATGCAGTTAAAAGTATAAATGAATGATGGAAGAGACCACAATCTACACTTCTAAAAGTGTTGCTGAGACAATAGTCTTACATTAAATGAAGCATGGAGATTTTACCCTTTGTTTTCTCTATAATGTTGCTATTTGAGCATTCATTGTATACTTGGCAAAAGAACTGAACTTGTAAAAAAAAAAAAATAAAAGAAGCAGAAAGCAGAAACCTTGATTTTTTTTCTTTCTAGTTAAAAGTGAGTTCTAAAAATCGTGGAGTCTGAATGGTTGAAAGAGTTGTATAAACTGACCTAACAAAATCACCATGGGTCACAGTGTATTGACCTAAGTCTAGTTTTACAAAGGTTCCTCCTTACCTGAGTTGGTCAAAAGTTTGTGTCAGATTTCTAACAAAATGTGTATACTCTGTGTAGATGTGTATGCAGAAGTAAATATACCATCATCAGGCAATTTTCTGTTTCTACACATACAAATAAATCATTTTGTCTAATTCACTATTATCTGTATCAATAGGTTAGTGACAAAGAAGTTATGCTGGAACTATCAGGATGCACCACCACCTTTAATGTAAAATGGATTGCCAAAAATTTCTACATATATTACTATAAAATCAATATTGTTATTTTATTAAAAGAGCAAAGAAACTAGAGAAGGTAAAAATAATTAAAGAGGTAAAAATTGTTTAGAAGGCTTGTCAGTAATCAAACTGTATGACACTGAGAAGGTAATCTCTAAACCACAAGCATGACAGTGCCATGAAGGCAGATGCTGATGTGGATACATTTTTCCATAATTAGGTATCTCAGGACTATAATTATCATCCAAAGTAGTGGTCTGGTTCTGAGAAGCAAATGACACCTCGCTAGACAAACGTGTCTAACATTTCTGATTAATTTATTTTAAAAAATATTCAAAAAGTAAGTCTAGTCATGTGTACATGCACACACATAAACACACAGAGGCTGACACTGAATTAAAGGTGAGAGAAACTTTTCTAGATAAAAATGCATGAAACCAAACTTTTCAGTTCAAATGTAGATTAACATGTTAAAATTATTTTTTCTTTATATAAAAATTGTCAGAAAGTAGAAATCACTAGAGGGTATGTTAACACAGTTAGTAATAATCTAGATTGTAAAACACCAAAAGGAGTTACACCTTGGGACAGGCAAAAGAAAATGGCCATGAGGGTCATGGCTGCAGACTGCACTCTGCTTCTCTAGAATCTCAGAGCAGATGGTGGGGTCCAGCTTTAGGTTTCAAATTCCAGAAATAGGGTTTGGCTTCTAATGTACCCATAAATGGAGCAGAGTATAAAGGAATCTCAGGTCTACCTATTGGTATCTGATTACTGCCTCTTTTTCTTTTGGATCACAGCACTTTCCACTCAGTGCCTGGCAATACCCTTTGCCCTCAGTACTTTCTCAAACAGTGGCAAGGCCAAACATGCATAAGACATGCTCACCTTCAAGCATGCAGTCACATTTACTTCATGTGCTTCTTTTCTTAAAAAAATCCATCCGTACTCAAACGCTTTGCTTGTCTGCGAGAGAGAATTAAACCTCATCCAAGAGACAAGTCCAAAAGGGACAAGTTTTAAGAAAGACACCTGCTACACACAATTCTCAGTGTTATATAGGAATTTTAGTGAACATATTGAGAGGAATAAAATGTAATGGGAACCATGTAGCCAAAGAAATTACCGTTCTTCCAACATACAACTTATTTATTTCAAGACATCTAAATCTTCCATCACTGAAACAGCTAAGTTGTATTTACCATAACCCCAGCCATATTTTCATTGTTTCCTTTTGTTAATAAAATAAAGACCTGTGGAAAAAAATCACAAATTCAAAAAAGAAAATCAATATTTGTAATCCAAGGATGTTTCTTTCCTATGAAGCAAGTATTTTCAGAATGCATGTATGTACATTTCTTTTAAGATTTGTGGGGTATGAGGGATTGTCCAACTCAGTCCTGTCATAGAAAACTGTTCTGTTGATAGTCTTTACTATAGGAAGTTGCTTTCAGTACCTGGGATCTGTAGGAAGAGTTGAAGTAACTCTAATAAGCTTACTTCAGTCTTTTGATTGAAGCATATGCTGATGCTTAATTAATTAGCTTTTATATTATTTCTCTGATGGAACAGGTAGTATTTACTTGAATTTGGTTTTGTCCTGTCTGTACACTAGAAAATTATATATATTTATATACATATTACATATATGCTTGTATATCATGCTTATACTATATATAACATAGATAGATAGATAGATAGTTTTGTTATCCATAAGTAAACAATGCAGTTTCCCTATACAGATCTGAGAATGAATGGTGCTCTTCAGAGATATCTCTTTCATTTAAAGTAATGATGCATTTTTGTCTCTTTTTCAAAAAAATAAATTTTCTACTAAATCTGCGAAGTTTTCTGAAGGTCAAAATATGTGTGTACTTGGAGCAGAAACAATTGTCAGGTTTATACTGGTGAAAAGTCTGACCAATATCCCAAAGTGATGTTCTGGGAAATATGCAAATGATTTTTCAAGTTATTTTAGAAATAATGGTATTTGACTCAGGAAGTTTATATTAAATACAATCTGCAGTGGAGCTACAGTGAGAACTTCACTTTGGCTGATGGATGATAAGAATAAAGTGCTCCTCAGATGAATTGAGCTTTATATATAAATCCACAAGCTATGCAAGACAGCTTATTTCACATAAAATTCCTACATAATGCATGGTTTCATCTAACATCAATCCCAATCCAGCTGGATCCAAGATTATCAAGTTGGATTTTTCAGCTGGAAAAACATAGTGGTAATATTTGTAAATATTGCCTTCAGGCTCTTGGAGCTAAAACATGTGACAGGGTACACAGAGATAATGTGGGAGGTAGAGCTTCTTTCTTGGAACTTCAGAGTCTGGTATTTCTGCAGAGTACTTGATATTTTTTTTTTAATTCTAGCTTGCATCAGAATGGACAAATGCTGTTCACAAAGTGAGCATTGATATTTATGAAACAGAAAACACCTAAAAAGACTTATCCTGCAAAGTGAGAAAACACCACTATGGTGGTGTCAAAGGTAAAGTATTTTGTTTCAAGTCTCAAGGCACCCCTGAGTGAGGGATATTTTCACTCAAAAAAAAATTCAAATTATCAAAATTCTTCTTCTCTGAATTTCATAATTTAAATTAATGTTGTAGTGAAGCTACTGTGAAACCTGACCCAAAGGCATGCAAATAATAAAACAGAAATAATGAATGAAGTTTTAAGTATTTTTGAATGCTTGCTTTGAGTTTCTTCATCAGAGGAACATGACTTGCTCTCCTCTGCTGTGAAATTAGTGATAAAAGTATCAGAAGTGATATTGTCCTTTCCCTGTGCTATGAATCCATGTGTATTCTTCTACTGAATTCTTTTATTCTTCTACTGAAATCTTGTCCATGATTATATCAAATAAAACATGTCTTCACTTTGAAAGTTTTTTCAAGCTTTTCCCTATATGACTTTTCATAGCTATTTGTTAAGTTTTCCAGCAAATATATTCACATTATCTCCTTTGGCATACCATATTTTTCATAAGAATAAATATTATATATATATATATATATATATATATCTCATAATATAATAAAATATATAAAATAAGTAATAACTAAAATAATGTGTAGAATAATATATATAATGATTATATATATATAAAATAAATATAAGATTGAAGCACTCTTTCACTAAATGAGGCTTGAAAGAATTTGACAATGTTCTGGTTTTCCTGCAATGAAGCTGCTCTGTTGCTAAGCAGTACAGTCTCACTCTTGCCTTGCACATCTTCCTTCCTCCACCAGTCTTTTGTCTTGGACAATGTTACCAGAATGGACAGTGATTAATGAATTGTCACATTTGAGTGACATAGTACTGACCCACCATTCATAGGTATTAGTGAAAGATAATATATTAATACTAGCAATAATCTCATGGTTTTTAATTCCAGCCATTAGAATTCATTTTATTTGATTTTGCCAGAGCATTCTATTCTTTTTTGTGATTCATCTATGTTATTAGTTTCCAAACTACGTTTTTCAAGTGCTGTATAAATTATTTGTAATATTTTTCATAACAGAAAACTATTAATAAACTATCGGTTTTTAAAAATATCATGAGGGTACTTTAGTTATTACAAGCTTCTTATTCATTGCAAGTTTATAATTTTTAAAAAAGCAAATATGTATACATGCATATTCAATAATGCTAAGGTACATTTTTGCTTTGCTGTTCATTTTTTTATCCCTTAAAAGCAGAGATACACGCTTTATTTTGAGAATAAATGCCAGCAGTGGCTTCTTTCATGGATCAATCTTTTTCTAGTACTGTGTTAGAAGGAGCAAGCAGACAAAAAAACAAGCATGATGGATTGGAAGAGCAACCACAGACAATTTCTTGTTCTTCTTAAAGCATGAAATTCTTACAATTCAAATTGTGGTGACTCAAAAAGGGTCTTGGATTCCCCAAAATACCACTTAGCATCATGTGAATACCTGTGGTCTTTGGTTGGTTTGTCAGCTTTGTAGTCAGCCAGAAAAATGGCTGGAATGGGAAGTGCAAACTGGGACATTTACTTGGGATAGACCCCAAGCAAAATACTGCATTAAAATTTCAATTTTAAAGTTAAAATTTTGCCTTGTTTGAGTCAAGAGAGAATCTTACCTACATTTCCTCCTCAGTTTCTGGAGGAGAGTGTTGGGGGCCCACACCGTGTCCCACTCCAGGGGTTTGGCGGTGACGATGGCTGCGAGCTCAGAAGGGAAGAGCCAGTCCTGCCTCGCTCCCTTGCTGGAGCTGTGGGACAAGGCTTGCTTGAGGTTCCTGGCCCCATCAAAAAATAAACAGCATTTACAATTCTTTCTGTTCAGAGGTGAAACATTAACATTTTAGACTTCTGTAAGAAATACTTTTCAGCTATCCACTGAACCACCTTGCTGACATAAATGTGTTCACAAAAATGTTTTCTGGGCTAGTGTCAGCTTAAACAAGTCCTTCTCCCATGTCCATTTTTGTTTCCTGCCTCATTTGAGACAGCATAACTGTTTGCATGGTGACATAGCAAAAATAACAGAAACACTGAACTCCAAAATGAAAATCTTCCAAGTCAAAAACATAGTCAGAATGGTCACATAGAGCATTTACAACAGCCCAGGCACTGGGGTGACGTGGGAGCTGAGCCATTTCCTACAGTAGTGAAATCCTTTTTTTTATTATTATTTTTTATAATAAGGTTATTTCTAAACTTGGAGCATTCATTTAGATCCAGAAATAAGGACTTTCACCTTTTAATTAGAGGCATGTTTTTTAAAACCTTGGCCATAATTCTAATTCAGTGAATAATTTAGAGTAATGCCAAACCTCTAATTCTCCAGAACAATTTAACTAAACAATAGACTAAAGAGGGACGTGAAGAGTATTTCTTGTAAGATACTTTATATTTGAATAAATTCAGTGTGTGGGAGAGTGCTTAATATATTCATTTATTATATCTCTTAGCAGCTATGTGTTGTCTTAAAAAACAAACTGTGGCATAGAATTTCAAAAGCAAGGGCTGCAGTTGGAATTTCTATGTAGTGGTTCTGAGATGTTGAGTATAATTTTAAAAGGATTAGTTATACGAAAATATTTTGTTAAAGGGCACCATTATACAAAAAAGTTACCTGTGAAGAAGCCCCAGGAAGACAGCTACCAGGCTCACTGCTCATCTGGTGAGCTTTCTACCTTGGCTGTGAGGGATGGAAGAGCTCAAGTAATCCATGCATGTTCACAGGAGAGTTTTTTTGGTAATAGCGGTTGCCTTTCTAAATAACACATCTGGGCCTAGAGATGAATGATGTTTGTCACTGCAGAAGAGACCTTAAACAGTTGTTTTCTCCCTGTTCAGTTTAGAAGATTGGCCTAATTGAACATTGAAATGTACATTTCCTTCTGCCATGAGGCCTGAGAGCTGGGATCTAGTGGGGTTTGTTCAATTTATCAGTAGACAAGTGACATTTTTTTATTAAGACAAACATAAGGAACTCATCTGCAATTTATGACCACATAATGGAATGGAACTTGTGAATGACTCTCTTGCCTCTTAGTAAATGGAATATGTGGCACAAATATAGCTTTCATTTCTCCCATCTCTACAGTGTTTACTTACAGCTGAGTGAGCACAGGAAAAAGTCATTCAGAATTTGTTTTTTTATTACTTTTATGATTTTGTTTGGTTGTTTTTTTTAAATTTATTCCTTTTATTTAAAAACAGTATTTCTACTTAATTGCATTTTGTAAGAGAATAGAGAACATTCTTAAAGAAAAAGTGTTAGCTTGTTTCTCTGTGGGTACCTGCTTATAGAACAGCTCTTTCAGAGTTTCTATGGCAGGAAGAGCACTCAAACTGAAAGAGCTGCAGGAAAGTGATATGGTGGCATAATACTGGAAGGATACTCCTTTTACTGCTTCCCTGCATGAGTGGATTGCATGCAGTGTTGTCAGAATGCAGAGTATGCATGCAGTAATTAGTGAATTCACATTGCATTGCCCCCTCCTTGGCCTTTACACACTTTTATTTAGCTCATTTTCTCTAATACATGCTACTGTCCATCAATTTCCATGCCCTCTGTCTTCATGCATCACCTTCCCCTACTTTCATTATTTCCTGCACTGCAAAAATCAGGCGAGGTCTCACCTCAGAAACAGTCACTCCATAATACCAGCTGTAAATGTAGTGTGAAGTATCAAGGAAGTTAAGAAATCAGGGAAAACAGAAAGTTTCAAGGCACGGGAATGCTTCCATTTTACAAGAAAAAAAAAAGAAAAAGGGATGTGAGGCTAAGAAGAGATTAGTCTGACAAAGCAGAACACTGAATGGGGCAGAAACTACAGGGCAACTGCTGTTCTTTTTTTTTTTTTCCCAAATTAAATGCAGAATGGCAGTTGAAAAACTGGAACAAACCACAGAGAATAACAGAAATTCCTTTTCAAGAAATCCACAATTGTATCATTTGATTGCCAGAAAATATCACTGAGGACATTGGCTTACCAAGGTTAAAATATACGAATAATAAGAATATTAAATTATAGTGTTCAACTGGAAAGAAGAACAAATATCCATTGAAACATCCACAGAAATTTCCTGAAGAAAATAACTGAAGTGTCATCTTTCCAAAATTTTCTACTTTTCTGAAGAAAATTTAAAACCTTTGAACTGAAATAGATAAACATTTTCAGAATATTTTTTGTTATTATTATTATTATTATTATTATTATTATTATTATTATTATTATTATTATTATTATTATTATTATTATTATTATTATTTTAACAGAGGTGGACATTTCATTATAGAAAACACATTCCATCTGCAGAAGAGCAAATTTCCCATTGTGAAGCAGGAGTCAGGCACACGATGTGACAGCAGGACAGATTTTATGCCTGTCTGTTACACCATCAGAAATGAGACCACGAGGGCCACTAACCCAGCCCAGGGTAGTTCCCATGCTCTGGAAATTCTCCTGATTTAAATACGCTCTGACTTTTATGCACAATATCCAATATACTGAACATCTTTTTCTTACATATAAGTTTTTTTGTACAATCAAGCAAATTTTAACTCTCTATCTAAATATCTGTCCTCTGTTACTATTGATAGGAACATTCACTTCCATCAGTATATACATAAATGAAGTTGAGATAACCTTATACAGATATACTCTATACATTTGTGGAATAACTCTTTCCTCAATTGCTCATCCATTCCTTTATATATTTCCTAATCAGTGCGTAAGAATAGGATTTTTCTCCGTTTAGTGACCAAAACTCATTTCACACACATTTAAAGCAATAATTTGACAGAAAACTTTAGGGCTTTTTCTGTAAAAATGTAAATTTATAAGGTTTTGCAGCTGAACTTATTATGCTCATGAGGGTTAGAACACAATTTTATACAAGAGAAAAAATCTAAGGTTTGGAGAGAGCAATATTTTCCATATTATTGAGTACTAGCAAAATCAGGAAATTCATGTTTTATGAGTTTAAACAAGAATCAAAGTTACATAGTGATGCTGAACATCACTTTCTGTTTACTGAGGTACTTCTAGTAAAAAAGTCTAAAATGTTTAACTCTAACTTTGAACTTTGTGTTTCTTTAAACTGCTATAAACTAAGAACCTGATTTGGGAAGAATAACTGGTTACAACTTTGTGCGACCCTCTTTAAATTGTTTTTCCTTAAGATTTTTATAGTCAAGCACTTTATATACTAGGGGAAAAAAATTTGTGCCCTATGTATTTACTGATTTTTCTGCAAACTAAAATCTAGTTCAGTGAACTAGGGAATCAATTTATTAATTTCAAGGTTCTTTGCTGTATGAAAAAAAAAGTGGATATTTAAGCTTTCAAATGACTACTTAAACGACCTGCATAGTTTTCTCTTACATAAATGTTTAAGGATTTTTCAAGTAGGAGCATGATTCAAAGATTCTACTGTTGACAAAGGAATCTTCCTTTCTACTGAAGTCTCAAGCCCTAATATCTCAGATTCCTTAGGAAAAAAAATCTTTAATCTGCTCTGACATATATTTTTACTCCAGAAGAAATGTTCATTTTCCTGAATAAGTTTTCTTAGCTGAATTGCAGTTCATAATGCACAGGAGATATAACTCATCATTTTTTGGTGGCAATCAGTTCTGGCACGATTTGACTAATAACAAATATTTAATAATTCACAGTGTACCTTTGCAGTGTACAGGAATTTTAGCTTTGACTAGTACTTGCTTGAGAGAACATAATAAATTGAAAAGCTGCTTCTTGTTTAATTGAAATATAGCTCTGATTTTATCTGATATTAATAATATTATTTTATATTAACATAGTTTTTTTTAATATTTCTACAAATCTAAGTTGGTCATGTGTAGCTGATATACTCTTCTTGCACTATTGATGAAAACTTTGAAAAAAATCCTTACTTGATCTGTCAGAGTTAATATATACTTGTTCATTTATTTGATTATAGTTTCTTTAAAATTTACCTTTGGATCTCAAGAAATCTATTAAACTAAAACCAACAACTTTAATAAGTAAATCAATGTTTCAGAAACCACAAACTTCATGGGCAGAATTTGAGCAAATATTCTGATGTCACTTAATAAAGGAGGAGAATATTTATTTTTGTCTACAAAGATAAATAAAAATGATGTATAAAAACAATTATCTTAAAACATTAAAATAATGCAAAGTTTCTGGAGGAAAAATCTATTGTAAACTGAGTCAACTCCACTAAAATTACCAGGCATAGGTTTGTCTAGTGAATTCAGACTAAATATACTAGGGAACAAATTAGAGTTAAAAACATATTAAGTATACATGTTCTCGTATTTCTTTAAAACCTTTAGTACAGCTGGTCCCAAGATGACCTAAACTTACCATTTAGAAACAAAATATTGTGACACTTAGACATAAATGGAAAAACAGTATAATCCTTTTGAGGCTGGCAAGTAGCCACAAACTTCATATGAACATCCTCATTAAATAGGCTCAGTGTGGTCAACTTCAGCTGCAGAGCAAAGCTGAAGAGACGAAAGATACACTCCTCCCTCCTATTGATCAATTATTATATATGAATAAATGAAACATCATGAAAAGCTATTAAGATAAAAGTTTTCATTTGTTCAGCCAGTATTTCTCTAGCTGCTTGACTTGAATTTTTTATTATGACATACCACATGCTAGAGGGCACAAGAGACCGTTTTGATTGTGCAGTTAAAGGAACCTATTAGAAATATGAAATCATTATTTCTGGAGTAGTTGAGACTTTTTTTATTTTCCTGTGGACAGCTGCTGGCTATAGAACTGAGGGAAATTTAATTCAGGAAAATATCCTAAGTAATGGAGCCAGAGAGGCTAAATCAGAGTGGTAAATATTGCTAAGCCATCATTACTTGCTAAATAGATATTAGTCATCTTTATTTTTTTTTACTGCACTCTGAAAGTTCTAGAGAGTCATTGCTTGTGATACCTTCTTAAACAAAACAGAAAAATCCATTCTCTAAAACCAGGGAAGTCTGCCAAGGTAGCCTTGAGGGTCTAGTTTAAACCCCTGAAGCAAAGAATTCCACATTTCAAAGATTTAAGTGGAAATAAAATAAAATCCAGGCTCAGATTTTCCTCCAAGATTACATTGGTGGAGAAACAGATAAGTACAAAGACAGAGGGAAGGACACATTATACAGAAGATATGAGAAAAATATTTACAAACAGTTTGAAAAACCCAATTAAAAATCTAAGCATCCAGTCATAAATGATTCATGACTGAGGATTTGCTACACATTGTTGAGTTTATATCTGTGTAGGATCTAGTCCAGGGGAAGGCTGTCTGTCTGTACATGTCTTGCTACATATGGGACATTCTAACCATCATTTTTAATGTTTTTCTTTTCTTTTTCCAGAAAGAGGAAACAGTCTGGTTTGAAATATTTATCTTCAGAGAAGTGCAATTTGATTAAAATTGCCCAAATATAAATAGAAGAATCCTGGTAATCAACCTTAAGTAGGCAATAAAACTAAAAGCACTGTTAAAGAAAAAAGTAGTTTGTCTCCCTATATTTCATTATTTCTTGTCTTTTGTATTTATAGTCTGAGAGAGGAATCTATCAGACCCAAAACCAATGAATATTATTTGGGAAGAAAAAAGTTGACTGTAGGTGGATGGTGGAGCAGAAGTCTAAGAAACATTTGCCATCAAAAGGGGCCTCAGACTTCCACATTAGGAGAAAAAAATCTCTCCTGTTATGACAACAGTGACTTCTGGCAGATAGCAAAATGCACATTGAGTTCAGATATGTATTTACCATTGATTATAGCACAGTACATGTCTCTTTCCACTAAATTATGGCAGCTGAGGAGGTAAAACACCAAAGCCACAGGGATGAACGAAGGCACAGCGGCAAAGATGAGCCTCAAATGCATAGTACCTTCAAATATATCAGTCAAAAATGATAGCTGGGTAGATCTGTTTATTCTAAGCCCATTTCAAATGAGAATGAGGGATTGCTAGTTAGGAGGCCAAACTGAATGTCTAAAACAGGGATTCAGAAAGTCTAAGCACCAATTACCCAGCTGAGATGTAAGGAATCAACCCTGTGTCTTAAAAGGTTTATTCAGGTAAAACAAAAGATGTACAAAGCACAATTCCTGTTGAAATTTTGACAATTAACCAGAGGTTTGTCAGCCCTCAGTTCTGAAAAAATCCAGATGCTATGTACAGTGTGATGCAGACTAAGAAATGAGTTCTCAGGAAAGACCAGGAAAAAATATTGAAATATATATTCAAGCAAATGAGCTAGAGTATAATGAATAGGTAACAGAAGAAAGTTTTCTTTAATACATAAGATCAGAAGTAGAAATTTGATGGACTTATACGTGCTGATGAGTTTTATAATTTTTTTATGTTTCAGATTCATATATATCTATTAAAGAAATACTTGTTAGTAGTAGACTAATATATTCTCTGTATGTATGTATGACATTCTCTGTGTGGAGCTGAACAATTCTAATAAATCTGCCAGCCTTTAAAATCTATAATTTAGATTTATCCTATGTAGTGTTTTTGGGGTACAAGGTTTTTTTCATCGTAAAGAAAGCACATTTCTGAATACATGCTACCACATGCATTATTGTACCTGGTCAGGAAGTGCTCAAAAGAAGATCACTCTAATGTCCTTGATGGCTCGGACTGATGTCTCTGCCACCGCAACTTAGGAGAGGTAGAGTTACCCCACTTAGATGAGAATCCAGGCTGCAAGCTCATATCCAATCCAACATATTGTGGAAATCCAGTAACACAGAAACAATGTGTTGTAATGACCTATTTACTTAGAGTTCATTATTCAGCTGCCAGACCTCCCTGCACTGTCTTGATAGAGCTCCAGATGGAATGTGTATCCCAGCCAAGAGGCAAACTGAGCTGTGACTTCAGCTGTTAACAGGACGTTTTCGTTTGTGAAAGAATTGTTTTTCTCTGTCATTAAAAGGCACCTAAACAAAGAGGCTGTGGTTCCCTAAGTGGTGATGTAATGTGGTGTGAGAAGTACTTCTGACATAGTGACTTTTCTGATTATAATGACATGCTGAATTTTTACTTCATCATCTTTTGTCATTAACAAACCAAATTATTAAAAAAAAAAAAACGAACCAAACAACAAAAAAACAAACAAAAAAAAAACCTGCAAAAAGTGGTTTTAAAAAACTCTTTTTTTGTGTGTTTGGCAACTTATTCAAAAAAAGAAAGGTACCACCATAAAATTGCCTTGGTTCATGCCAGGAACAATGATGAAGGACTTGTGTTACTAACCAATAACAGAGAAATTACTTTATAGTAAAGAAATCAGTTAATTTTGCTTTGATATATTTTAAGCATGGAAGGGCTATTTATAGTACCTGTGGCCTGAAATAATTATATCAAGTAATACCCTGGGCAAATTCAAGCTGTCTGTTTCTGGGAAGAGGACCCTGAAGCTACAATTGCTAGAGTGACCTCTAGGCAGTGCAGAATGCACGTTTCAAATTCTATCTGATGACAAAGACAAAAAATAGCAGAACACTCAAAAACCAAATGAACAACCAAGAGTCTGCAGCAGCATTTGAGAGAATCATTTAAAAAAATAAAAATCCATTTAAAAAAATCATAAAAAATCCATGAAAGAAAGGAACAGAACAAACCAACAGAGAGAGCAGAAAGTGAAAGCTGCTCATTCTTGTATGAATGTCATGCTAGAAACACAAAAGTTTTGCAATAATCTGACAAAACACAGGTGTATAGCTTTTTCTCTGGACCTGATGAGACTCTTTCCCCAGTGTATCTATTTCCTGACTATCTGAAAAGACACACTCTTCCCACTTCTTTCTCTTGCAACATATTTGTAAGAAAGAAACTTAGGATTCTCTTCTGTTAATATTCTTCAAGCAGGCCATCTACACCAGTGCACCATGGTGAAATGATATTTCCTAGCCCAAAAGATGTAAACACCAAAGCAGCTGAAGAACTGCTTAAATACCATCCAATGGAAAAGAAAAAAAAAAAAAAAAAAGAAAAAAAAAGCCAAACCAAAACAAAAAAAAGTTATTAACCAGCTCATTTAAGCTGGGAAATAAAAGGCAGACTCTACATGTCAGCAGAAGATCTGGATGAGTATTAAAACACAGACAGCATTTGCAATAAAAATTTCTCTTTTTTAAGATGTTTAACCAATTCAAAAGTGTGACTTTTATGGTTACTTAGCATATAGGGGACTGAATGTTTGATGTCCAAGTCAACCTTCTGTTTCATAAGTCTGTGTTGTACTTAACATGTTTTTTCTCAGCCTTGAAATTGTTTTCCTCTTAAAGATGGAAATATCCAGCAGAACTCTCATAATATTTATAATGAGCTGTTATGTATCAAAAGGTCTGGAAATCCTAAACAGATTCAAACTTGAAATGTAACTTGAAATAAAATGCAGTTCAAGTTTATTAGCCAACATGTTAAATTACTCATTTGAAGTAACGTAGGATTCTCAACTGAGTAAAGTTTGTGCATTTCTCTTTAAAAGGTCAGGAGAAGGTTACATGGTCTCTTCAAAGAGACCCTTATTAACATGGTTAGATTGACATTGAGGATAACCATGTACTCTAAGTATTTGTATTCTCTATTTATCTGTTTATGCTTTTTCTCCCTATTGGTGCCTTTAACATTCTCTTGGCATATTAAACCCATTAAAAGTATATATATTTAAACAAAACACATCAAAAGGATCTTAAAAAAGACAGGCCTCTTAAAAAAATCTCCTAAAAAGCACTGGACATCTTAAAAAGTGTGAAAGAAAATTATATGATGCTAGGAAAAATATTTTATTTCCCTGGGAAAGTGAAATCTTCAATTACCTGTTGCTTATGTTGCTGAAGCACTGAACAGTATTTTCAACTTTAATGATAAAAAATACCGTTATTACACATTTACATTGGTCTTACCTTCTTTCCAGGGCTCTAATGGCACTGATTATGCTTATAGCAAATTTTCAGGCGACTTCAGAAGGACCGGAATAAAAGCCCATGGTCACTGGCACCTCCTTCATTTGTACATGAACATCTGGAAGTTTGTAATGCTCTAATGTCAGTGTGATATGAAAGTGTACAACCTCATATCTAATAACCATGTTCAAGAGTCTGGAATCATATTTTGGAATGTGTGTAAGGGTGTGGTGGGGTGTGTATTTGCAGAGGGTGAGGAATCACCTATCACAATGCTCAAATTAAAACCTGCATTTAAACCATGACATTTCAGCCAGGACCTTCATGTTTAATGATACTTTTTTTCACAAGTTGATAGCAGTGGAACTTCAGGGGAGAATTAGTTCAAGCAATGTGTAAGCAGAGTAAGAAACGCACAAGAAGAGTTTGTTAAGTAAAGCCCAAGTGGGATATTAGCCTGGACTTCAGAGCCACAAAAGGGAACACATACCAAATAGAATATGAAATCATGTTTGAATATCATGTTTAAAACTCCCAGACTGGACTGTCTTTCAGTTACCAAGTCTGTGGGGAAATATACAGTTACATTTCATTACAATGCTAGTCAGTAGGTCTATGTCTCCAAAAAAGGATTAAGTCCTCTCTCTCTCTCTCTCACACCGATTTATGGCTAATGAACACATATAAAGTGAGTCATTACAAGATGTTACTGTTATTCTGTGGCCTGGCTACCTCAAGACCTTCGTGGGTTTTTCTGTTCATGGTAATGAGTGAAATTCTCTAACCCAAAAAGAGTATAGAATTTTTCTTTGCTGAGACCATCTTTCACCCACAGATACAGATACTTGCAGTGTTTCCATATACAGCTCTGACCATCCCATTCCTTTCCCCAAGGCAAAACAAGTCCAGACTTTGCTAGCTTAAGAGCAAATGTAAAACATTCCTCTTCATAAAAATTTTCCCATTTAGGCAATATGCCGGGGAAAAAAAATAGCAGGACTGCTGAAAATTTGGATGTGGAAACCATCATAGCAAGAGAAACAGAAATATGAGAATTGTAATCATATTGATGTTTATGCTTGTGAGAAATCCTATGAAATGAGAAATAAAGTCACTCAAAATATTATATACTCAATCCAAAATATCCATGTTGTTAGCAGTAGAAGGAGTTATAGGTTTTGTGAGTAACATTCAATTTTAAAGTACATAAATTAACACAGGATGGACTAAAGAAATAGTTTGGTTTGGTGTTGTCGAAATAGAAAGAAACCATGCTTATTCCTCACTGTCCTTGTCTGTTTTCTTTACTTATTACAATCTAAAGATCTAAAATCCTTAAGACTGAATTAAAGCAGAGTCGTTCCACTAGATGCAACAAATGTGCAGCTACTGTATAATTAAATCTTTCTGCCTCCCCCTTTGATGCTTTGATTTCCCTGTAAATGATAGTTTGCTTTCCTTACTTAAGCAATAAAGGAATCCTGCATACTTAATGCATTCTGTGAAACCTCCCATGTGGATCTGTGTTTTTGTAGCTAGACGATGAAAAGGTAGCCTGGAACATATTATGCATTTATCAGAAACCCAGAGGGGTAATATGAAAACAAAAGGGTGGAATCCAAGACAGGTGCAAGTGCAATGAACACTGGTTTGCTTTCCAGATAGTTACTTGTTCTTTGTTTAAAACCACAGAATTTGAAAAGGAGTCAAAGAAAAGCAGGAGGTGTATTATAGGAAGTTGAAAATAATCTTGACTTCAGTTTGCCTTTTGATCATCAGCAAGAAAGTGGAGGGAGACTTCAGATCTTCTCCTTACCTTGCCTTCATTCACTATGATCTTTTCTGGAAACCAATCCCTGTATTTCTCCAGAACATACTGTACCCATTACAAGACCATGGACAACTACAAATGTTTCCATAAAACACATTAGCCCTGGGCCAGACTACTGGCAGTAAGCACTCAGCTGAGCAAGTAATAATAATAATCACCCTCCCCATTTGTTTTGAATCTGATGTGAGATTTTTATATGATAATGTTTATTTCACTTATTCTGGGAGTGCCTTGGTAATATGCTCAGCTGACATTGTCTGTGTTTGTAATCACTGTATTTCAGTTGCCTCTTTTCTAGGATAAGGGGTCCTAGCCTATTTATTCTTGACATGGAACCTATTCCTTATTTTTCAATATCTGTTTTGTCATTCTCCCTATCTGTAGCCTTCTTTCTACAGCCTCACTGGGGAGACCAGGGATGTACATGGACAAAAGGAGATTTTCTCTTTGCTTCCCTATCTTTTCTAATTATTACTGATTTGTTTACTCTTCCTATTACTGCTAAATATGGAGCTGCCTCTCTCATACGCTTATAACTCCAGAATCCTCTTCTTCTTTTCAACACTTAATTCAAATCCCTCCCCTATAAATATAGGCAGTTTCCTCGCATGAGACTCTTCCCATTGTTGGTGTTAAATTTCTTTTCTGAGCTTACCACACTAGTACTCAGTATTGAGAGAGCTTCTCTCACCCCAGGTTCAACTTTTGCTTTTAATTCTTATGTTTAGCTCCATCAGCAAGTGTTGCCATATCCCTGCACTACCTCTGTTCACTAGTTCTCCAGCTCAGCCTGTTTCAGCCATAAATCCTCAAACTATAACTGTATCCTGAGGGCAAAAAAAAATTAAGACCTTAAGAACCACCACAGATAACTGTGGAAGAATTTAATATATCAAGGTTGGGAAAGAAAGGAGATGGGAGCCAAAGCATTTGAGAAAGAGTAACACTTGGTCACTGACAGTAACTAAGAACTAAAAAGCTGCAAAATGCAACTACAGTTTAACTTTATGATTCCTTGTATAAGAATAAATACACATAAAAATAAATATATATGTGTATATAGATATAAAAATATTTTGTGATATGATATGATATGATATGATATGATATGATATGATATGATATGATATGGTATGATATGATATTAATGTATGTATATATGCCTAAATTATTTATAAATGAAGCCACTAATCCTCAGAGGAATTCTCCACCCAGCTATCAAATGGTGATAATTTTTACAATCACCTGAAAAATATTCTCTTATTACACTATTGTCGTTATTAAAAATAGAACTGAAGTTTAATTTAAGTTTTCTTATTAAATATCTTTTGAAATAGGGGTAAAATTGTAAAAATTAAATGCTTTCTTATAAAATTGTTGAAATGTATTTTGAATTTGCCTTCTGACATTATATTAATGTAAGCATTCTGAAGAAAAAAACAGACTGTTGCTTTGGAAACCAACACAGACTTATCGCTGGGTGTTCAATTCAATACCTATTAGTGCTTATACATATGGTATTAATTCTGCATTAATTCTGTCAAAAATGATATCATACTCTGAACGTCCAAATTATGACATCACTAAAACAACTTTGCTCTTCATGGGTTTGGAGCTCAACTGTGCCAGAATTGAAGAGAATTTATTCATGCAGCTGATTCTGACAAGTTCTTTTTAATTAGTTCATGCCCTCATAATGAACAAGAGTCCATGTTTTTGAAGATTTGCCAGAATAGCTTCTATTCTCTTCAACTTAAGTGCCAAATGCATGCACTTCTTTATACTATTTATACCTTTGCCTATAATTACTGTTCCCTAAGGTGTGATTGTCCTATTTCATAAGAGTTTGTGCAGCTGCCAACGTGAAGATGTAAATAAATTGTAATACCGTTGCTATGAGGTGTAAAAATCCCACAGCTCATATCCAGACCCTTGTATAATAAACTCAAGTAAACATTCCATTTCCTGTTAGCGATTGTGGTTTGTGACTAGATTTTAAAAAGCGGTGCAGTAAGTCATCACTCCTTTAATGATTTGCTGAAAACAAAGTCATGAAAGCATGAAACAAAAAATCAGCCACATGTAAACATCTATTTTTATGAAGGAGAAATATCTGCATGCAAAGCTGAATATTTTGTTGTTATCCAATAATTTTAGGAAGCTGGTCTCATTTCTATTTGCTAAGAAAAATTCGGAGATGCTGCTGATATGCCAAAAGTAGAGGCCAAAGACTTCTGCATTAAGGTGTTCTGCAGGTCACTTCACTACTTTGAACTTGCTGCAGCCATTGCAGAGATGGTCTCAACTCCCTGTGTTTTTTAAGATGGTGTAGTTTTGCACATTATGAGTTTGACACCTGAGCCAGAGGTGACCACAGCAAAAATTTGTTCAAATCCATCTTTCCAGGGCAGTGAAAGGCCATAGAGCAGGAGGCCCTCCTTTCATCACCATTTACACCTACCATATGTGGGGGATTCTCTTATAGGCCAATCAAGCTGTTTTCTCCCTTGCTTTAATGAGGAAAGCACCCGTGCTGTACAGAAGAATATGGTTTGATAGTTTTTCCTCTACTCATAGTGATTAAACAACCATTTTACTCCTCTTTTCTTGTGATGGACTGTGTTCTACTCTCCGTCCTCTGAACCACCTTGTACTCAAAGTGTAGACATTTAATTTGGTATGAGATTATTTACACCATGGCAGGCACATCTCGGCAGGAGGCACCAATTCAATACTGGTGACAGGTACACTGTGAAGATTAAATGAAAATCATACCATCACTGACATCTTTTCAACAGAGCAAATAAATGAAATATTGGGTGCTGGTGAGAATAAGATGAGTACACGAGTCATATATGTCTGACCTCATGAGTTAAGTTGACCATGGAGTAGCAATAAAATCTTCAGGCCACTTCACACCAGCAGGTGTTTTACATCATGACACAAATAAGCTGGTTTACCCATGTTGCAGGATTTTTCAGCTCTTTGCTGGAGTCACTTTTCTCAGTGCCTTCTCAAAGCCACATTGCCTAAAGATCACAAATTCACATGCCCCAGCTTCAACTGGAAAATGCAGTTAAAACTACTATTTTTAGCTGGGGAGTTGAGGCTTTCATGAGGCTTGCACAGCAGATCAGGAGCTGGGTCGTGGCATTGAATTTCAGCTTGGTATTTACCTTTTTCAGGACTATAGTTGACTCAATTTCACCAACTCCCTCGTTTCCCTCTTTTGAGCAGGAAGTGCCCATGGTGAGGAACCTCTGTGACCACGTGATTCTGCAAGAACTCTTCACTGGGGCCTCAGTTGTAGCTGTAGCTGTAGGCAGCAGCCCAATACAAAATATTTTAAAACATTAACCAGCACCTACATAACTTTAACTTTTAAACTCTGGTATTTTATATACTAGCATGTTTAGCAGAGATAAAAAAAGACCATATCCTGTTGGAAAAGGGGGAATCCCATCTCTACCATGGTATAATATATTTCTGGTGCTAACGAAGTGTGGGTTATTGAAATTTAAACCAGCCATTAGACCAGGACTGAACATTACATGTCCTGGGAATCAATCCAATGTAATTTTGGGGGTGGGAGGGTGGCTCAGAATTCCAGGTTTGTGAGGAAAGCAAGAAATATTTTCCTGGCAGGTTTGTTTAAAAAAAATGGCAGCTGTTCTTAATTGCTGGGAGGGTCAGATTGTTAAAAACAGTCCCAGTGGAAATGGATTAGTGTATGGGAAGATGTCAAGGTGCAAGAGAAATGAATTTAGTCTCTAGTCTGATGGTTTATTATCTGGATAGCAACTCCGAGTACTGCGTGTATGCACATGCAGAGCACCCGATGTTATGGATTGGTGCACAGGCATTACTGTTGACATGACTTTGGAATGACAGCATTATTCATGAAAACTAAAGCTGCAAGTCAATTATGCAAGTTACAGAAACTGAGTGCAAGTAAGATCTTTCCATCAACACCACGGTCTCTATGTTTCCTTTAGGACATAATATTTTTCATTAAAATTATTCTACAAATGCATAAGCTATTTAAAATGGCCATGTGTTTTCTCTCTAGTTTATGTTCCTCTCTCTGGAAAGTCAGACTTTCTCTCAAAGTATATCATGAATCTGTAGCCTTCAGAAGGCACAATGATGTAAGACTCACTCTTTTATACTAACTATCTGAAAAATCAGCATATAAAATACAGAACCTGGAGTTTGTTCACACAGGAATATCATTATATCCTTCTAGAAGACACTTCAACTAATGCTGTTTCCAGTATCAGACTTCTTTAACAAGGCCAGCACGTACATCACACACAAGCCTTTAATTCAGATTTCAGTATCAGCTCTGTTGAAAGAGGTCAGGCTACTGCAGTGCAGAAGTCTGACAGAAGAAAAAAGATTGAATTTGTTTGGAAACAGGAACAGCATTTACACAATATAACTGAGGCCTCACCATGATGACATTCGGTTTTTGGGTCATCTCACACATAAGGGACATCAGGCACAATTAGAGGAGTTGTCTCTGTCTCTGATAGTTCAAATCTGTTCAAATGGTGAATGTTACCTGGAGGTGAATACATGTGACCAGTGTGATGTCTGAATTTGGAGCCAAAACCAGAGCCTGCTGGTAAGATCCTGATGCATTTAATACATGCTAAATCACTCACCAGCCTCGCTGGGGTGAGGGGAAAGAGTAAATCTCCAGCCCGGTGCTGCTGGACCTGCGCTTCATCCAGAGCCAGGAAGCAGCTCCTGCCTCTTTTGCCACTTTCTGCTCCATTTCTTATCTGTGTTCATGCCATGTTGGCCCTTAGCCAGGGCTTCCTCATTTTTCCAGAAGCCTCTCATAAGAGGTTTGATTCTGCTTAAAGTAAAGCAAAAAATATTAGGAAAGCAACTTTTTAATTTTTCCTACTGATTATTCTAATTCTTCTACTTAAAGCCACATACAATTCTGTAAGTTACTCAACTAATTTTTAAACTTTTGCTGCTGTTCCACATTTCAGCTTATAATCACAGATCACACAAAATTCTTCTTCCGTACTAAGAGTTCTACTACCTTCTTTTCTTCCATGAGTTCTTAGAAGGCCTTGTGTACTGATGCTTTCCAGTTTATCAGCTTATTGACAGGGAATTCCTTTGAATATTTTCTTTCAGATGTCTCAGACTCACTGATAACACATTGTTTACAATTTTTCTCTAATATCCATATTATCCATAACTTCTCAAGGATGAGAAAATGATTCATCCAATTTTCTGACACAGTTCCTAACTGAGACACATACATATATGCTGTTAGTATTTTCAGAGATATTTATGACTCATCATTTTATACCTTATCTCTAGCCTCCAGAATTCCCAAATTCCTTAATATCTGGTCCTTTCCTTGAACTGGATTCTAATTTGGTTTTCTGAAAGCTACCATATTGTCTTAAATAACATCTTGAACCTTGCAATCTAACTGTATTACCTTTTAAATAGCTTTCTATTTTATATTTTGTTAAGATGCATTCATTCCTCTGTGACTCCTGGGATGCCTAAGAAGCCTCCATGCTGAGTGTAGGGATTTTAATTTCCTCACTTTTGACTGTAGGGTTTTTTTTAACTAACTTTCCCCTTGGAAAAAATTTCATTATCAAAAGTTTAGTGTCACAGTCCCACATTTGATTCAATCACTCCCTTGAGAATGTTGAACTTAATTATGCCGTGGTCGCCATTAATTAGTGGCTCAGCCATAGTTACTTTATGAACCAACACTTATATATTACATAGGACCAAGTAACATTCCCTCATGTGTGCTGTAGAACCAACTGCTATAAAAATTATAGTCTGAGAGGTCAAGAAGTTCTCTTTCTAAACCATCCACTGGAAAGGATAAATTTCTATGCAGATAATTGAAATGCCCCATTACAACCATTTCTCAGTCTTGGTTGCCCTGCTTGTGACTGCTGACACTTCACACCTCAACATTAATGATATGTTTTTGAAAAGTAGGAAATTCTGTCACAGGTTATTAAAACTGTAACATGTGTTTTCATACTGAATTGAATTCCAATATCAGAATTCTCTGCAGGGCAAAAGGCTTGAAAATGTTGGAAAAAAGTGTAATATTACTGTGAATTTCTCAAGCAACATTGTTCAATAATATTTTTATTATTGGACCTTTAATAGCTTAAAAAACCGCACTAGTATTCTAGTAAATAGAAATACTTTGCTGCATCTGTTCTATTAAATTCTCCCTGTGCTGACTTCTGTATTCATTGAATTCTTTGCATTATTATGATGTAGCGATATTTCATTGTTATGTTAGTCTCCCTATAGTTGAGAGATATCCTTGTACTCTGCAAGAACTTGCCATGCTATACTAATATTTCATTCACAGATGTTCAAAATACACATCTTATATTAATCTTTCCAGATAGTCTTTTTAACTTTGTATTCTATTTATTGAAAATATGTCTACTCTAACTGTTATCTCAGATTGTTGTGTAGACAGGGGAAAAAAAAAAAGAAAACCTACTATTTTTTTCAACGTAACTGTAATTACATTTTGTTTCCTGGAGTTAAAGAGATTAAATTGTTTAGAATTATTTCTGTACTGATGAGTTCCTGTTTCGAAGCATCCGATTTCAGTGGGTTTAGACAATCCATGATCATGGGCCATGATCCCACTAGGAAGCAACAAGATGCTCACAATAAAACATCAAAGATACCATTTTCAAAAGAGATAAATGAAAGATCAAGCACTTAGGAGAGCTAGACTTCAACCAGACATGTTCAGTGTGCTGATACACCACCATTCATAATTTAGAGGACTCAGCTGCTTCTGGTGCACAGTGTCTTTCCCATCGAAGTCAGCTCTACGACTTCACAAGGCCCAGCAGAGGTGTTAACTCAGGTCCTTTCACCCCTCAGATATAATTAACATATTCCACAGCCTAGCACAATCTATTTAAATGGAAGAAATCAGAGCAATGTGATAGAAAAGGCCTTAATGATCTCAGGAGAATGTGGCTGACTTATAGCCTTATGTCTAGTGGTCTGCAATGTTCTGTGTGGTACATTTTTCTACTTTCTCCAAAATTCTCCATGTATGACAAGTCATGTATGTGAAATTACTAGCATAAAACCTTATAGTGAGATTAAAATGCAGGAATTTGTCTCTTTATGGGGACTGTTTGATACCTAGTCAGTGAGAAAGTACAGCACTGCCTTCTAGATTCTGAAAACAAATGTTTTCTTTTGGGAATGTTTATACATAAAAAGCTCATCCAGCCCAGGATATAGATAGCTGTGATTTAAATTTCAGACTGAGAAATTCCTTCCCAGAGTAAAATATACACACACCTCCTAAAAAAGGGGTGGGGGGGAGAGCAGAGGCTTGGATATTAACATTGTATTTTAACAAGAAATCTTCCAAAGACAGAAAAGAGAAAGAAACCCAGTGATGGTGGAAATTCCAATGTCTCAGGTGAAAAAATGCTAATGCAGCTTTTGGGTATGGTTTTAAGCTTTGCCAAAGAGGAAATGGAAAATTAAGAGGTTCTTGGAAAATGAAGAGGTTTTGACAGAAAATCAAGACACTGACTCCAAAGAGCCTGAAATTCTACAAAGGCTATTGCCAGCTTGTGTCAGTGAGAACAAGTGGAAACAAACCAAAGAAATTTATCTAGTTATATTGGCAGCTAAACTTAAGAGAGAAAGAAAAATGTGTTTATTCTTAAGTTTTGTAATTACAATGCCTCAGCAGCTTTTCTCTTTCACTATGGCCTTGATTTTCAAGTGCCTTAAAATATTTTTATTCTGTTTTTATTTTCTTTCCCTTAGTTTTTGCATTATCCAAGGAGTATTAAAGTATTTTTGTTTTAATTTATGTAACAAAGGGGTTAATATTCCTGATGTTTTCTCTGCTGAGATGCCAAACAGGGTCACCAGATGTGATTCATAAGTTGTTCTTGCATGTGGCTTAGCAAAAGCACAGCTGTGGTTACGCACTGGGGGTGGAGGGAAAGGGGAAGAGATCCTGACCCCTTTGGAGTCAACGGGAGTTTTACTATTTACTTCCACGAGACCAGAATTTCACCCCATGTGCTACGTGGGTCTGGTTGTTTGTTTTTCTTTTTTCAAAAGGATCCTTACTGTCACTATTGCTAGATTTCATAGAGATTAGATGTGAATCAATAATGGATTTAATTATTATTATAACCACCAATCTACAATATTGGATGACAAGTAAAATATGGCTAAAAGCTTTGCCTCATGATGAAACCTTGTTTTGTTAGAGAAAATGGGGAGGTTCATCCTTTTTTTCTCAAAGAATTTATTTTCCTGAGAAAACATTTGCATTTGAATATGATCAACACAGAAAAATAATTTATTTATAGTTTAAGTCTTCAAACACCCCCAAACACTCTGTTATCTGCTTCACAATTTTACAATGTTTTGAAAAAATAATCTAACTTTTTGATTGGCAGGAATAATGATTTAGATGTCTCTATCTGCACTACCTTCACTGAACTGGTTCCATGTCTGATTCTGAAATATTAAAGACTGAAAATTCAACACAACTAAAGACATAACAGATTCTACTTTTACCAGTGCTTTCATTCTAAGCTGACTCTACATACATTTTTATTAGCTAAACACAAAAATATTAACTTAGCTAGACTTGTGGCTAAAGTAGCTTCAGAAAATATTATAAATATAGCATATATGAGTAATATAATTACAGATGAGAAAATCAGAACTAAGGCTATGTTAAGAAGAAACTTAGATTTTGAAAAGGATCTTTCCTACATCAATTTCTACCACTTTCTGCTTATGTGTAAACTAGTCTATGATGGTCATTTCCTGCAGTCTTAGCTCTTCCTACTCTTCTGTCTACAAAAGGTAAGGTTTTAATGTGAGATCATCTACTCCTCAGTGGAATTGGGTGCTCTAGGATCTCTGTAAGTATGGAACAAGCACACACATGAGACTGGAAATGTGATTGCATAGGGATTACTAGTTGTCTTCTTGTACCTGAATTCAGCTATGAGATCATAAACAGCTAGGTGTGTTCATCTGCTTTACAGACTTTATAAACTGTTGTGCTATTTCTTCTACTGTCTTGGCTTTAACAGTAATGAATAAAATTCATTGACAGCAAAGAAAATTTTTTCTCAACAATCAACATTTTCTGTCCAAAATTTACAGCCTGGTGGGAAAAATAGAATCCACCTTGGAATGCTTTCATAAAATAAACATTAGTACATGTCAGTATCTTATATATTGACTAATATATGTTCACTAATTTACTTATTTTTCATGCAACCATCAATACAACTTTTTCACCTCAGTACTCAGGATGGTCCTTTTTTCAAACACAGACACAAATGCAATCCATGACAGTTGTTGAAGGGCCATCAACCACATCCCAGATAACTGCAATGATCTGAAAGCAGTTGCTGGCTGTTTTACCAAAATATGTGAAAACTCTAATATTTGCTTCCAATGTCTGATTTTCTAAGACTATTGAAGAAATATACATTTTGTACATATGAGATCTTCACTAGTATATTAAACATGCATATAGCTGTTCTGACTCCATGCTGCTAAACTTTTCAGCCTTTGAAAAAGAGTGACCAAATGCAAACTCCCTGCTAATCCTGGATTTAGTTAAATTCCAGGTTGAACATAGGAACTGCTTGAGAAAAGCATATTGACCAGGGCCAATTTAACAATATAGATATCTGAGTTCCAGTATCCAGAAAGTTCCCTGACTCTATTTAATTTCATAATAAATGTGGAATTGGCATTTGCCTATGTACATGCACCCTTTCTGTGACATAATAACGTATCAATTTCTATATTTCAGTAATATTCTCCAGCGCAGTGAACACTAGACCCTTCCCTTCTACATAAAAGTTACTCCACAATGACCCAAAATAAAGTCACTACTTAACCAGATGTTCTGAAGTCTGATGGATAAAATAATCTTTGGCTCTTATGGAGGATCATTGATCCAAGCATTTCAAGAAACTTGGAAGCACTAAACAAGGAAAAAATTTCCTTTGGGAGCAGCTGGAAAACTGTGTAAAGAAAGCAGTTCAAATCATTATAGAAGTTATTAACAACAAGGACAAAACCAGATTCCAACAGAACAGTTAGGCTCTGATGTGTTTCATTCTTGTTACTATATTAGTTTTGGTGATAAATAACAATTCACACTTCCCTCTTTATAGTAAGTATTTTGTCATCACACAGGTAAATGTAACTTCTTAGTTGTTACTTTGTGCTCTGAAAATTCATTGAACAGTGACAAGAGGACAGTGTAAAAGACTTAGATGTTGTACATCAGTCTGGTATCTGAGCTCACCATGGAGACCTGAAGTGCAGAAGGAGGAAATACTTCACTGCCCACTCATCTGGGGCAGATGAATCTGTTACAGTGCCCAGAAGAGGGATTTTGAAAGGTATTTATATATGTTCTGATGTAAGATTTTATTGCTAAAACATTTTATTCTAGCTCTGGACACTGTCAGCCTCCAGTTCAGTCTGATATTTTGTGGCAGGAAGGACCATGCTAAGATCCTGACCAGGAAGGCTGAGTTTCCACTGGCACCAGAGACTGCCCAGATGCGTCATCCCTGAAGGAGTTACTGCCTGGTGGTGGGTGGAGGAGCAGGTAATCTCTGAGGACAGGAGGGAAGGTGGCAAATAATCAGCAGTGGCACATTGCATCAACCAAGGAAGACTTTTGACTCCCCTCCCAGTGAGGTCATGCCAGTGGATAAGTGGAATGAGCCTCAACCCAGATTTTATTTTCCGTTGAAGTTTTTACCTCACAAATCCATAGCAAGTCATCTACTCACCAGGAATTTTTCCAAGCGGAGGAGCAGCGGGCTGGTTCTCTGTTTAACAAATGTATGTGTCTGGACAACTCCTGCTTGAGTGGCTCATTTTCCTTTTTCCCCCTCTTGCTGTTCTGTAGCAATGTCACATTCTGTGTGGGCACATGCATTATGTACAAACCCTCACTTCTGAAGGCAGTGGCTCTCTCTTCTGCAGCCACCCAAAGCCAGGAGCACACAGGCACTCACTGCATGTGCAGTGCTATCTGCACAGCAGAGGGGTGCTCCAACTCAGCCTCCAACCAGGCAGCTTGGATGGCATGTGTGTTCTGGCCTGACAGACAGAAAACTTAATAAATTGCAAATGTGTAATCACACACTACCCACCTAAAATTCTCCCAGTTATTTCATTTAAGGGAATTATGTTTTACTGGCTTTCAACACAGCATTTTCTGTTTCTATCTTGAATAGCTTTGTAAGACTATTCAAGAGTCAGCTGGTTTCTGCCTTTCCAATGGCAGAAATTAATAAGGTAAAGTAAATTCTACCTGTGCAGGTTATAAACAAGTCAAAAATTTTAGTAGTTTGGATAAGATTCCTGGAAAAAATACTAAAACAATAATTAGATAATATATAAAACATAATAATCCTTATTAATGGTATATTATTAATGAAAAACCCTGACAAAAATGTAGTGTATGATTTCAAGTTTCATTTGACTTTCAGCAAAATGTATAATCCATATTTGAAGTCTCCACACATATTTAATCCTCTTTTTGTCCTGTTTTTGTCATCTATTACTCCTTGAAATGTATAACATTGTTAATCAGTATTAAAGGTTATGGAATGATTTCCATTTTGATACTCTTAGTTTTGCAATTTGTATATTTTATTTGTATTTCATAACTCTATAAACTGCTTATAACAACATGCATTGCCCAGGCTTGTTTTGTGCCTAAATTTGACAATAATTTTATCCTCAAATGTTCAGCCTTGTTTTTGTAAGATAAGAACAAAATAGATGACTTTATGACATGTACAGCAACACACGGTAGAGCACCACCAGAAACACTTTAGGTATCGAATTTCACATAGCAAAGAACTAAATAGTGGAAATTTAGAGCATAGGACAGTGTGAAGGCCAAAGATAAAAAATGAGATAAAGGACTCAGACAATCTCTCAGAGGATCCATTTCTTGGATAATCACTATCTGACAAGATCTAGGACTGGATCAATTAGTTTTAATTTCTTCTGTGGATTTGCAAGTGGCTACTGTCAGCATCAGTATAGCTTTAATTGAAAGGATTGTTTGGAAGTGTTACGTTTGGATTGAAAAGAGATATCATTAGATAATATTACTATATAAGATAACTTCCATGGCTAAAAATAGATGGTCTTGAGAGAGTAACTATGAAATATGATGAATAACAGCAGAGTAATGGAATACATTCTAGAAACAGACTTCATAAGTGAAGGATAAGGTTTAAAAGGATAAAATTTTCTAGCAACCAACAAGCCTTTAGGTGGCCTAAATACTTATGAATCATTTAAAATACCTGTGGCTAAGCATGAGGGCTCATTTTTAAGCTCTGAAACTTCCAGTAATTTTGTATGAAATTTCATCATCTATAACCAGGCTTGCTGAGTCCAACAGGTGTGTGCTCAGTATAATGTTTTTCCATTACACATTTTAGGAAGCCCTATAAATATCAGTTCAGATGACTGACAAATTAACCTGGATATACTTAGATTAAATTTGGAATACTGAGTAAGGGTCTATAAAGGCCATTAATTATTGCTAGGTTGTGTCATAACCACACTCCTCTCCTAGGATGACCAAGGATTCCTCTTCAGTTTCCAAAAAAGGTGGGGAAGACTTTTACCCCATAGGACTCCTCCATGATGGTAGGAGATATTAAGGTACACTGTGTGAGACAGAAGTTTTCATGGATGGCCTTTTAAGAGGGATATCATCAGAGATATTGGGATAGGAAAGGATAGGAAGTTTGCAATGCTGAATCTCATGTTCCAACCTGTCAAACAGTTTTCCAACCTGAGTGGCACCATTAATTTTTTTTTCCAAATCTAGTGTATACTGACATTCTGAAATTCAGGTCTGCTTATTTAAGGAATCCTGATTCCCTAAAAATTTACTGGTATACTTACTGAGATAGAAGCAAAAAAGACAGGTCCTGTAAAGTATCAAGGTTTTATCAATACTTCACTGGTGGTGGTGGTTCAGCACTCAGGCAGAAGCTTAGGTATGATAAACTAATTTCAAAGAGGTGATCACACAGCATGTACCCAAAATAGCCCCAGTTATCAATATCACCTATTGCTCCCTGGTTTTGGAGATGTGGTTTAGTGGTGAACATGGTGATGGCGCTAGGATGATGGTTGGCCTTGATAATTTGGAAGGTTTTTTCCAACCTTGACTATTCTATGTTTAATGATTCTGTTACCTTGACGGGGGAAGCCCTAGACTTTTTATAAAATTTTGTTGGTCTGTGTTTTCCCAGCTTGTGTAAATTTTAATTCTTATTAGAGTTATTGACCACAAGAGTGATATGAAAGTGGATCAACGCAGAAGTATCTGAGCTGTGAAAAAAAGAAGAGTGGAGGACTGGAAGAAAATGTTAACTTTACTTTGGCCATGGTTACATGACAAATCATAATCTCTACTATATATAATGCACATAGGGACTGGCCATAGTAAATATATACAGTTTAAACCTGAATGGAAAAAGCTCCTTGGTCTCAGAAGCTTTCAAAGAATTAAAAATCATCCCAATCTATCTTTAAAATATGGTATAGAAATGGACTATCATTATGTTTCTTCCTGTGAAAACATACAAATACTTGACCATTCACGGAGCAATATCATTTATTTTCAAGCATGTATGCAAATATAATTATTCTTGAATGCAAAATCATGGATTCAAGTCACTATTTTTAACTATTTTTTGGGGGGGATTGCTCTCAGCTACTCTTTCTGCAGAAAACTGGAGAAAATTAAATAACTCCTGCATTGGGAAACTAAGCCTTGCTTTGTTCCTTCCTATGTGAGTACAAGTTGGTTATTTTTCTACAGTTGGTAAGTCTCCATCTTGGTCTTGAAACAAATGTAATCAAAACTGAAAACATTTCAAAGTTGTTTTTTTTCCCTCACTCCCTTTTTTTTTTTTCTTATAGAGTGAAAATTTAATTTAAACATTTTTTTTAAAATAATCCCAGCATATTCTAACCAATTTTGCTCTCAAAGTGAACAGATATCTTAGTGAAGTTGAACCACCACCATAGATGGAAAAGACAATATCAATAAATTTGCTGGCCTTGCAAAAAAATGTAGTTGTTAAAAGAAATAATTTTCCAAGATCCTGGGCAAAGTATAAAAATACAAAAAACTAAGAAATAGTAGGGGAGGACAAGGAAGAAGAGGAGGGGGAGGAAAAGGAGGAGAAGGAGGGAATGGTGACCTACATAAAGCTGGGGAAACATTTTCTGTATGTCTGAAATAAGGTGAGAAAAAAAGTAGGGAGTTCCCTACTTATGCCTTAAGTGAATGCAATAATATAGTATAGCAGCACTGAGGCTGAGAACTTCATTTTCACTTCATGTCTAGAAGAGAGTTACTTTGGAGTGTTATTATTCCCAAATCTCTCAGGACGACTGGCAGACAGGACCGGGCCTACAATCTTGAATGCCATTATTTGAATCTGTCTTTTCTGTGTCACACTAGTTTGAGTGTATATAGTATATTGCCTTTAATTAATTGAGTGTTTATGTGTTAAAAAGTTATTCACTTGTGCAGAGAGTGATTTGCTGGGATTTATGATGGGAACATTTTATAACAGCAGCATGTGTTTCCCTACAATTTGTATAGGTTCATTCATTATAATTTTTCCTGATGTTTTGCCTACCATATTATTAACTTCCCCAAAGCAATGAAATAGCAGCTTGTCTTCTCACAGCAGAGAAACGAGAGGAATAATTATGAATGTGGAAATCCCAGTGAAAACATGCTTCTATTGAAAGGGCCTAGTGGTCCAAATAGAGGCCTGCTGGATTTATGAAGTCTATAAAAAAAGCAAACATACAGAAAAACAGATGCTTTTTTGCTTCCAAAAATCTTGGAAGTCCTACACTTAGGAAAAAAGGGGGGAAGGGAAGAGGAGAGAATGTTACATTTATCATAGAATCCTAGAATCGTTTAAGTTGGAAAAGACCTCTAAGATCATCAAGTCTGTTAACCCAGCCCTGCCAAGTTCAGTGCTAAACCATGTCCCTAACATGGTTTATGCCACTATTAACAAAAATTTATATTTTACTATAGGCTACAAAGTCTGAATAAATCATCAAAGCTTCAAGTCTCTGCCATACATAACTGTTTAATCATTTGCAAGTGTTCTTTTCAAAATTTAAGAGTTTGTGAGCATAGCATTTGATTTGTTACTCCTTCAGTAGCAAAATTACCTTTGTTTCAAAGGGATTGCTCTTCAAGACTCTTTGCCTGCAAGAATTTACATTAATGGGAAAATGAATAGCATTCACTGATGGTGGTAGGGGAAATTTTTTTCCAGGCTGTCAGTGAGGATGTAGAGGGAAAGCCTGTGAAATCAATTCCAGAAAACGTTGTGGATCACTGGTTATTCTACAAAGATCCAAAGCTGACAGGACCACCACAGTCATTTGTGTTTATTGTTCAAGAGGGTGCTTTTTTGGACCATCCCTACCAAAACCAATCTCGTTTAAGAAAAAAGTAAAGGGGGGTTAAGGGGACCAAAAAAGCAGGAGGCAGAGTAAGCAATGAGCCCTCTCCAAGCCCTGCTTGACGATAGCCTTCCCCAGCACTGCCCCAGCCCTACCCCTCACTTAGGCACTTTGTATTATTACATGTGCACTCTTCATTGTTTTTTCTCACAACAACCCGGTCTGCTTCTGCACTCTGTCGTCCGGGTGGCCACTCATAAAAAATGTGATTTACATTCTTGTTTCACTCTCACCACCTTTTCACTTCCTGTTGCTTCTGCAGCCCATGCTTTGCTTGCCTTCTCTGTTCTTGTAATCTAAAAACTGAATTTATGCACATTTTATGTTTATTGCTATTACATGTTTGTGCATGCAGCACAGGAAAAAAAATTGAACGCTGTAATCAGAATTGACCTAGTTTGGTTTTTTTAAAATAATATATAGATAATAAATTATTCAAACAATGAAAAAGAAAACATATGGTTGAAGGTGACAAAACAACTCAAAATAAATGCAAAAAAATTTATCTCAGTTTCTTCCTATCACATTCCAAAATTTTTCATACCTAAAAATAATCACATTCAAAATATTATTACACTTAGGCTACAAGAGCATCCTTTGCAACAGGTAGAAATTTGTTTCGATATCATTGAAAAGCAACTGAAGAAATCTAAGGACTTGAGGTGCCACAGGCTGGCAGATGAAGTCATGGATCTTGAAAACATGTGCTCACCTTTTGCCAGGAACAAACCTCAAACAGCCAAATTCAAGTCCTTTGAAAGAGTTAAGACAATTTACCCCTACTGAGAAGCTGCCCCTGTGAATATAAATCCATGCTATAGCAGAATAAAAGGGTCATTTTGTGCTAATTCAGTCCCACTCATCAGCAAAGTCTGAGCAGAAGGATCTGTCATCAAGTCAAAGCTCTCTGACTGGCTGTACACTTTTTGCTGTAAATCTCACAGATTCTCATAACAGCAGGCCCATCCATTCTCGTTGGAGACGAGAAATAACCCTTAGCATTTGTAGACATAGGCAGCAGATATGGCTGTTTGTTCTTTATTCTCCTGTCTGCCTCAAATTCAGATCCTGTTTTCTCTATTAGGGCTAAGGAAAGAGAAGTGATTAACTGGAAGAACATGTGTACAAGTGAAGAGATTCAGAGTTCAAGTATGCACAAAAGACTTGGCTGCTCCCCTGGAATTTATTTAAATTGACCTGATTTTTTTTTTTTTCCAGAGGTAAAGAATGATACATCATGACCACAGTTTTCCAGCAGGTTAAGCAATCCTCTTCTGCTCCCCACTCCCCAGAGGCAGTCTGCTCTCTTACTTGAACATTTCTTTTTAAAGGGTAAGCTGTTCCAACACCATCAGTCTGGCACACACCTTTTAGCCTCACTGTGCTTTTCATCTTCCCTCAGTACAGCTGAAAGGGAACACAGCCCCTGCAGCTTCAGGTGTCTGAAAAGATTCAGAAAGGTGCTGGTGCCAGATCTGCTCCACACATACCATACAAATGTTTCAGTATTCTCACCTCAACATTGCTTCTCTGCAAGATGATGAAGAAGTCTATGGCTATTTCCATGCACAGCATTGGGACTTCACCTTAGGATGCCATGCTATGAGCTCAGGGCTTGCAGTCAGCAACTTCTGGCTTCTCATCCCAGCTCTGACACTGATGTCCAGGATGACACTGGGATAGCCATTCTGTGAGAATCTGTCTTACATTCCTTAGCTGTAAGATAGGTTCCTTGTTTTTCACAACTCTTTTGGGAATTAGTTCTATTCTGCTGCATGAGGAAAGGGGAGAATTTTAGGTGATAACAGTTATTAATTTAAAATAGGCAGAAATAGGGAAAAATGCTTCGAACCCAGGAATAATTACAATAACAATAGTACTTGTGTGATTTAACATCAAGGCAATTAAAAGATCTTTTTTAATCAGTTCTCATGCTTATTTTGTAGAACAGTGACTACAGATTCTTGTTTAAACCTACATAATAAATTGTTCACTACAATGAAGTGATTAATCCCCAGACAGCATAGCTAACATAGTGGATGTGTTCATTTGCATTACATCAAGTAATTTGGTGGGCTTTAGCTTCTACTTAATTTGAGGTACAGAAACACCATAAAAAATAGAGGGAAAAAGTCTGTTGGTGAAAACCAAGGACAGGGAAGAAGAGGTTTAAGTGTGCCCAGAGTACACGACAGAGTTTTAAATCAAACAGGTTTCCCTACCCCCTTCCCAATCTTCTTAGCTCCAGAACGACCTTGGTATAAAATATTAGTACTGCTAAACTACTAAGTCTAGCTTTAGCTGCTATAATTATGTGAAGTTACACTTCTGCAAAACAGGGAATGTCACTTAAAGGACATTTTACAAATCAAGGTACAGAAAGTACACACATTTACAACCATAAGCCAGGGAACAAGGGCTCTCACGCATGGTTAATGGCTCTAGTCACTGGGCTGCAAAGCAGAGAAAGGTAAGTCTTCAGAGGAATACTGAAAGATTTATAAAATCATGTAGGAAAGAAAGGAAAAACATTCAGAATCTCTCCATGGAGAAAAAGAAAAAAAGGAAAAATAATCAGAAGCAGCAAGTTCAGTGGTTATCAGGACTAAAATGAACTTTTTCTTCTCTACTTTGAAAAACCTTCAAATATAACAAATATTCCTCAGACTGAAACCTCTTTGATTTTAAATGTTTCCCAGTGTCTTTCTTAAGTGTTTTGTTTTAAATGATGAAGTTTTAATAAATAGTGGACACATAATAAGCTTCTGTGGGATTTGGACTTTATCCCGCAAGTGAGAGGAAGACCTCATAACTCAAAGAGTGATGAAGCCGCAAGAGACTTATGAAGGTTTTTCCGCACTAGTGGGATTAATTCCATATTCCACAGATGCCCATTATATAGAGGTTCTCTGTTTATACTGCAAGGAGGTAAAAAGATTTTTTTTTTTATTAGATTAAAATGTCAGGGTTGAATATAAATGTCTTAGTCAGAAGAGTAAAAGAACAGCTGCTTTGTGGTGTCACAAAACATCCAGAAAACAGTGACTGGGTTAGTAGAGAGGCATGCATTGAAAATGGTTTGTGTAGCAAGGAGGCATCACTACAGATCACTTGCTCCCTCTAACAGTAAGGAAAGGAGCCCTAATCTTTTGAGGAGGATCTGTGAATTGGTTTCCTTAATCACTTCCAGCATTCAAGCCCCTGTTTCTACTGCTCTTGGGCTTTGCTGCTTCACAACATTGACCGGTCTCCCCAGTACATCAAGATCACTGACAAAGGAAAAGGTGAATTTCCAGAAAAATGAGCTGCCCCACTTCGACTAAAATGAATCTTTAGTTCAACATTTTGCAACTCTAGAAAACCACTGGAACTAAGCTGACTATGTCCTGGTAACCAGGAGTGTGTTCCCTATGAATCAGTGATGCATTTGTTCAAAAACCCCCCAAACACTGCCTGTTTTTATGTTGGACTGCTGCCTTGCTGTATTATGCCATTACTTTTATATGGAAATTCTCCTCTCTATTTTGAAGTATTTCAAGATTGAATATAATCCTCAATGTAAGAAAAAAAACATAGTCATGTATTTATATAATTTGTTTTCTTGGAGATATTAGTCTTTTAATGAAACACTGTTTATCTTCAAAACAGGAAGGCTCTAAAGCACAAATTTTGAAAACAGATTTTGGCTTTGATTTTAAGACCATAAGCTTTCATTAAGAGACTGAGTTCTCTGCAATACTAATTTTTAAATTAAAACCCACATTGTTCACTGTTATTGTAGAATCCCCTGTATTTTTCATAACATTAGGCAAAACATTTTGGTTTGTGTGGGGCATAAACATTCAAAGTAACTTCTGACTGCATGTGCCTTGCAATGTGTAAGCCCTGAAGCAATGGATCTCTCTGGATTTCATTCAGCATGGAGCAAGCTGCCTGTAAACACCATCATTCTGCCCAGCTTTTAAATACCTGGGAAAATCTGTCCTCATTTATTAAACCCAGCTGCTGCTTATGGGTTCAACTGAAACCTGCAGCTTGAAATATCCAAATAAGGGGACCATGCCTGAATTTCAAAACCCAAGCAGCTATTTCAGAATGAAGTCCTGCCATAACCACAGAGCACAGACCTGCAGTGAAGACTGGAGTCAAGGGCCATCTGGCACAGGGCTGCAGAAATCCAGATCATCCTGCTGGTTAGCATTGATAGTGCTGGGCAACTGCAGAACACACCCTTCTTTAATTCTCTGTCTGATGCTCCTTTCAGCACAGCCTGCTGATGTGCCCAAGCTGTGGTTTGGTTCCTGTTGCTCCATGAAAAACTGGTCAGCCACAAAGGGCTGGCTCCCTCCTTTCTGTGAAGGCAAAAAAATGAGAAAAAAAACCAACAAACCCACAACAAAACAAAACAAAATGAGAAGAGCTGAAAGGGAGTAAATAAAGTCAAGAGAAGAAACTGATAGCAGTATTCATGCTTTTCAAAAGAGGAACATGATTCTGTGCAAGCAAAATTAAAATATTTTTTAGCCATTATTAGTATTTTGCTAATATTGCACAAATAATTCCTGCTATAGCCATATGTATGTATACATAGTGTGTAAGAGGCAGAGTTCACAACAACCCCTCCTATGCATGGGTTGTGACCCTTTAGGCAGCCTCTGTAAACTGTAGTATCTCACTAAGAACAGATTGGAAATCCCCATGCTATGCTGAGAGTTTCAACACCCATGCCAAGAGTACTAGAAACCTGAAAAATATCTGGCCCTTCCTGTGATGCCATCTGAGGTGGCAGCTGTCTACATCTGCCTCAACCACAAGTCTATAAATCTGAGGCTCTGCTCTTGGTAGGATGCAAGGAAAAGATCCTTTTAAAGGTCCTTTTACCAACTACTTCTCATGGATCGGTATTTTGAGGTCAAGTATTTTTAAATATTTATTTTTAGAACGTTAGCATATCTGCATAACTACTTAAAATAGCTTAAGAAATATTTAGGGCACAAAAACACAAATACATCTTTAATGAAGTTCTGGAGTTACCTCCCCATCAATGACAGCAGTGTGGAGAGGTGCTGTGGTAAGTTACTTACAGGGCTCTGATATCATGTCAAAAAGAACAAACTTAAAAATAGAAGAACTTGAAGGTGAGACAAAGAAAAGAATACTAGAACATCAGTAAATTTCTTCTGTTTATCTCTAAAAATTTTATCTTTAAGCATAAGTTTTACTATTCTGTCTCAAGGAGGCTCACACCAAGTTTAATCAAGAGGATTTCCTTAACGGGATCTGTGGTGTGATGGAGAAAAGTGATTAGGAAGCCAATCAGAAATTAGAAACTGGATTGTGTTATATCAACTGCATTTTATAAATCACCTTTTGCACTCTGGACCTGGTCTCTTCTGGAATATGTTTTTTGCATGACTGGTAATTTCACAGCTTCCTTCCTGAGTGGTTCCAAATTTATATTAACACTGTGGAAGCCTCTACTAACACTTCTGCATGCTTTCCTACTAGGTTGAGACAGGGAGTGTAAAGTTAAGTGCAATGAAATCCACTGCAATGAAACCATCCCCTTCCAATATGGAAAGATTTCTACACCTAACTCATCCTATCCAATTTTACCTACACATTAAAAAACACATTGTACCCCTTTTCTAAAATCTCCTTCACTTAATGGCACTATGCCTTCACAGGGAAGCAGGGAGGATGGTGCAGGAAGATGACATCTTGGAGGCTGCAGTATCCTCCCCTTGATTGATGTAAGTGCTCCTCTGGGGGTATGACTTCAATTCTTTCCTTGAAACATGAATCAAATGAGGCCACAAGCAAATATATTTCCCTGTCAAACATTTCACTTCCCGGAGACAGTTAAGAGCTGATGTGACATACTGTGCACAGTTTATTTTTGCTTTTGGGCCAGCAAATTGCTGTACTGTTTTCCAGGCCCTTAAGTTTGGTTTGTGTTTGCTGAAAGAAGTGTTGCAGACACACTGGCTGCGAGTCCAGTAGGATTTCTAGCACACTGACTGATACTAAGCATTCAGCTGAGGAAATGAAAAATCAGTAAACCAAATTCAGGCCTGTGGTGCATGTGTTCCTCTTTGCTTAAGACCTCAAAAGAGCAGACCATGGAGTTTCTTTGATGTCACCATATTTGTTGCATCATCTAGTCTGCCTTCTAACAAAACTAACTGATGCAATTGCCTGGCTTGTGCATACAAAAAATAGAAATCCAGGGAACACTCTTCTGCTTTTTTTTTATTTATTTATTTTATTTTTTGTTCCCTGGCCAACAGGCATTTACAATCTGTGCAAATTCAAGCATCACAATAATTTCTTGTTGAGAAAAGCAGGACAAAAAGAAGTAAGTCTGGCTCACTGACACAGTGGTAATAAATGGCAGTAGACATGCACTATAGACCTGGCTACATTCATTGAAGTAAATTGAGCCTTAATTTCATTGTACGAATCTTATCCTAAGTTCCCTGTGGTATAGAAGGGGAGAAACAGATGCTGCAGAATCAGTAGTGATTTTGCTGATTTTTGGGGCAGAGATCATCACCCACCTAATATCAAGTTAAAGCAGCTTTTCTTCTATCTGCAGGTTTTAAACATCCATTGAACCAACAGCAGAGTAGCATAGTTATAATATAAAATAACAGGACAAAGTTGTTGAATGACTGAACACTGGCAGGGTTTCCTGGACATTGTAAGAAGCAGTCCTCTGTCTGATAGTGGCTGTGATTATTGTAGGGAATACTGCTGGCATGACAACATTAAAGAAACACTGGGATCTTCCTACTAAAGTGACATTGTTTTCTTTTTTAATGGGTGCTACCTCCACTACTAATTTCTGTGGTACTAAATGTAGCAAAATTAACAGAATTCACATCTTTGCAGTGTGGAGGTACAACTACAATACAGCAAAATATTTTTGAGCACTACAACAGAGAAAAAAATAGAGAGTTGAGAGATAAAATAAAATTTTAAAATTATGTTTTTCTCTGACATCCGTGTATTGAAAAGAAAGGCTGATATAAAACAGTCCAAGAAACATTTGGTCTGCCTTTAGTTTTTGAGCAGAATCTCCAGGTCAGAAACTGTCAGGTGGTCACATTGCCTCGTATGCATAGATATTTATATTTCTGAATTTTGCCCTCAGTAAATTTTTAGCAAAAAATATCATATGTAAAAGCAGACCATTTGGAACATACAGACATAAAGAACAAGACTTCATAGAAGGTTGTGAAAGTATTATTACTTATACCAGTGCTGAGGTGATTCAGTATCCCTGAAGATCTTCAAGAATTTTGTAACAGCTCCTCTCCCATTCAGTCAAGAGTTTGAATGCAGAACTAGGTCAGACACACCATACCAAGGAAATTTCTTCTTGGTAATGGTAATGCCAATGCAAATTTTCCAACACAGGAATGCCAACATGCTTCAGACTTCACCTAGGGAGAAGAAGAGGAAGTAATTTTGTCTCTACAGTGGTGCAGCCCTGGGCATCTTTGCAGACTACCTGTCATGCCAGCTGTGGTAGTGGTGGTATTTGTGAAGTGGAAAACTGCTTGACACAGAAAAATATTTCACTGCTGTCATTTCCCCCCTCTCTACCTTCCTGAAGTTCAGAGAAGGAGAAATGTCAGAGGCATTTTGGGATAAGAAACTGCCTGTTTGGCTACTTTGCCTCTTTGTGTTTGACTATTTTTTCCTCCCAGTCCACTCTGTGTTTCTTTCCACTCTTATGTGTTGTTTCAACACAGACGTCCCTAGGTGCTTAGCTGCCTTCAGCTGGTAGCTGTCTAGTTGAAGGAAAAAATAAACTAGCATACAATTTTCTGAATCAATGTTGTAACTGTCACACTGCTAATCTTGACCTCCTTTTTGTTTTTGGTGTCAGTACCACAAAGTGCTTTAGAAGAATCTCTTTATTGCATGAAAACACATAGTTTGATCCCTAAGTGCTTCTTAGTAAATCTGACTTCTGATTTCTCCCTTTACTTCCATATCTTTCACTGTTTTCCCCTCTTCTAGGGACCACAATCATTATTTTACTTCATTTATAAACTAGCAGTGGCCAAAAATGTCACTCACCCCTGCATCCACATTTTGTTAAGTGAGTCAAGCATAAATACACTCTGCTTCCTAAAGGACACTTTAATCTGAAACATAAGAAGGGTTGATATCAGATTCTGTATTTTAAATTTCATAGCCAGACAGAATAATATAATGGCTGAACCAGCAGCAGTAGATGTGTCTTCACTCTGACAACACACAAATAATATATTTAAGTATTTTCAGATAAGACTGTTTCATAGCAGCCTTATCTTTTAATCCTAAACTTTTACCTCCGGTTGATTTTTTTTTTGACATTCATAAATTATGATTCAGTAACAATGTAAGAGTAGCAATGAGAAGTTTAGAAAGCCAACAGGGTATAAGCTGTGCCAATAACTGAAGAGTGCTCCTGACATCTCTACAATATAATGGGGAAGTACACATAAAACAAAATTAACCTCTTAGCATTTTCATGAGCAGAAAAGGGTTTTATTAATGAATTCAAGGTTCCCTTCCAGTTCCTACTTCCAAAAAAATCTGGAAAAAATTTGATCTTTGACCTTTATCCGTAAAATGAATTCTACATCATATTTCTGCATATAGCTCTCTAAGGAGAATCAAGTTTACACTTCCCTCCCAATCCAAACCATAACAGTGCTTAATTAGGTGATAATTTATGTAGTACTTAGCATGAACGTTTGACACTTGCTGAAATAGGCTGCATGAGTGTACATATGTTATCACCTGACTACATCAAGCAACAGAGCCTATGCACTGGTCAGGTATCTTGGGCTTTATAAGGTATCAAGTAACATTTATAATCCTGTTGTGCCTAAATTTCTAGTAGGCTGGACCTGTCTCCAGTGTCCAGTAATATACATGTCTGCATGTAGTTAAAGCACTGATTATAAGATCTTCAAAACAGCAGCAGATAAGGGAAACAGATGTCAAGACAATCTGCTACAGGGCAGTCCAGAACTGTGTCACTCTGCTCAGCTTCAAGTGCACAGCTGACAAACATTTATTTTTTGCCCACCCAATATGACTAAAAACATGGAACTGATTTCTTTTCCTACCAAAGTTATACTTTGAGTAATTATAACTATACTAATCCAACTTCTTTTTAAAAGTGTACGGAGCATTTTCATATAAGGTTTTTTTCACTACATTTGCAGTCATACTGTTATTTTAGGTTGAAGGAAATATTTTGATGGAGCTGCTATTTTTCTAAATGGTAGATTACTTTGAACACAGTTGGCTCATTTTGCTTTGGCCAGTCAAAGACTGACTTTAAAATTACACAAGATTTGATAAGAGAATAGACATTAATTCATGAATTTTCTCTGTTGATCAGCTCTAATAAACAACAGGTAATATTACATCCCTTGTTTGGAATGAAGGATGTTGAGTTACCTTGAACATGTCTAAACAGAGATTTGTACCCAATATTCTAATTATACTTTCCTTCCCTCTACCTTGTAGCAATTAATGGTATCTCAGTCAGTGTGTGAAAATAAACTCAGATCTTTTATGCACATGTTCAACATGTTATGCAAGCATTTGTCATAAAGAGGTAAAATTAAATAAACAAGTGCTGATTAATTGTATTCTACTTTGGTTCACATTTATTTATTAGCTTTCTTACATCAATTTTGAAAATCCTATTTACATTTACTAATAGTCCCACTGTTTATGAGAATAGTAGAGACAATTCTTTGTACTGTTTTTTTATCAATTTCAGAAATTTCTTTACAATATCAGGAAATATATGACAACCATCATACTTACTGTGCTCTTCTAAGTTGTACCAGAGTGGTTCCAGTCTGGTTAAGATTTTGTTGATTTTTTTTTCACAGAAAGCTATAGGTCAGCCTCTAAAAAACTGCTGTCACCATGAAAAGAGTCTGAAGTATAGTGAAAAAAATAAACCAAGGTGTTTAGAGAATCTAATTAATGTGATGGTATCTTTTCAAATAACTTTAAGTGTGGTTAAAACACCAGAACTCCTCCACTACTCCTCCAGCAGAATATTAAGTGTACAAAAGGATTAAAAACTGCTTGTAAGTAATAAATAGTAAATAATTCAATTTTCTTGTCAAAAATATAAATTTAAATGTAAACTCCAAATGCAAATTATGTTAATGTGAATTGTATTGCTGTGTCACAGTTTAACCCCAGTCAGCATCCGGGGTCCACACAGCCCCTCACTCACTTCCACCAGCAGAATCAGGGAGAGAAACAGAAGGGTAAAAGCTGGAAAACTCATGGGTTGAGATAAAAACAGTTTGATAGGGAAAGCAAAAGCTACAAATGCAAAGCAAAACAAGGAATTAATTCCCTGCTCCCTATGGGCAGGCAGGTGTTCAGTCATCTCCAGGAGACCAGAGCCACATCACACATAACTGTGACCTGAGAAAAATGCCATCACTCCAAATGTCCCCCTCTTCCTCTTTCTTCCCCCCACTTTATACACTGAACATGATTTCACATGGCCTGGAATACCCTTTTGGTCAGTTTGGGTCATCTGTTCCAGGTGTGCCCCCTCCCAGATTCCCAGGCACTGCAAATTCTTTGCCAGTGTGGCAGCACAAAACACAGAAAAGCCCTGATTTTTGTCATTGTGTTCAGCACAAATCTAAAACACGTCCCTGTGCCAGCCACTGCGAAGAAAATCAACTCTACCCCAATGAAAACCAGCACATACTGCATGAGTTTGTTTCATTAACCAAAAGTGATCTTGGTTATGAAATAATTGAACTCATCAGCCATTTTAACAAAGGTAAGAAATAATGAGTTTGTTGATTTTTGTCACGTTAAATATTTAATAATAAGTCATCAGTTGAACCTTGTGTTTCCATCTATAGGCTTCACTGACCTGTCTTTCACCAATAAAAGGGGCAGAATGAATGGGAGATAACCTTGAATGTAGTGACCTTGTGACTGACACCTGAACTTGATTCTGAAATTTCTGCAACTCCAACTCTGCTCCAGACTGTCCCTAGCAGGGTCTGGTTCTCCAGCACTTCGCAGACAGCAATGTTTTTCACACTGTGCAATATGATGCCATACTGTTTTGACTACAAAACACACCCTTGTTCCATTAGGCTAAGAAATTTTACAATATGCAGGGCAGCATTTAATTAATCCCAGCATGTGTCCTTGGATATCCTCTCCTTTACAAATCACAAATTACTGAGAGGACTAGCAAGTTAGAGTTGTAGCACACCACCAAGACACTGTCAAGATGCCTCCCGGACCACTTTGGTTTGTTCTTCTCAGTTACTAGCCAAAAGACAAAAGGGAAATCCAGCTACTGATGCAATTCAAGGCAGAGAAGACATTCCCTGTTTTGATTTATTTATGGCTATTCTTGAAACTGATTCTAATTTTGTAGAGTATGACTGAATAGGGAAAGACAGAGGTTTAACTTTTTTCACCACTTATCAGACTTGTTCAGGTCTCTTCCCCACACAGACAGGAGAAGCTGGGTTATTCCTGGGTCTAGACAAAGAGCCTAAATCTTATACTGAACTTCACCATGTTAAAAAAAAAATAAAAATAAACTAAATTTTAAAATACCAGCTACTGTGAAGAGTGTTGAGAAGCAATGGCCCATTTATATCCTGTCTACAACTTAGCATAAGACCACAAAGCATATAATTCCAGGGGACTCAATTCAAAGCAAAATGTTTAAGCTTCTGCACTGAAGAACTTTAGGCATGGCCAGAGAAAACAGAGAACAACAACTTTCCACAGTGTTTAGCTGCTTTGCTTGTGCTTCCATGATACAGAGGCCAAACATACAGTAATTTTAACTGAATCAAGTCCAAGACTTGTCTAAGTGTATCCACTGAAAATGAAACCGACCTTGGGGAGAAAGAAGAAATGGCAGAGCAGTGAAAACATCTTGTGCCTTAAGGACAAGCATGGAGAAAGTAGCAGCAGCTCATGCCTCCTCTCAAAATAATAACTAGGGTTATTATTTACCAGACAGAAATGACCTTTCTTCTTGCACAGTAAGTCTTTGGTGCCAGCAAAGGCAGACAAGGTAACTAAATAAGTATTCTGAAAGAGAACAGGAGCGAGTATTCAGGACGATGCAAGTATGACAGGAAACAAGAGCAAGAGATTCTCTTGCTCCTTCTGAAATGGAAAGGATGATTTATCATAGGCAACTAAATAAGAAAAACAGTGTATGTCAACAGAGAGCAATTGGTAAAACTTCTGGCAAGAGTAGGTATATGGAATTAATAATGATGGTAATGACTTTATTTAGATTCTAAAATTATCCTTTCTGTCCTCAAAGTATCATTTATATAAAAATCATAAAATGGTATTAAGAATCTATAGTCAGAATTCCCCTCAAGCCTACTCGTCCATTCCCAAACTTAAAAAAAATAAACACAAGGCAACATGTAGAACACTCTTATTTTCCAACATTTAAGTGGACAGACTATATTACTCACCCAAAGAAGAATCACCTCCATGAGTTGTGTCTCTTTCCACTTCACCTTCCTTCCTTTCTTTCTTACTTTTTCTCTCTTTCTTTTTCTCTCTTTCTTTTTCTTTCTTTCTTTCTTTCTTTCTTTCTTTCTTTCTTTCTTTCTTTCTTTCTTTCTTTCTTTCTTTCTTTCTTTCTTTCTTTCTTTCTTTCTTTCTTTCTTTCTTTCTTTCTTTCTTTCTTTCTTTCTTTCTTTCTTTCTTTCTTTCTCTTTCTTTCTTTCTTTCTTTCTTTCTTTCTTTCTTTCTTTCTTTCTTTCTTTCTTTCTTTCTTTCTTTCTTTCTTTCTTTCTTTCTTTCTTTCTTTCTTTCTTTCTTTCTTTCTTTCTTTCTTTCTTTCTTTCTTTCTTTCTTTCTTTCTTTCTTTCTTTCTTTCATAAATCTTAAAGGTATCCTACATTTTCTTATTTTCCTCTCCTTTTCCAACCCCTCTTGCTCCCTGCCACTTTCTCTTGCAGGAGGTTCATATAACTTACAGTTCACCTCTTCTCTCCCCTCAAGAGAAGAAAAGGGGGAAAGGAGAGAAAGAACTTCCTGTATTGCCCTTTTTCCTGGATTCACTGGCTTGGCTGGTAAGGGGCAGGAGCTTGTGCCATGAGCTACCAAACTGCTCACACAACCTGATACCCATGAGCTTGGAAGTGTCCAGCCCCACCACAGTGTGCCTCAGCTGTTAATAAAGGTTCTGATCTGCTGCAAAATTCTGAATACTTGAACAAATACAAATATACTTCATTTTCACAGGTTTTTCTTTAGTGATTAAGTTTTCCTTGTGTCTTTTCTCCTAATTATATTTTTTTAAAGCATGCCAAATAGTAATTCTGCATGACAGTTTTATCACTTGCATAACATTTCAAATGAAATGTTTTATAACATTTGATGTTGTTTAAACACTTACCATATACTCTTCAGCCCTACAATTTTCAATATGTTCTGGCTATATTAAAAAATATTTAGTAGACAGTTGGGTTGTCTGCTGTTTCTTCCATTTTTAAGTGTTTAAGTGGTAATAAATGTATAGTATGTTGCAAATACATTTCATATATATATATATATATATATATATTTCATGAGTTGTTAAGAATAATTTTGTTGCATTGCCATAGCTAAGCTTGTTACATTTTCCATTGCAAGCTTAATTTTAGGGTTTATAACTTCTCCATAAAATATGTCCTTCAATAGGAAATCTCACATTTAATTCCACAGCTGAAAAGAAGAGGTGGGATTTTCCTTACAAAAAACAAGATAAATAAAATAATAGTTTAGCAAACATTTATAGTAGTCAGATGTGAAGTGACAAAAAAGCCTTTGCAGCTTGGATTCCTCCTCTTAGACTGCTAAAAAGCCTTAGTGTAAAAACAATCCAATTCTGAACTGGAATATAAACACATTTTTTTATTCTAACCAAAAATAAGAGCTTTCCAATATCAACAACTATTGATTAGTTTTAAGCACTTTTTGACTCCACCACAAAGCAAATGAAATAGTATTGGCTCATTGTCTGTCTAGATCACTAATAATTTCAGCAGCCAAACATAGTAGCCTAGACTAATTAAAACTTTGGATCTTACTAAGTTAGAGATAACACAATAATGATAGTCCATCCCTGACTGTATGCTTTAAGTTTTACTTCCTATATATTTTTGATATTCTACAATCCATGATAAAGAAATTTCCTTACCTCTACAAATGTTATACTAACCACATACAGCTTGCCACTATTCCTGTTTCTAAACAGGACAACAAAATAAAGTATAAAACAAATGATACAAGATAAAAGCATAGATGAAATTAAAAACTCAGATGGTTTCTTGATAATTTAAAAGTATCCTTTTCAAAAAGCAGGAATAACGTGTGAGTGAGTCAAGTATCAGAATTCTATGCTTATTGCAGCTTTCAGGTTCAGGCCTATGCTGCTATTCTATGATAATCCTATGATTATCCTATGATAACTGCTATTTTTATAAAAATTATATAGCCGTATTTTCAATTTGTCACATACTTACTGCCAGCAGTTTTCCTCAACTACAGTGCTTTCCAGAATAATCTAACAAGTGTTTTCTCAAAGTTCTTTTTTTTCCTGAGCAGTAAGATTCTTAGCTTTCATTCTTTCCAAACATAACAGGATGGTTGATCTAAAAAAAAATAAAAAATGCCCTGATTTTGAGTCTTTAAAACACAAAACAGGTCCTACATTTATTATATCAAAAATTCCCCAAACTCATGATATTCCAGACTTGATTGATGATTTGTGAATGCTTTCAGGTTAGGAACAGTCAAGTCAAATTCCTGTCTGACCACTACATCTACCAGCTACTTGGTCTTTGATCTTTCTTCCATAAATTTCACCCAGCATTTTCAGGTTTATAATTGAAATGAAGTAGCTTTTCTTTGACTCAGTATTTTGTTGTGCCTATATTCTAGCTAAACTTTAGAATGGCTCCCAAAGTCTATGGTTGCTCCTCTTCATATGGATTACTAAGCAGGAAATGTGGATCTTTGTCTGTTTTGTTTTGTCTTATGCTTTTTGTTATTTTAACATTACAAAGAATAAGTACATGAATTAATAGTGTTAGAGCTGTGTTTTGCTCATGTAGATGACTCCAGTTTTTCTATTTTGTTAGAATCATATTTTTCCATAGTTTCTCCCTGATTGACATAGCTTCCAACTTCTTACATTCATTTTTGCTTTTCCTTCTGTCCACTAACACCAGGAAATTACCTATTAATTTACTAACAAAAGCACAGGTATTAAAACATGTAGTATGAAAATTAAACACTTTCTATGAAGACAAGAGTTGTCCATAGTTTAACTTTACACTGTTGGAGGTCATCCTTGTAAGAGATGTTGAATTTCTAATGAGACCTGACAAACATGAAGTAGAACACCAGAAGAGATTTAGCCTACCAATTACACATCACAAGTCCTTAATTTCCTGATGTTCCATTATATGCTCATGGAGCATGTTTCATTTCTAACCAACCATAGTAAGTGTGTATCATTCCTGATTTAAAGTTAAATTTCTGAGTGCTGCCAAAGTTGGAATTCAAACTAGCCATGTGGTCAATAAGCAGCATCTTGTTTTAATATTCTAAAAATTCTTTAGGGAAGCAATTGTGTAGAAAACAAAAAGCAACATCTTATGGTGGAAATGCCTAAAGGAAAGTATCTGGCCATGGGCAAACACCAAGACAAGTGCCATACCACTAGTTGTAGATAATCTCTGTCCTTAATAAATACAGACTAAAACCAGAATTAACATTTCTTTGCACATGAAATTTAGTCACTCAAACAGCTATATATTAGACTTTGCTTCACACAAATATTGTTTGGACTGCTTCAAGTTACATGGCAAGATCCCTTTGCTGTGGATGATAAATAGGTGCTTTTAGGAGCTGGGATCAAATCACCATCCAGGTCCCACTTCTTGGGCCATACCTAAAATACACTGCTATTAAAAGAAATATAGGCAAAGTGAGAACTAGCAGCAACACTGTTTTCCACTTCTCTTAAACTCTTGAAATACAAATTTTTGTCTGAACAGTGGAAGTCTAGAACTTTATCCATCTAAGCCGTAACAGTACTGATCACATGTGTGTCTCTGCAAAGGTGCCTACAAAAAAAATGGAGATATTTTAGGTACTTTTAGGTGATAGTTAGTGTTTGAGGGTAGGAAGTTCAAACTGCTGGCCTGGTGTCAGAATCACCCAGACACTGCTTAGGAACTGCTTAGAGAATAGCATTGACCAGAGGGGTTTTTTTCCCAGTGGGTCAATCTCCTTTCAAGGGAGAAAGGAGAAAGCTTGGCCTAAACAATTTTTTAAACTGCCTCTCTCCACACACACAAGCCCTGAAACTAAGAATGGAATGTCAGCTGAGAAATAGGCTTTTTGGCTTTGAAATACCACATCCCAAATCAACACCTTGTGGAAAAGCAGAAAAAAAAGTGATTTAATTAAAAAGAAAACAAAGTAATTGACAATGGAACCGCATTGGTTTCCACCAAGTAAAAGAAGGTATCTGTAACAGAAGGTATCTGTAACACGATGTTATACAGCCATGACGAGAAAGCTTATTATTATTAAATTTCTTACTGTATTATACATTAAAAGAGGCATAAAGTATTTACACAGCATGACTGCACTTTTATGTCTTCAAGGGATTAATTTAACACAATCCAAACAGCTAAGCGTTAAGGTTGATCTATCACTAATTCTTTACAAACCACAGAGTTAGCTTTAAGAATGAGAAGACAATTTGGTCCCATTCCCAAAACAATTCTTTGGCTTTTAAAGACTGATGATTAATATACGGAAATATTTGTTCTCTCCTTGTCTCTTTCTTCCCAGCACTATCATCTATCACAGCTATGATGAATTTAGACTAAGGTAAGTCTAAATTAAATGGGAGGAAAGGTAGAACTCCTTGAAAAATAATTAGTTCTAAATTCACTGGGAAAGTGAATCTAGGTTTTGTTCCCTATGAAAAGCATTAAAAGAACTTGTGGACATACGGTAGGATGTGAACTGTAATAAATCATACTCTTAACTCTGCTATTTGTCTTCTTTAATTTTCCATTAGTGAACAAATGATTCGTTTTTCCCTTTGGAGAGCTACAAACTACATAATTTACAACTATTTAACAAGAAATAACACTAGAAAAAAAAAGAAATACCAGAGTGGGTTCCACCTTCTCAAATAAAATTTTTATCCAAATATCATCCTTATTTTCAGACACAAAAAAAAAAAAAAAAACAACCAAAAAAAAAACCAAAAAAAAAAAAACAACAAAACAACAACAACAACAATAACAAAGACATCCTGAAATACTTTGGGGTGCCTCTGTAATTTTTAGACTTGTAAATTCCCACTGACTCAAGTGGAAGTTTCCCTGTAAGAGGACTGGAGGGAAACAGAGAGAGGACCTCTCCTTTAGACTTCAAAACTGTTGGTCTTGCACATTCTTCTCCAAAAATGTAATGTGCAATGCATTTATTTATATTAGTAACCAAGAAACAATATTTATTTTGGAAGACACTGGGTTTCATTACTGTGAGCCGAAATGTGGTATTCACCACTGGGCACAGGGGGAAGGTAGTTTCAGGGCACACTGAACTGGCATTTCCCAGTGGAGTTGTCTGCGGTGTCATAACATCGAGGCAACACAGCAACCCCTCTGCATAGCCACAATCACCCTGTCAGGCAAGCTCTGCCCCACCAGAAAACATTAGAAATATGGGTCCTCCTTCAGGGTTTCATTCCTCAGGAAAAAAACAGTATCAAAAGGTCTTGTTTGGAGAGGGAACCCTCATTTTTCCCCCTCCTTCCATGCCTTGTAGCCTCTTGACCTACACATTTCTAGACGGAAAAAGTTATGTTTTTCTGAAGTTGAATTTTGATACAAAATGTATTAGTACAATACTGCCAATCCCATGCATTCAGAAATCATGAGTCAGACACCAAAAGTTATGAGACTGGCTGGCACTTCAAGCTTAAGAAGAAAGTGTCTTCTGTTTTGTTATTCTTAGCCTACAGTATGGTCACATTTTTAAGCTTCTGTTGGCAACCATGAAAGCTGAACCAATGCATTGTTTTATTATTTTGAATGAAATTACATTGTTATGTAATACTTGATTTTAGCAGTTCAGGCACTAAGAAAACTAGATGTTGCATGACCAGTCATAAAAATCACCCAATTTGGCAACAGTTATTAGTTGTGCAGTTATAGTCTGAACATTTTGGCACCCATGACTTGGCCTTGATTTCAAAATGTCTACTGATATGAGTTATAAAGACATCACACTATGCTTCTGTTCCTGGTGACATGAAAAGAGTTAATAGTCTGTATCCCAAAAATGACAGCAAATCACACCTTTTACTCTTTGAAATGATCCAAAACCACATATCAAGTCAATATTCATATGTATTTCTGAGTGGTTTCAACTGCAAGCTTTATGCCAAGAATACCCTTGTGATTTGGATTCTAGATTGAGTGAAAAATGCCTCACTCAGATCCAAACAAAATCTCAGAGAAATGTTCCCTTCAGACTTGTAATCTTGTGATTTGTGCAAGAATGCTGGGGGTTTGGGTCATAAACCCAGGAAAGAAAAGTTTATAGATTTCTGTCGTACAATCAAAATCCTAAACAGAAATCCTTGACTAGATTTGGCCGCAAATCTGCAATATATAATTTTTATATTACATATATAAATTGCTGGTCTTCTCCTGAACCACTCACTACTGAGAAATATTTCATGATTCAGAACCAATCTTGAGAGTCAGATGACGGGATTTGCTCCCTTTATGTGTCTGAGAAGGCTGGTTTTTCCCATCCCGTGACATTCCCGTAAAGGAGTGGGAGACTGCCCAGACATGACCGATCTTATTTTCAAAGCTGGGTAAGTGAGAATGCCAACTGTACAGTGATTTTACTGTGGCTGTTGTTAGGTACAACATGGACTTCAGGAGCACATCACCATAAGTGATGTGAATCGAACTGGCTCTTGCTGTTTACTACGGGCACTAGGCACCACTAGAGGAGCACTACTAGAGGAGCTCCACGCTGGGTTGATTGCAGAACTGGAATCCATTATATGCTGCTGTTAGAAAAATACTGAATTTTGCAAAAGTGGGAAGCTACCATGCACAGTGACCATCTGACATCTGTAGCAATTCCCATGGGAAATTGTCAGCCAGGGTCCAGCTGACAGACCTGTAAGAAACAGTCACAGAGCCCAAAAAGTGGTAATGGTTGGATCTTGTATTTATTCAGTGCTGATTGCAATGTCATTCTACTATACCTGGAAGAAAACCAAACTTGTCATTTCTACTTTTTAATACCATAAATAATGCAAATTTATTTATTTATTAGTTTAAAATTGATTTTACTATCTTTTTATCAGCTTGTAAACACTGAAGCTGACAGTTAATCAGGCATTAAGGTATGGTCAGGACTTCATAATTGTCCTTTGGTCTTTATTTTTGCTCCAGCAGTTATTTACTGAACTAGTTGCTCTTCAGCCTCAAATCAATCAAGATCTCTCATTTGTCTGCACTCTTCCCATATACCTTTCCCCAGGCTTCTAGAGGTTGTCATCAATGGTATACCTTATCCATGAGTTTGAGCCCCTGTGAGACACAAGGCTCACAGGGATTCTTATAGGCAATGAGTCCTGGCCTCTCCCCACCTCATCATTTATGTGACTGACCCTGCCCCTCTTCCCAGCATGGTTCTAGTAGTTCCCTTAAACAAAACCTTTTCAACTCTTCTCCCCATTAGTCTCTTCCTCTGACCTCTGATTTCATGCCCTGGTCTGACCACTTTTTCTGTTTATGTTCCACAATCTTTTTCTGGTTCCAGTGTTCCTCTACCCCATCATTTTCTCCCCCAACTCCTTTAATTAGGTCTCCCCTTACCATACATACCCAAATGTCACCTGGCATCACCCTGTCAGCAGTCTAGACACAACTTTTCTGATGGATCCTAGAGGAGGAAGAACTGAAAGAACAAAAGAGAGCTCACAAATAACAATTCCTCATGGCAATCACTATTTCCAACTCTCTATGGTGGCAGCTGCTGCCCCTGCTCTGCCTTCTCTCTCCCACAGAAAGAAGACAGATCCACCAGGAGCCTGTTGGACCAAGCTCATTCAGTGCATCAAGAGCAAATTAAATCTACTAACCCTTCTGTTTCTCAATGGAATTCAGGTTACTCTACTTAAAAGTCAATATGATTATTTTACATTTTGTTTTAAATTGGATTTTGATATTTTGATCTGACTACAGGTTCCTCAGGGCCTTTTCAGTCAAATAATTAACAGGATAACATTCTCCACTTAAAGTCTTTGTAGCTGCAGTCTTATTCCTTGCTATGAAAAATTACTTTTGGATCAGACTCTAGACAATCTTTTTTGATTATTTATCTAAAACTAAAAGCAGGAAATGATTCATTTGATTTCTGCCAATACTGGAGTGTTGCCACTTTTAGCTCAGGAAGAGTAGGCTTCCTTTGGCAGCCTTTGCTTGCATGATGATGAATGAAGTTCTATGTTTAGTTCTTGCTAAAATTTTATAGAGTCTAAAAAAGCAATCTAAACATGTTATAGGGAGTGGGTAAGTTTTTTCAGATAACTATACCGTAAGTTCTCATGCTGTGTCACAGCAATACCTTCAATATACACATAGAGGAGGGACTCTTTCCAATAAAAGATCTTTAAATACTTGAAAATGCACTATTTGTCATAATAAGCAAATCATTTCCCCAAAGCTACATTAGCAGTTACATTACATAGAGGAAAACATAAATGCCTCTCTTTGTCTTAATGATATAGCACCCAAATTGCATGCAGTCATTTGTCACAAAAAAACTTAGACCACCATGGAACGGGCAGTTAAACAGCACAATAAAACCTACTGTAGACCTAACCAGCAAATGCTACCTACTGATGAACAGAAAAGTCTTAGAAGTCTTGACAATATAAATATTTTTCTGTACTAAGAGTTATAATAATTCAATCATGATACCCTAATTGTGGGGAGGGAATTAGACAGAAATGATGCATTTATACCTGATGAAAGTATCCAAGTATCCTTTCAAAAATAACCATAAATTTTACATAAATTGGTCTCACTGGATGGCGCTTGTCATTCAGACAAACTTATTTTCAAGGTCTGAATTCAAACAGACATATTTGAGTAATTCAGGATGTTTTTACAAATATTTTGTCTCAAATTCAGTGTCCTCAACTTTGTTCTCACCTGCCTTTTTTCTCTCCTTGCATACTACCTATCTTTGTGATTTGATGGAGCATTTCTCCCCAGTGTTTCCCTTTGATAACTCCCCAACAGGATTCTGGGATGGAATGTTCAAGTGAGCCAGTTTTCATGTTGAGAACAGTCCCCTCATTCATGTACCTTCTCTACCTCCAAGTGTTCTCAGATCTGGACGGGTGTTCTCAGAAGATTTATACCTCTGTGAAGATTGTAGCTCCACTTGATGTTCACTGTGCTTGGGATTGGACTTTAGTCAGGAAGATACTCTTGAGCTAAAGGTACTTTTGTATACATATATGATTTTAAGAGTATTTGGCATGTATTAGAACAATGATGTTTTAACTTTTTAACAGAGTTATAGGTAATTGCTTTGTTTGGAGGCCAAATTAACATTGTCATTTACACTCTTCCATTCACAGTGAGCAAGTATCGTACCTCAGGAATATAAATGGTTTAGAATATTAGCCTCTTTTTGTTATTGAGTGAAAGTAACCTAAATGTCTATGGCTAGTTAAAGATCTTGCCTTCCATGACCTCACCTGTGTTTGTTTTCCACGTGAAGATTTACTTTACACTTTGCTTAAAGACATACTTTTCAAAATTAAGGTATCTCCAGGACAAATAATGTACTACTTGAGTGACATTAATTCTGTAACTACACCTCACTAAAGTTAATTCTCATGCAGAAAACTGGGGAAAGAGAATGAAAAAGTATGCAGAGAAAGAGAATGGTAACAGCTGCAAATTGATAACCCTATCATACTTCCTTTAAAATTGGCTGTGGAGCCTGGTCAGCTCCTTTGGGTAGTGAATAATTTTTGATAAATGGTCCTGTCTTATAAGCTACATCAAAGGCACTTTGTATCATACACATTTGAGACTCCCGGTTCAGAGAGCTTTTGTTATTCTACCTTCTTTTAAACTACTCAAGAAGCTTTTGCATTCCTAGAATAAACTGTCACTGGTATCATCTTTGAGGTGTACCTCTGGGAAATCATTAAATAAAAAAGACAAAAAACTGATGGAATACGCCAGGACAGGTAAAAGATAAATCTGTGGGGAGTCAGGATACAAATATGAGAAAATGGAGGGTTCAGCTAGGGCCACGTGCAAGGGCTATATGGTGCTTTGGTTTCAACCACAGGCAATATTGGGGCAAAATACAGATAGAGGATCATTTTTACTATCAGTCCACTTTTCATTCTGTTCTGCAACAGGTATAAAGAATCTCAAATGGCTTAACTTCCCATTCAAAATGTACATCATGTACAATTCTGTACTTCTACAATTAATGCACTTTCTCAATATCTTTTAAAAATATTACCTACATGATAGAAAGAACTAAGGTCATACAGAAAATATTAATTAAGTTGGCCTATATATTACAGATAATAAGGTTTGACTTCCATACTTGTAGATAAGGTAGATAAGGAAATGGAGATCTAAAAAGTGATGATAACAATGAAAAATACAGAGGAGAAGACCATGTTTGCAATGTGAGGACAGATAGCCTAAAAGGAAAATTTGCTATTTAAATATCACTCTTTCTTGAATAGTTTAATGTCTGTTTTAGATTTAGGAATTAATGTATGATCTCTTCAAATATATGAGAGCTTTGCATGTATCATAAAACAAACTGTAAAGGGGTAAGAATTTAATTTTTAAGAAAGCCTTTGGTGTCCACCTTAATGACCCTCAGTCCCTCAGCTCTCACCCCAATGGAGAAGGCAAGCACTCTCTGCCAATGAATATATAAGACATTTACAAGTGAACAGGATCCAAAAGGCTTTATCCCATTTCCCACTGTGTATATTTTCAGATACTGTGTGGGCTACATGGGATTTCACTCTGTTCTGTTGCTGAAAAATCAGAAACACTCACCTCTGTGGAATGCAGACTGAAAAATCATGCAGAGTTGACCAAAGCTGCAGGTGGACTTATGGCCATTTCCCACCGATGGAAAAACACAAACAAAATGAATGCAGTGAAACCAATTGCTCCCCAAAGACTCTGCTTTCCTCTCACCTCTTAACCCCTTTCTCCTCTCTGGCTGCCAGTCACTGGTTTTTCTCCTTCCTAACTCAAACTGCCACAGAAGAGAGTCTTAATGGTCTAGATGTGATTCTTTCTCACATCCGAGGTTCCCAAACAGGACCTTCCTCAAGCTGTGTGCTGTGCATCTGCTGGTCCTGCGCCCCCACGGAAAAATCCTCCATAGCCCTGTTCCCATCAGAGACCAGCCCATGGACATCTTCCACCTGAAGATTCAACACTCAGGTATGATCCCCTTTTTAGGGTTACGTCAGATTGCTTCCACCTCCTGCTAAGGAAATGGGGAATGATCACCAAAGCTTTATTCAAACCCTACATTTTCTCTTCCAAAATCTCTCAAGCACACTTCTTGCTACCTTACAATTTCAGATTTACTCGCTCAAGGTGTTCCTCCACTCTTACTTCTCCCAGCTGTCCATTCCTGGTGGCAGTTCATGATAGAATCATTTGTTTCTCAAGAAGACACATTGCAAGAAAGGATATTTTTTCTTTGTAATTTTCCTCTTATATCATTGAGGACAAAAGAGACTACACATATCAAAGCTGCAAGGGCAAGCCCTGAGAAACACCTTTATTGTTCTTCCTCAAATCTAGCTTTTCAAGACATTCCTTGATGATACAAAGACCTTGATCTACACCAAAGACATAGTCAGGAAGATCTGTAGCTCTCTGGAACATGAAGAAAGAAAGACAAAATCTGACCTCACCTGAAACATCTTAGTTGCTCACATCAGCTGGTGTAATCTCATTTCATAGTCATTGATATTAACATCTAAGTGGAAATGGAATTCTGAGGAAACAATTCAATACTAGAAATGTTGTGTGCAGAGGTACATTAGATAATTTATTAATGAAAATTATTATCTAGCACGTCAGGTAAGTAGATTATTAGCAAAGTTTTCATAGATGTACACTAGTATTCATGACCATACTCAGTGGGATTGAGTAAGGTGTATTAGAAGACAGATTATGTGTGCTCTGTATATCCAGCAGTTAAAGATAAAAACTAAGGAAATCAAATAATTTTTGTTTCCATTCAGGAATATTTTTGGAGGGTATAAAATATTTTCCAGAATAGAGGCAAGTAAATTCCAGAATGGAGAAAAAACAAGTTCAAACAGCTTATCAGAAACCTCATTCAGCTGCATAGCATTTTGAGAAGCAGCTTCTTTCTACAACTAGCAGCTATAGAAAGATTTTAAAAATAAATAGAAAAAGCATTTTTGCACTGATGACCTTGTCTGAGATTACATCATGTCTCAGTTGCCATGAATGCTGGCTACAGCTTTGGTTTCTGTTGCGTCTACCTGGAGATACATTTCTGTTCTCTATCAGTAACATGTCATGTGTGTTTCAGCCAGGGAAGATTTGCTTCTTACTTCCATATTTACTGTCAAAGCACTGGACCAGGAGCCTGAGTTTCAGAGAGACCATTTCCTTTGCTGATGGATCTATCACACCAAAACAAGTTTTCTCAGCCTTAACAAAAGGACAGGATAAGGGTTAATTCTGTGCTGTAGTAGGTTATTTAGACATGCGTAACCACTCCACCCAGGCGTAAATGACATCAGCTGTAGGGGCAAACTGTGTCTACAATGTCTTATCTGTACACTGAAGTTACCTCTACAAAAGCAAATTCACGTAGTATTTAGCTACTTTCAACTACAATATACAACACTTAGCTAGAATGATTATCAAAACAAACAGTGACTCCTATCTTTTTTGTCTTATACACTTGAAATCCATCATCTCAAGTTCATTAAGGGTTAGGCAGATAGACACAGCAGACTGTTGAATTCTGGATTTCTTATGTTTCCTATTACCTTGCTAATGTATACATTTCCATCAATGGCATGAAAACAAATATTGGGGAAAAGTAGATGTGTAACTCATAAAATCCATTTTGGGAAGATAGTGGCTATGATGTCATATTCTTCTGCAGTCAGCAGATGTTTCAGTAGCTTGAAAAATATTTACTCCAGCTGAGATCAGAGGGTTTCTATTTATTGCCATCATTAAAACTTGGCTACATATGTGTCTCTTTACATGCAAAACAAATTCTCCCACTGACAAGACTGCAACCTGCCCTGTGAGATTAATGCTTTCAAACTCATACCCTGGTATATATGTGCTGCCATTTTACTGATGAACTTAGACTAGGAAAATAAAAGGTGAAAAGACAAAGGAAAATTTATGTCCGAGAAGAGATAGACATTACCTCCATAACAGCACTTCATTAGAGGTGAACAGTCTGTTTTGGGAAAATGCTCAAGGACAGATCAATCATATACATGGGGTCTGGATTTATTGTTTAACTCTGAGGTTTCCAAATTTCTTAAAGCCTGAAAATCTCTTTACTCTCTCCTTTTAAAGCAGTTTCTGATTTTTTTTTTCTTTTTCAATTTTTTTTCCTGGCTACAGAAATATTTAGAACGAGGAGAAAAGTAGGGTGATGTAGGGTCAAAGAGCCCTTTTCCACATTATTCTTCAAATTACTAAATTCATCAAAATTCTTTAAGATTCCAGGTTTATTGAAAGCTGTTCTTCTATCTGTAGCTCTAAAATGCAGGATATGGATTCCCAGTAAGAATGTCAGTTGCAGTGGAGGATTTCTGTCTCTCTCTCTTTTAGACAAGGTATTTTTTTCACCTCTAGGAGGGAGTCAAATCTCATATTCTTCTGTTAATTTCACATAGAATTCTTTATTGTGGATTATTTAACTTTTGTCTTTCTCATACATAGAGTGAATTTTCTTTTTTCATAAACGAGATTTTTACAGATGTATTTTTACATTCTTCCTCCAGAAAAGCTACTATAGACTATTGGTATTACAGTAAACTTTATCATGATTCAACACCCCCATTGTGGTTAGGTTTGCTCCAACACAGAAGAAAAATGCCATTCCTACCACAAAATAAAAGTTCTGTTTTGTAGATTTTTTTTTTTTCTTGCAAAAAGGGAGGGTATACCTCCAACCACATTGAAATTGAGGATGAAGAAATCTTAATTCTTTGCTGCAATACTTAGCTACGATCCTTGAGCCATCATTTTTATTGAAGGATAACCTGAGAAATGCTGTTTGCAGGGCAGAGTTCCATACTCAGATTTAGATGGGTTTGTTTATGCAGTCAGGACTAAAAGTAGCACAGCTTCATTTCTCAGATGACTTCTCCCTTACTTTCTTTCCAGGAGTGTATTTTTTTCTCCCAATTCAGTGCTTCATTCCTACCAAGGAGTCTTTCTCAGAAGAGGTTAAAAAGAGGAACTTTGGCAAAAGCTCCCATGCTGAGCATGCAGTCTACAGATAGAGAGGCATTGCTGCACAAAACAGCAAGAAGACTACTTTAGTATCAAGATAGAATAAAATGTTTTGTTTGGGTTCCACTGCCTGCACAGATACGGATTTCATATATTGTGATAGAAAGATAAAATTGAACAGGAATTCTTTTAACAAGCTCCAGCTTGTAATTTAAATGTAGTTCTGAAGAGTGGGAACATATGGAACAGCTTTGTAGACTCTTCTAAGCTAGACATCTGTTTGCTGGCTGCCATTGCAGTGGAGTGGGCGTTTACCTCAAGCACTAGGTAATTTAAATAAAAGACAGAAATAAAGCACTTTTCTTCAGTCAATATTGACTGTTACAATATCACAATCTCTAGGACTGCAGCCTGTAACTCTCCTCCCCCGTTCCCAGCTGAGAGAACGTTTTCACGAGCCTGACTTCTCTTTCCAACGAAAATGTGAAACTACTTATGCATGTTAAAGCAGCTCTGGGAATTTCAGCGGCTAGCATGGTATCACAGAGGCAATTCATGATTATGGGATTTACTGACTTCAGTGTATTCAGACATTTCCTTGTGAGGTAGCTTCCTCGTTGTAATTAAAAGCCTATATATTTACAAAAAGAGACCAGCAGCAAGCGGAAGCACCTGAGACTTTTGCAGGCAAAGCTCATCCTATGAAAAACTGCTCTTTAATGGCTGCATAAGAATCCACATAACTGTATTTAACTTCAATATTGGTCTTATCCTCCTGGTGCTGCTGGCACATGATTATACTCCCTCCACCTCCTTCATCAAGTGTAATCACTGTTAAAGTTACTCTGGAGATATGCTTGGCAGCTCTAGGATCCTGATGTGAAGCTGCATTATATATTTTCCAGCAGTAACACCTAGACTTGTGGGTTGGCTCCTAAAATGAATGTAGTGGCAACAGTTGGATGTATCTGTTGAAAGATGCCTCAGAGGCCGCCCTGATGTTGGATTACACTCCATACTAGATTGATTCTTGAGTCATTTGGGTTTTTAGATTTTCTTTCTAACTAAAATATGAAAATATAAATGTGAAACTGAGAATGCATGTTAAAATGGCCCTTCTCATCTAGAAATTTTAGAGATTAGGATGCCATTCTAGAAACAACTGCTCATAATTTGATTTAGGTAATGATCTTCAATCAGTCTGAAAAAGATTACAAGTTGAATTAAAAGCTGACACATCCCATTGTCCAAATAAGACAGAAGAATAAACATATTCACAAGAGATTTAAAATGTTGAATTATTCAGTAATAATTTTCATGCTGAAAATAGCACTAGATGTCTTTCTAGCAGAATATTGAGAAGTGCTAATATTTCTCTTAAAACTTCAAAATTAGACTATTTAATCAGATTTCTCTTGATATGTAAATATACATCTGCATGTCTATCTCCTGCTATGAAAATAATTTCCTTTCTAAAGCTATTAATTTCACCAAGATTATCACTTTAGACACGTAATTTACATCAAGCTGCCTGATGTCCTTGTAAGAATCAGTGTTACACAAACAACTTGTCTTGAAATAATATTTTAAAAGCTGCAAAATTGAACACTGAACTTAGGCATAAATACATTGTTTATAAAAATAATGTATTTTTGTAATTAATGTATTATTTACTTGAATACTCTTTTTTTCAGAGCATCTGAGCTCATTGAGGATGTATTTGGACAGTACCCATTGAATGAGTAACTGTTTAAAATTGTATTTAATCTTTCTCTTACTTGCTATTCACTTTGCAATCCTAGATCAAAACATAGTATACCAGTATCCTCAAAAAAATATCCAAGGAGATTCTTATTTTTCTAAAATTAATTTTGAATACCTAACCCTATCTTGAGGATGTCTTCAGTACTCAGTATTCATTTTATTCATTTTTGTCTGTCTACTTCAGTGGTAGCCATCATCCAGAGAACATTTGGGCACTGGTCTGCTTGTGGGGTTGGTGAATGATTGTGTTTGTGTCACTTATGGGTTGTTTTTTGCCTTTCCTTCACTTACTAACCTGTCCTTGTCATGACTCACAAGTTTTCTCATCTTTTCTCTACCTATTCTACCACTCACCCTGTTAGGAGGTAGAAACTAAGAGAACAATTGTGTGAGGGCTTGGCTGCTGGCCAGAGGAAACCCAGCACATAAACACATTGGATGACACAAGAGATCTCACAGAACTGTATTTCTACATCTGGCCACGGGAGCTATTGCAATATATAACCTGTATAATATTTCTTCCACAAAATGTCCCTCTTTCCTATTCCCTCCTTGACTCCATCAGGGACCCTTGGAGACATCAGTAACCTCCTGTTGATCACACTATTTGATTTCCTTTTCCATGGAGTGAAGAGCTCAATTCCTCTATGTCATGAGGGAACAGGACAGAATTCATTCACCAAGAACTGGAAGCACTCCAGGTTTCACAGTATAGACTTCAAATTGGGTCAAGTAGTCTGAGTCTCCCTCATTAAATTGACTACAAGATATTGTAATTAAAAATCCAGAAAGTGAATGGGTAGTACTATGAGTGCCTTCAAAAACAATTCAGTTTGAAAGAGTACCTCTTCCAAATTAAAAAAATATTTAAAATAAAGGGGGAGGTGGGGGGAAAGAAATGAATTTCTTAGGAACAAACTGAACATGAATTAGAGGGCTGGATTCTATTAGCTGAAGAAGTTACTAGTCATGAGATGTCTAAATCCAGGTATAGCTATATAATTCCATTAAATAATGGATTCTAGGGCATAACATCCACCAAGCCTGGCCATGCTCACTGCTCTGCAGCACAAAGACATGAACCATTAGAGATGTACAGCAAGGTATTCTATATGGCTGATTTGTATCAAAACGTTTCTCTTTTTTTTTTATTTTAACCAAAAGCATGAAGTGCTTTTTGAGAAGAACTGAAGTTTTTGCAACTCTCCACATCTGACTGGAGTATTTGTTAGGTGCAACTTCCATATTTTCAATTTTGTTGGAAAGCAAAATTTACCAACAATAGTCTGGTATGTAGCCATTGGATCTGATTCAAATCCTAGCAATCAGGAAAGAACCCCAAAAAATCTGGACATCAATTCCTCCTGTCCATATGAAAGTGTTTTGTAACGCATGGACTTTTATAAACCTTTGACAAACTCTTCACAAACTTTTCAAAGCAAAGTTCCTTTGTTCCCATCTTTGTTGTTTTAAAATATAGATTCATATACCAATTTAGTTTAAATTTCTTTCCCCGTATAATGATGAGGGTATAAATCTAAGAGATGTCTAATACAACATGACTAATTTGCCTCCTAAACTATTCCAATAAATGAACAGTTATAAAACTATGAACTGAAAGGAAATACATTGGCAGAAAACAAAGCCAAATATTTTAAGTGCTTTTTCATTTTTACTAGCTCACCTGAGTCAATGTTGAATGAAAGATAACATATATAGACAGTGTAAATCTACTTTTTCCCTATTTTTTTCTTTTTAAAGGGCAACTCATATTCCATACTCATGGCTCATTTTTTCTTTTTTTTACATTGTAAGTGGAACAAGAACACATAAAAGTGATCTAATGAAGGTTCTTGTCTCTGTACTAAAGTATATACTAAAGAAACAAAGCTTGCAGAAATAGGTGACATCTTTTATTATGCCAGTATTTTCTCTTTTGATATTCTTAACTGCCATGGCTACAACAATGTTTATACAACAGAGGAAAGGTTTTGCTTATTGTCTTGATACCTGAGCTATACCAACATTATTGTTGGGGGGAAGGGATAGATTCAGTATATGTACAACTATAAATAAATACTTTAATGCTAAATTCCCTGTGGATTTCTGCATACGTATTGCCACTAGCACTTTTATAAAACTGTATTAAAAATTCTCAATATCCAAACACTCGCTTCTTTGAGGGCTTAGTGAGGTCACAGTTGGGAATATGTACAGTTCCTTGGAATTTTGCATAGTATATTAATTAATCTTATAAGGGAAGTGGGGCATAGAAAGACCTCCAGATCAGCAGATAGTTAAAAAAAAAAAAAAAGTTGAATTTCATAGTGCTGGTTCAGAGCACTTACGTAGGAATTGCTGTATGGCAGCAGAGCTGGTTTTGGTAAGTAAAGCAGTTATGAAGGAGGGAAAAAAGAGAACTGAGAACTCAAGCTGATGCTGAACAGCATGAGTGTGAAAGTTCGGTCAGTGCATACGGTGCTGTTTCTTCTTATAAAGGAGAAACCAGCACATGGGGAAATTCTCCTCTTTGCCCATCAAAGCACTTCATATATTCACAGTGTGAATTTATACAAATATTTATGTAATGAAGTACAGCAGAGCAGGAGCAGTTAATATTTGTTACGTTCCAACAGCAAAAAGAAAAGGTAGCATAGACTGAAACCAGTCTCTCATGTGTTCTAATTAACTCCTTATCTTGTTCCTATTTATTTTATTGTGATGGTTTTCATAATGTCCTAAAATCTTTATTTTTTTTTGCTTCTTCAGTAGAATCAAGGAAAACAGATAAACAAAAAAGCATCCATGATCTGTGACAAGCAGGTAACTTTGGAATTTTATTCACTCTTTGGTTTTTGTTCATCTTTTTAAAACAGTATGAAAAAAATTATAGAAGGAAAGTGAGTGATCAGTGATGTAAACAACTTTTAAAAATCACATTAGTTATAATTACAGGGTATATTAGTAATAATAATTACTTTGAAATTAGTGCTGTGGGGTTTGTATCCATTAAGAAATTCACTCTCTGTCATGGACCTGTGGTTCATTTTTCATTATCAAGCAGTATTAGAAATGATTTTGCATGAACCTTTAAGAATTACTATTTCCTGTTCTGTGGTTTTATTTTCAATTAGATAATGAAACACCCATAAAATTTAAAGGCTTATTGGGGAGAGGGGGTTTAGTACTAGCACCTGGCAACTGTATGGAATGCATACTCAACTAAGAATTAAAAATTTGCATTCCTGGAATTTTTTCCTTGCTCCACCGTTTGCACATGGGGTCAGGGAGATCAGCCTGTGCACAGACAGTGGATGTGAGAGTGAGCAGGGAAAGGCTCCAGAGCTACTGCTTGGGAAACCACCTTAGAGATGGAGGGAGCTGCAACCAAGGCTTATTACAAACTTCAGCAGCTTTGAGAGCGCTCAGGCCAGTACTGCTGAATCCTCTGAAGAAAAATAAAACAATAAAGAAAAAATGTTGACAATACTTATATTCCAATGGATAAATATGCTGAGATTTTAGTCTAATCATCCAAAGCCATATATTCAAAAGCAACAAGCATTGTTTCTTGCAATCAGCTCAGTGTGTTCTATCTGTGGCATTTTGATAGGGAGCATTTTCAGAGCAAGGGGACTAGAATAGTTTGGGTCATGGGTCCAGAAGCAGCTTTGGAAAACCTTGGATTCAGGTCTTTAAGAATGCTGAGTAATGTCAGGGGATAATGATCAGTAATCAACACGGGATGTCATTCCAGAGGCAGTGTAACTTCAGGCTGTGAAATCTTAAACACAAATATATTGTTGTCAGACCATCTACAAAAAAGGTTAGAAGCTATCATGTCTGTGATGGGTTGACAGATGTAATTAATCAGTTAGTTAGGCTTAGATAGTACTTACTTGTAAAAATCCAAGTATTTTAAATAAAAGTGTAGACTAATATTAATAATAGATACCAAAAACCAAGAAAAAGAAATCTAGAACAGCAATTACAGACAGTTTTATAAGTTTAGTGACCATTTCTAAATTAGATATCTACTCATTGATAATTTAAGAGACTAAACATTGCAAAACCTGAGATATTTCCAGCTTGCTTGTTGTAAATATTTAAGATAGATTGCCCAAAATTTTCTATTTTTCTAATGAGTTCCCAGGATCTCAGATTTATCTTTATCACAAATAGAAACCTGAGTTGTTTTCAAGAACCAAGGTGTACACTGACTCTTTCATGCTATATGCTTTCTACTCCTGTGGTCAAGTACCTTTCAGTTATTATCGCTTATTTGTTCAAGTGGTGAGGAAATATTAAATATCACAAGTTCTCAGCAGAGACTGGACAATAATTATCAACAGATGGCTGGCAGTAGGGTTTTGAGAGAGAGAAAGAAATTAAAGGAATTGCCCTTCCTTCCAAAACAACCTCTCTGAGAAGCTGTAAGCAACTTATGTTTGGTTAAACACAGATTTAACTACCTGCATTCTCACCATGTTTTGTGATACTGTTATCCTTCCTTACTTAGCTGTGATGAGCAAGCACCAAAGCTGCATTGCTTGACTTTCTCATCATGATGATGATATTACATTTGAAAAACCTGACAACTCCTCATAATTTGCTCTCTTACTAAAAGCAATACCACTGTTGTGTATTAGACATGTACAATTTTACAACACTGTCCTAAGCTTGCATGCTCATGCATCTTAAATGAATCCACAGAAAATGTGGAAATACACAGTGGGACAGATCCTCCACTGAAGCTACTGACAAAGTTAAGGTAATGTATTCCAGGCTCCCTTTGCATGTGATATGGTTCGTTTTCAGAATAAGCATGTGGCTAATCAAACCACTGGACTTTGAGATATTTGCTTCACAAGTCAGCCCTTTCCTAAATATTTTTAGGATAGTTTGAATAATTTGCAAATACTGGGAAAAGGTAAAGACAGCCAAAATTGCCTTCACACTCCATTTTCTTTTGTCTTGTGTACCTGGGCTCCATCTGGGTATTGCACTCCAGGTGCCTCAGCTTGAAATTCTGTAGAAGCCCTAGCAAATTAATCCATAAGGTTAAATCCCCAGGATCTCCACCAGGTTTCTGCAATACAATGTAATGCAATGGGTAAAAAAACAAAACAAAAAACAAAACAAAAACAAAAAAAAAAAACAAAAAAAAAACAAAAACAAAAACAAAAAAAAACCACCAACAACAAAAAAACCAAAAAACCCAATCAGATATATTTTTCCTCTTTCAATCTGGTCTTTCTGGGCTGCTACAGAGAAAAGTGTTTTAGAGGTCATTACAGGAAGCTGATGCTCCTTATGTTGCTGTGTTTTTTGTTGAGAACACAAGAACTCCCAAATCATGATAGCAATTCTGTCGTAGTTATTTAAATAAGCTCCTGAAGTGCATTCCTACCAGTTCTCAACTGCTTTACCACACAGTATCACACAAAGCTGCCTGGAAGGCCACTGGAAGGAGGAGGAGGAGGAGTTTGCCTTCACCAGCCACAGGTGCTCAGCAGTGTGCTTCACTCACACCGGCAAGATCCTGCGCTGACAGAGACCCTGGTGCCACAAGGGAAGCCTGACTGGAGCAACTGGAACTTGGTGACACCATGGTCCTAAATGCAAAGCACTTTCATGTCATAAACCATGTCCAAAGAAGATGTCTTGGGTTGCAATGCAAGATGTAACCAAGAGTATGTATTCGATTACCATCTGTTAAAAGCAGGTGTGGCAGTGTTCTTTATCTCTTCCATGACCCATCCTCCCTCCAGGGGGAGATCTTCTGTTAATGAGCCACTGAGTCTGACTGCATGACTGATAAAATTACATCATCCCATTGTGAGATGTCCCATCCAGGGGGAGGAACCAAGCATTCCTGCCTGGATATAATCTGAGATTTAGAACACCACATCAGCCTTTCTCCACTGGATTCCCAGAGGAAGGCCAGACCCATCTACACCACCACTGGGCCTTCAGAAGAAAACTACACCCTTCTACAGGATCATTGCTTCAACAGAACCACATCTGTCACCCCAGGAGGACTGCAGCCACCACTTAATCAGACTGCTGACCAACAGAGTGTCAGGGGGTTTTCTGACTCTGTCAGTGTTTGGGTCTTTCTTGTACTACTGCATTTTTATTTGAATTTTCCTAGTGGAGAGCTGTTATTCCTATTCCCATATCCTGAGCCCCTTGATTTCAAGATTATAATAATTTGGAGGGAGGGAGAGAGGTTTACATTTTTCCAGTTATTATGAGCTTATTTTATAAAAAAGTGATTTTTTTTTTTCAGAGTCCTGACAGGGACATAAGCACTACCCCACATCTTGGACTAAAATTCTGCTTACAGGTGACTATCACTTTAAGAGACTATTTCAAATATAATGGCTAGAGGATGTTTTTATTAATGTCCACTTAAAATTAACATCAAAACAATAAACTAAAACTCAAAGTCAAGGTCAAGCCTGTACAGCTGAATAAAACTTCTTCCAATTGTTTCTTACTTCTAAAATGTGACTAATGGAAGGAGATTCCCCTCTTTACTTCACTATGAGTCACTTAAAACTGCATTTTCTAGCAAGAACATTTCATGTCATTCTGCAAAACAAATTAAATATCACATTATGGTTTGCTACTAGGAATCTTTAAGTGTCTCTGAATTTTCATAATGGAACTAATAAATCACAAATCAATAAACAAGTAATATCCAACAAATAAAAATCAAATTCAATCAGCTGACTTACAGGATCACATATTTTTTCCTTGAAAATCTCAGTCATTAATATGTCTATACACAATTATTATCAAATGACAGTTTGGAAACATTTCTGAAAAAGGTCTATTAAGAATATCTTTTGTTAAATTAAATTATTTTAATGTGTCACAGAAACATTTGTTTTTACCTTTTACCCTAGCTGATGCAATAAAACTGCTTTCATATTTTCATATAAAAAACTCAGTTTTAAAATATCCTTTAATCACTTAGTTTGGTATTTTTATGTGTATTTTGATTTAAAAAAGGCATATCCAATGAATTGCAGTCTAAAAATACTTGGAAACTTGGAAGTTGAATGTCATATGACTCAATAAAAGGCTTGTTGAGCTTACAGGAGAGAGTGGAACATGTAAATGGGAGCAGTAGCAGATAAAAAGCTGCACATTCTGGACCTCATGCAAGCACCATGCACACATGCATGCACATACATTCAAACATGGATTTGGACCAAAACTTGCCAAAATCCCTACTCAACTCTAACCAGCCAAGCCTGGAAGGTTGTTCTCTTTCACATAAAAGTAGTAATAATGAATAAAAATACTTGGAAGTCCTCCAATACCTTATACAGCATAATTTCTGTTTCTCTTCCCCATGTATACCCACAGGCTTGCTCCTGCTCTATGGTCCCTGTTCTCCCTGGTTTCCCACCAAGGTAATATATTTTCACCACTCTTAATGAAAAGCAACATTCTGAATTATAAATGCAAAGGAAATCTGTGCTCCTAAAGCCTTCTTACCTTTTCTTGGGCTACTACATTTCATCACCCAAACAAAGATCCCATTCAGAGCAGAATCATCATCCCACACACTGGACATGAGGCTTGGAGTTAAGTCACCTTTTTTTTGATTCCATGTTTCCCTCATTGCCTCATGTGACCTTAGACAATTAATTCAGTATCTGGTATCTCATCTTCTCCTTGTGCTAAAGGCTGGAGGAAACACTTCCATGCCAGTAGTTTTTAAGATTAAGGAGTAGCTTACACAAAGCAAGAGTTTAGTACCTAACTCCTAAATTGCATCTGAACAGGTTCTTATTGTCCTGGAGACACTTAAATATTCCAGTTGTACCTCCGTGTAATCTGAAAGCTCCCCAAGTGTGTGGATGTCTGTCTTAAACACCCTCCAAGCTGAAGTGATGCATGGATGTTTCCTGCCTCAGCTCAATCAGGCTTCAGGTTCTGTCCTCCTGTGCTTCTCAACCAGTACATCCTCCTGGATGGGACAGAAAACTTGGACTGGTACCCACCAAGGCAGAGGAGAGCATCAGGCAAGTGCCACTAAAACAGGATTTCAGGCTACCCTTCACATCCATGTTTCTTGTTGCATAGCTTCGATGTCCATGGAAGAGATTTCATTTCATTTCATTTCATTTCATTTCATTTCATTTCATTTCATTTCATACATTCTCAAGAATTTCACAGAATCAGAATAGTTTCGATTGGAAAAGGTGTTTAAGGTCATTGGTCCAACCGACGACACAGCATTGCCAGTTCCTCCTCTAACCCATGTCCCTAAGCACCAGACCTTCACATTTTTTCAACACTCCAAGGGTGGTGACTTCCCTGGGCAGGCTGTTCCAGTGTTTGACAACACCTTCCATGGAAATATTTTTTTCGAACATCCAATGCAAATCGCCCCAGAACAACTTGAGGCCATTTCTTCTCAATCTATCATTTGTTACCTGGGAGAAAAGACTGACCCCCCACCTGGCTACAACCTCCTTTCAGGGTGTTGTAGAGTGACAAGGTCTCCCCTGAGCCTCCTTTTCTCCAGACTCCCTCAGCAGCTTGTCACAGGACCTGTGCTCCAGACCCTTCCCCAGCCCCACTGCCCTTCTCTGGCCACACTCCAGCACCTCAGCGTCTTTCTTGTCATGAGGAGCCCAAAACTTAACACAGAATTCCATGTGCAGCCCCACCAGTGCCAAAGATTGTTTCCTACAAGATCCTGTTGCCTCAGTTTCATATGTGCAGCTACAACTTAGCCACAATCATTAGTACAATCATTAGTACAATCTCCTTAATTGTGCTAACCTAGTACTTCTTTAGTTTGTAATATTGCCATGCTTGTTAATTTAATGTCTTAAAATAAAATCCTTTCCTCAACTGCATGTTGAACACTAGAAAGTGACTGAATATTAAAAGTCCAGTAAACTATTTTAAGAGACATTTAATATTCAAAAGACAAAACAGAAGATAAATTAGTTCAGTCTGTGGACTAAATATAAATTAGAATTCCTTACAAAATCAAAGTTGACTTAGACCATCCCCAAAGCTGTAAAACAGTTTTCACTGCTCTTCCATGACTCCAGTCCTGTGATTAACTATTAAAATTAAGGTCATATGTATTAATTTCTCATGCTAGACAGAATCTCTGTTGCTTTGTCTTATTTCCAGATGAGCAGGTACTGACTAGATCGTCCTGTGCAGCTGAAATGTAAAATTAAGCCAGCTGCATTCCTCAGCTTTAGGTACAACACAACTCCCTTTGAAAACATGACAACCTAAGTGACTATAATGTGCTACAGTCTCCAGGGCTCTGGAATAAATATTCATGTTTAAAATAGAATTAGCTATTCTTCAAACAGCATGCCTTGAAAAATTATTCTCATCTAAGCGGGTACAAATGAGCTATTAATGAGGCTTCTGTAGGAAAACAAAAAGAATAAATAATGTGAGAATAAACTTACTGCAACAAAACACATGTGCTGCTCTGGCTTTAAAATTCTTCTGTGAACTTGTGACATACTCTCCTTAGATGGTTATATAAAGAAATATTGAGTGCTGTCCATGATTCTGTTTAACTACCATTAAAAAGCCATTATTCAATAACACAAACAGCTTAGTTTCACCTCCTCTAAGGTTGGGGTTGTTCTTGGTGGGTTGGTTTTTTTTTTTTTAAGTCTGAAAAGAGGACAAGACACAGCTATACTGTGTGGCTGCTGGACAGGAGGTGCCATTGTGGCTACCCGAGTTTTATTTATCCTTAACCTTAAGAAGCAGCCCCTTAACCAATAGCCTTCTCTATTGCCTTTCCACTGGAAATTTAGCACTATACTTTGCTCTATTCCCAAGATGGTTTTTAATGGCTGTTTCTTGTTACAGAGAAAAAGCTTCTTCTGAGTTGGGCATGTTTCCAGTGCAACAAGTAACAGCACTTACCAGGAACTTATACTGCAATATTTTGATTCTCAGAGAAGATTCACCAGTACTGGCAAGCCTTTATGGCAGCTTGCTGGTGTTGCTTAGATGAATGACTCATTTCTGAAAGAACCAAGTGGGAAAAGAAAAAAAAAGGCAAGTGCACATTGGGAAAGAGCTTTTGCCACTGGACATAGCTATCTAATCTAATTTCCAATAAATATGTACAGTAATAGGCCTAACATGATTAGCAAAGTGTCATAAAGACACAGTTCCTGAGCAGCTGTAAACACACATGCATGTACACTCATGTGTGCACACAGATCTAGAAATCACAACCTGTGGCTATCAGAATAAAAAGCATTAATCATTTTTAATGGTCAATCTGTTAAAAAGATGTTCTAACTGATTACTGGTGTAAAATAAAATAAACAGTAAGCATACAAATCTTATTTCCCAAAAACTGAATCACTTTTGTCAGGTATTTAACTTAAACCAGCAAAACAGACCATCAAGAAGGCAGCATTGAAATGGATGCCTGCAGCAATGGCCAGTCAATGGCCTCTTTATTTGTTAAAGATGGATTATTTTAAATAAATTACAGAGCACTTGCACTGAATAAACAGAGTCTCAGTGGCTGTGGCATGCTATACATGCTTAATTGAGCCACAGAAATCCTAAATGACTACTGAGCTGTGTAATCGCCTTTGATTTTGCTGATAGGACCTGATTCTTTAGGTAAAAACCAAGCCATTGAGAACTGAAAAGCAACACTACCTTGAGGAAAATAGAAAGTTTAATCTGGAATATATACTTATAATATTTCGGAAACCACAGAGATGGAGTGTTCCAATAACTGAACACAAGGCAGCTTCAGAAGTGAACGATCTGCGTGTCATTTTTATTTGAGCTTGATATGTTAAATGTCCCAAATGTTTATGTTGTATAAGCCCACTTAAACATTGCAAAGTGCAACAGATTCATTGGCAAAATAAAAAGTATAGCTTTTTTAGTCTTGCTTTCTGTCTTTTTTGCATTGATACAGCACATTATGCGCACACATGTACCCAGGGGTTTTCTTAAGTAATCGTGTAATTTGACCGCTTTTGGGGAACCTGTTAATGTGATTTACTTGGAGTGTTACCTATGGCTTCTGTAGGCTGAAGTAAAACATCAGATAAGAAACCAGGAAAAGATGCTGTAACCCTTACTCATAGTAGTCTTTATTTTGAGATTTTGTATTATTAACTCATTGCATTCCAGTCTTTATGTGATTCATCCAACCAAAAAAAAAAAATCTGAATAAGACAACACTTGGTACACAAGACTTACAGGATCAGACCCTTCCCTTGACATAAATGAATCCTGACCTAATGACATGTGGAATTCATTTTGACAGAAGCTATGACCTTAAATAATATTACTTCCATTTGTCAATATCTCTGGAAAATGGTTTGACATTGAGAAGCAGTTTGAAAACTACCTTGAATAACGGTAATTAAAAGATAGACTGATATTGCTGGGCACTTTAATAATGATTGCATACCTGGATTTTCTCTAAAAAATTTCAACACCAACCACTTTAAGAAGCAAGTATAAAAATGCTCAGCTGTGAAATACTTCTCTTTCTAATGAAGCACAGTGAGCTACATTTGCCGTTTCCACAACTACACCATATATTTGGAAAAAAAAGATATGTGAATTTAACAATGTTGGTAAAGCAAGTGCCTGTCAACATTGAATTAAAACAGATGAGCACTTAAAATGGAAATTTTATCCATACACAATGAGGCCAAGAAAATTAAGAATATAGTATTAGATATTCTAAAGTACTCTGACGAAAGAATGCTATGAGGTTTTAGAAAATAAGACCAGGCTGTTCATGGTGTCATAAACTGGTCAACCAAAGCTGCTCATCAAGCTTACAAGCTTACAAAGCAGATGAACTATTCCTGTGTGACTTTAGAGACTCAGAAGAAGAGGCTGTAGAGGAATTTGAAGATGTTCTTGGTGCAGTTTTGGTTATTCCCTTGATATTTTTCATAACATGTAGGAGAAGATCCCTCCATCATAAATGGAAGGGAAAATGCTTGGTCTGCCTCCTGGGCCTGAGCAACAGCAGGGAGGACACAGCGAGCAAACACAGCTGCCACAGCTCTGTTTAGCATCATCACACTGTTTTCTTAGGGAAAGGAAAAAACACTTAATATTTCCCCTGGTTAATTTCTTTTGTGGAATTAATGAGAATAAAAAAACCTGGAACTTATTATGCTAACTTGTGACCATAACAATATGGAAAATCCCCTAAATACATGAAAGAAATTTGCAAGAGGGCTCTGCATGTCTTTCTCAGGCCGTTCATACCAATCCAGGACATAATTATATTTATGTTGTCTTTGGCAGTACACTTTTTTCCCTTTAGCCGCAGAGACACATTCTCAGGAGGCCACCAATCATGCAGAAACCACGTGGTAAATTCAGGTATAAAATTCAAACAGCCTGGTGCCACACAGTCATTCCCTGCTCCAGCCTGGGGATTACAGACAATGTGGCAGTAGGTGTGACCAAGTCCGACTCTTTGCAATATCAGCCCTATAGGAATAATAGCTGCGCCCATCAACCCCAGAGCTGAACTAGACACACTTCTGTTTCCTTGGTGGCCTAAAAGTAGAATCTCATGTAAGCAATCTGGACTGGTTTCCCATAGGTCCTTTTAAAAGTTCGTTGTTTTTTTCTCTCTTAAATATGGCTCCATGCTAGCCAGAAGCCCTTCTGACTGTGCGTGCTGCTAACTCACAGGCACATCTGGCTGGGTTCAAACATTCAAGTGCTTTTTATGGTTCCCTTTGGCCAGCAAGCACAACATCTTACAGGGACATTCATCAAGAAGATTCCTCTGCTTTGCCCAAAAGCCAGATGAGCACAAATAATAGAGACAGTGATAACAAATCTGGTAAGGAAAAATTTGCAGAAACGGGAGAGGAGCAATTGTCTCCCACACAAGCCCAGGCAGACCTAAAGCCTGCACAAAATGGAGACCTGAAACAGTGCCTCATGTGTGTAAGGAAAAATATGTTATAAATGGTTTACTGAGACTTACCTAAATCAGGAAACAGGCTTGAGCATTAAAATTGTAAGACACAGTTAATAGAAAAGACTCAATAGGACACAAGGGAAACAGCTGGATGGGTGCGGAAGTATGCTAAGCCCAGGAAAAGAAATACTATAGCCAGTGTGACTGCTGCAGAAAAGGCAGCTGACACAGTGAAATAATAATATGAAACTTACAGCCCTGAAGCAACCAGGGACAGAGATCACCAAAGGATTCTGCAGAGAATGGCCTGTAGCTGTCTGAAATAAGGGATCAAAGGGTACTTGGGTACCAGTAATCTTTTAAGTGAGAGAACATTGGTGGAGTTGCTGCAGAACTTGGGGTGTCCTAAATCCTGGATATAGCCCACAAACTTTTTTTAAAAAGTGAGAGTTATGAACCAAAAAATCTGTATTCTATATATGTACATATACATACTGTATATGTATAGTATTTATGTACTATACATAAAAGCAAATGGGATAAATTAATTTCTTCCTGGTGCAGGAATTTGTATTAAACAGATTTTTCTCTTATGTTCATAATATTTCTGGCAAATCCTCATCCATATCCAGATAGGCTTTACAGACTAAAGAATCCAACCCTGTGAAAGAATGCGTCTTCCACAAATCAAATCTCAGAACAAATATTGTGAGATATATTAAGAAGGATATGCTACATTTATTTATATTGTGTCTTTCAAGCCAAAACATTTCAAAGTGCTTAACTAATTATTGATCAGCACAGATGCCCTCACTAGTGTATTCACTGCACAAAAGGTCACAGCTATCCTTATGTGAGGAACAGCTGTAATTTATGCCCATGTGGAGGAGGAACATATAAGCTGTCTTCAGAAGTAGGGGCAATTAGCAAATGTTACACTCCCCTCATGCACCTTGTCTGCCTGTGTCAGACTCTGCAGTGGTCACCTTTTTAAGTAAGTGGGCAATTAAGCAGCATAAAAATAAACAATTTGTAAAGGATGTGCTAGGATGAGAAGAACAGGAGCAGAGTTTTAAACATTATACCAGGCACTGAAGAAGAACATCACTTATACAATGAGGAGGTCTTCACTTTACTATTGCAAAAGATTAGCATTCAGATTTTTAAAAGTAATCAAAGGTATTTTCACATTGATATTTCCAATTCCAGCACCCACCTTCACCTATTGCCTACAAAAATCTCTTCTGTATGCTGACACACAGGCAGTGCTGCATATATGCTTTTCCAGCTGAGACAATCTTGCAACAGTTTTGCTTTGATCTCAATAGAAAAGCAAAGGAACCACTACAAAACAATGGCATCCAAACTAGGGAGTCAAAATAAGCCTTCTACAGATTGCTCAGTCTCCTGCTAGGGCTGTTTGTAAATAACACCTACAGCTAATTTTAATCTTTCTCGTATTTTAATGGATCATAACTAATTTATCTTTGACTGTCAATTGCTGCCATTTATATTTTTCATCTTTTTTATCTCCACTTCCATTTACAATGATATCAGAGCAACACTGCAGCCTACAGGTATAAACAGGTTAATAATTAGTGTAGATCCTTCTCCCTCCATGTAGGCTACAGGTAGCATTCTGTTTCAACCTCCAGCAATGCAAATAAGCTGATGTTGGCAGTATATCATGAGCTGCTCACCAGTCATTTCCTTAATGACTTGCTAATTTTCCTCTCCATATCCTCCAGATGACACACTGGAACCTCATATGATTGTGCAGACAGGCAAAACTCAGAATGCAGCCCATCTAGATAGCCCTGTGACTGTTTTTATGCCAGCTCTTGTTTCTCTGTTTTCCCCTTAAGGAATCTGCTTGTAATTTTTAATTTAATCTCGGATGGTGACACATATATAATTATTTAGCTATTTATGTTCTCTATCTACTGCTCCTCCTGCTAATCTGCAGCTGCCTGAATTCTGTCACAAAAAAGAGATGAATGTTTTAGTTTTCTGTCCATCATTTTATTCTTGTTCATTTGATTTACTCATGTAAACACTATACAGCTCTGAAACTAATCCTTTTTACTTTTTTCTTTTTAATTAAGAATAAAAGAACTTGTATCCTTGACTTTAGCCTCAGAACATTGCTTAATACATGCAGAACACAATGTAACCTTTCTTGGATCAGAATACTATTTTCAATGAGTTTTAGAAGCATTAATAGCTGAAAAGTACCATTGTATCCCAGGGTATGGCAATCTCCTTAAACCTCCAGAAATAACAAGAACATTGTTTTTCTTTTGTATCATAACACTGGGATTTACCAGACTAATATAGTAGGACTCTCATTCTGAAAATCATATTTTCCTATCTATTGACCGAAACAATCTTGCTGTGCAACCACAGACCGAGGAACTTAATTTTGTTTTGACTTAGTAATACCATATGCTCTAGAGAGAAAGTCCTTGAGGCTGTCCTTGCAGGGTGTGTGCCTCTGAAGAGATCATCTCCAAGTCAGTGCCTGGTTGACAGTGGAGCTACAGATGGCACGGCCTCAGGTATCAGAGAAGGGGAAAGTGAGGTCACAGCAGCCCAGGGCTGTGCAGCACATCAGCACCTTTCAGTGTGCAGAGCCTTGAACAGAGCTGCCAGCCATAGGGGCACTCCAGTGTGGACATGTCACACGTGAGGGTTTAGTAAAGAATGCTTTTCCTTGGCCTGGTCACCAAATTGAAGAATGTTAGGAACAATGAATTATTTAAATATGAATAAATATTTTAAAATAGAACCTATGTTCTTGGTCTCCCTTCCTGCATACAATGGCTGGCCCAGTTACCTGGAAGAGATCCACATTCAAACCTTCTTTCTTTAAAATCTCTAGAGATTTTAAAGTGGTTGAACTATGTGTTATCCCACATTTACATCTGTCTAGTGCACACATTGCTTTTTGATTTTCACTGGCACTCGCTAGCCTTGGGTCAGCAATGTGTCAGCTCCTCAGAGTACGTTGGACCTGGCTCTCATTTTGCTAGCTCGATTCCAGGGTTAGAAGAGCAGAGTCAGGTTTGGTGACTTCTGGCAATTTTTTATATAAACCTGAGGCACAGCAGTACCATCAGAGGACAAATTCACAGCAGGTATGGTAGCAATACTGCAGCATCCTTACCACAGGGAGCCATCCAGATGGTGACATCAATCAGTAAAGGGAACTCGGGGAAAGAAAGGAACAAGTTTTGTTGTTCCTGAATGGAATTAGAAATAGAAAGCAGAGTCTGCATAAAAACTGAAGAATTAAAACATTACAGCTACAATGCAAAGAGTAAGCACATGCTCAGAGCAATGGAATAAGCCCAAGATGTAAATTTCAAAAAGAAGAAGCAAGGCTTTTTATGTTCTGTTGGATTGTTTTTCTTAATTGAGAGTTTTAAGAACATAAACATCTAATGCATTACTGAATTCTCCCATGCTACTCAGATCACACAACAGTCTCTTACAAGCCAGTATTTGCTACTTAGTGTGTTTTAAAGACAAGCCATCAGTGAAGCAAACCATATTCTGGTGCATGTTTGACTGCTTCTGAAGTTCAAGGCATGAAATTTTTTTTTCTTTTTTTTTTTTTTTAAGGTAATCTAAGGAGATGGAGCACAGCCAGAGAAACAGCCAAGAGAATGGACAAGTAACATAAGAGAAAGAGCTGGCAAAGACAAAACACAAAGGAAAAAGAGTTGGTGAACAATAAATGAGAGCCAGAAATACAAGGATTTGGAATTGATGTTTATTTTATTTGAGATTAATAGCAAGAAAGAACCTATAACCGTGGTACAAATTGCTCAATGCCCCATGTGGTGCCAATATTATGCCATTCATTATACTTGCAGGTGTATTATTTCTAGCTCCCCAGATAAGAAAAAAGTTTTCCATTTATTCCTTTGTATTTTAAAATGCATTTTTTCACTGCTATATTGCCAAAGGTTCTTATTCTTCCAAACTCAATAGCAACTAATCATTTTCCTGGCTGCAGATTGGGAGTATGGTTACTATTTTGTACAGGTAATTCTTCCATCTTTATTAAAGGACCACTCTAAAATTTTGATCTGCCTGTATTTCAAGTTCTTTCCTAGATGTTTGTTTTCCCCTGTGAGAAAGGTCCTTCTATCAAACCTTATTTATGCTTCTAATTACAAACCTGGTTTCCCTCTTTTGGGATGAAAGTTTCTTATTAGCAGTATTAAGAATTTTCTTCTCAATGAAATTTTAAAAAATAAATCAGCACAACCAAGTGAAGTGTAACTTAGGAACATCTTTCCCTACTCCCTGCAACTGCTGCAAAGTTGCTGTTATTGCCTGACTTAATGTTGCTGCTACACAGCAGCTGTGGAGAAGATTAAGACAGAGATAACCGTGTCCAAAATCCAGCAGTAGAGAAAATGAGGCTGGAGTGGGTCTGTGGTACTTCTGATGCCCACTCCTCATATCCACTGACAGAGAATCCAAATTTTTGCAGTTCCTGCAGTGGCTTAGAAAACTTCTCAGTGAAGAAAACAATCGAGCTCCAAGTCTGGTCTGAGGACACTTGTCCTGCCTCCCTCATGCAAAAGGGAAAAGCCCCAAATCCAGCCCACCCAGGGCACAGGGATCCTCTGTGACACCCTACGTGACAGCCAGGAGTCCTGTGGGCTGTGCACCCATCGTGTGCCCAGTGGGCACCTCCACATGGGGACCCTCCAGGTCATAATGTATTCAAGCTTGCTAAAAGCTCATGGGAATAGCCTACAGTGTTAGCCTGTTCAATTCAGAATACTTAGCAGGCTTCTACCCCTTGAGAAAGTATTTATTTTTTTTGTTTAATTGGTGTACCAACTTTATGTTACTGATTCTATCAGACACAGCCCACGGAGCCTTTCTGGGTTCACAGGCAAGTTCCAAATGAAACTAGATCTGGAATCAGTGCATATGATGAAGTGTGACAAAGTTTTCAGAAAGATAGAGCTTTTGAGGAAAAAGCTGGTGAATGATCACTTCTGTATCAGTTCTATGTGGGCAGAGAACCTCATCCAATTTTGCCTTTCCTCCATTCTATGGTGTTATAGTAATCAATACACACACAAATAAATAAAAATCAGTCCTCTTTCCACTTCCAGAAATGCCCATTCTGGTTAACAGGGTGATGAAGAGTAGAAGGATGTATTGGGTCCCTTATACAAGGGTGTTTCGAAATAGTAATTTTGAATCTAATTTCAGTATCAGGCACTCATTTCCCCATTAAAACATGTAAAGAGAGAAAAAAAAGCTTAACAAATCAATGCTACAACTTTAAATCTGGCAGTGCTTGTTTTTCTGCTTCCCAGGAGAGGATTAATTTGTTTCTTCTCATTCTTTGCTCTTTATTATTTCAATTGGAGGATATAAAATTCTACTGAGAGTTTTGAAGGATAAACACTTTATGTGGTAACTGCTTAAAATAAGAATAAAATTTATTGAGAGTGCAGACATTTTTATCACATTAATGTGACCTATTAATGATAAAGGAAATTCCCTTCATCTAACGAGCTCTGTGTTTACAAATGTAACAAGAGATGTTTTAATTCTCACCATAAACCTAAGGAAGTTAAAATCTTAACCCCAAGGTACTTAATATAGTTGATTCTGTATTTAAAGGGAATGTTGTTAACATTTATATTGTTTTTGTTACCTACAACGCAGAGATCAGCTATTTCAATATTCATTTCATTTTATAGATAAGGTTTAACAGGTATTTCAAAGAAACCTGCCTGTAATAAAAGTGAGGTAAAATCATACCTGCTATAAAAGAAAAGGCTGCAAATTCCTCTGTTAATACAAATAATACATGGAATTGCACATGACCAGAAAGCCACAACCTTATAACCTAAACATATTTTTAAAAATCAGACAACAGTTAATTTGACTGTATTAATAGAGACAAATTAAGACAAGGCTCAGCTATTCTTTCTTTCTGACAATATATTTTGTTGGATTTTTAGTACAGTTGTCAGCAGAATTTTTTCATTAAAGTCAAAATATTCCCAAATTGAAAGACTATCCCCATTTGATGTGGAAAGAATAGGGTTTGATGACTGGTGTATGGCGAGGTGCAGTTCTGTCACCAGGGACAGCCTTTCACACCTTATTCTAGTCAAGAATATCAGCCATTGGCTTTATTTCAGTTTCCTTAAAATACTCCTTATCCACCACTTTGCTATGGTAAGGAAGTGCTCAAGGGCTCTGGTCATCTCTTATATGACCAAGACTGTGCCCAACAAGAGACAAAAGTGTGGACAGCATCTGTCAAAGGTTCTGACAGATTTTAATGTGCCTGGATGGTCCTAAGGATTCACCCATATGTTTAGGGAATTTGGCTGAGCTGAGAAGTGCAGGATGAGGATGAGATGAACAAGTTTCCAAGCTAAAGCAAAGGGAAGCTCATTAAAATACAAGGTTTTGTGGCAGGAGAGAAATCTGGGATGTGATCAGGTACAGATTCCACATTTCTAAGATGAGTCTCCACCATTTAGAGACTTTGAATCTGTCTCCTAGTGTTTCAAATCCTTGAATATCTGAAAAGTATACCTTTAGCAAGTATTGAGCTATAGTCTCTAAGAATCACTTGTCAGCTCAACTAAAGTTTAAAACCAACTCCCGCATTGTCGTGTGAGTTAAAGTTACACCTAAAGCTATAATGCCTTTCAGGAAACTCTCAGAAACTGGAGCAGAAATTTCTTCTGCCAAAAATGAACCACTTCAGAGCCAGGAATCATGCCAGGTCAGTAATGTTCACTGGCATTGATGTATTCTACTAGGGAACATGAAAATCAAAGAATATAGAAGTCTTAAGAATGTAATATCATATCCCCTCATCCAAAACTGCTTTGACACTAGATAACACGGGCCATGTTTTTAATATATTTCCAGATTATTTCTCCATTTAAAAATGATAAGATTTTACACCTTTCCCTTTGCCACTTCCAAAATTATGATCCTTTTTTCTCCAAGAGCTTGTCAGGTTAAATGAATGATACATTTAACTATCCACAGCAATTAAAGTGCATGGACTGAAACCAAAATGTTCTAAGTTTCAGTTGCAAATATTTGTATAGTTTGAAAAGTAAAAAAATTACTTAGCAGTCTAAGTTTCATAAACAACCAGAAAAAATTATTGAAGAGAGTGTTTTATTTTTAATTCAAAGTCCAAATAAAGAATAAGTATACTCTACATTTATCTATATGTATATCTCAGCCATCTGTTAAAAAAAATTAAGTTCAATAGAAATTGGCAGTATAAGAATCACATTCCTTCTGCCCTTTCCTCAGGCACGATGCCACATAAGTTTTATGCCATAAAATTTAATTTTTTTCATTTTGAATGATTTACAGCGAAGCAGAACCTATAAATCAGAACAGCAACAAGGGTTATGAATAGGGATGTATGTTTTTCCAAAATGTCTAAATGAAATATTTTGAAACATGGTAAAAGAACTGCACAGTTCTCCACCTGGCAGCCATAATTGAAGTTAATAACACTTGTTTAGACATAAGGAAACTCTTTGACACCTAGACTTTTTTTTTTTTTTTTAATAAAATGATCAAACAATTATCTATTTTTAAGAAATCAAAGCAGTTAGTTCTGGCAATATGCTATATGAAGACAGTCTTTCAGCTGTGTTTCCAACTACGTCTAATAATTTTGAAAGTACACACCAATTCCTTAGCATAATTCCTTATTTTAATCATACACCATATTATTAACCTTATTGCAGCTCTTAGGAGCCATTACCATAATGACAGTGACAGGCAATATAAAGCACAATCTATGAAGAGACTTTGAGAACCTCAACATGTACTATCAACTTAACAGCATTGCAGATGCATGTTTAGGTTTTTCAGTCTCTCTAGCTCTCCTTTGCATATGTCACAGGCAGCAGATTATAAGGTAGAAGTACTTATTTTCCCACAGCCAGTTGTACCAAGCCTTGGAATATTCCTCCTCTTGTCCATGATATCGTCCAGAAAGTGTAACCTCATAAATGAGTACAGTTTCTTTGTTCAATGAGAAACCTTTCTTAAAGGTAATGAAGCCAAACTGATAAAAGTTTCTCTGTTCACTCGCTAATTCCTTCTGGGCCTGGTTTTCCAGTTTTCCTGATAAACCTAAGGACAAGGGTACATGGAGATTAATGAAACTCTTATCTTCTGGTCCTGAATCTTCAACCCAACAGATGTGCTCTGGAAGTTGTGAAATACTTGGCTCTTTTCCTAGAAGCTTTCTGTGACCAACCCCTCCTTGAGTTCTGGGTAGGAGAACATCTAGGTCTTGTGTTAGAGGCTCATTTCTATTGTTACCCAAGAATCATGAAAGAAACATTTACAGAAACATTTACAGAAACTCCTGTTGTGGAGAGCTGCTTTCTTCCAGCCACCTCTATCTCCCAAATGGAAGGGAGGAATCTTCCACATGACCAAACTGCTGAGTAAAATCTTCAGGAACAGGCACCTCACAAGGTTCGTGCAGTAAGAGAAGGAATTATACTTGTATTTAAATTCAGGCTCTTTTATTACACTTTCCTTGCATGTGTGGCTGCTCCTTTCCCTATTTAACTGCCTTTATCTCAACCCATGAGCTTCCTCACTTTTACTTTTTTGATTCTCTCCCCCATCCTGCTGTGGGGGCAGCAAGCAAGCTGCTGTGTGGGGTTGAGTGGCCAGCTGGGGTTAAAATATGACACCCATCTTTATACCATGCAGGCTGAAAAATCTCACTGTGAATATTAATGCTTCTTTTCCCAGATTTGCTAAATACCAATCACTCAGATGTTTTACAGAGTGCACCAATTCAACATAAGGTGAGACTATAAACCATTAATTTTGAATAAATGCCTTGCCTTGATTAAAACATAGATAAATTGTAGGCAAATTTCCATTCAGTTGGGAACAAAGCAACCCTAACCAGACACCAAATCAGAAGTGTGTATGCTCACTTAGGAATTTGCATTAAACCCTGATTATTGCAAGTTCATGTGTCTTGCAAAGCCTGAAGCACATTTATCCAGTAGATTCCTCATGAATATAACTTACATTGATCAACAATAATGATCTACAATCATTGTAAGATTTTTTAAAGTTGTTGTAAAGGGTCTGATCCTTCATGGACTGTTCAGATAAAATTCTTGTAGATTTCAAAGGGAAAGGAGGACCTGCAGCATCCAGGCAGCCCAAGTAGGCACAGGGCAGCATGAGAAGCCATCACATGGTGATGTCACAAACCAGGGTTTGCCCTTATAAACCCAGGAAATACCAATCCATTTAAATCTCATCATCTTAACCCTGAAGTAAAGTTTTTACCCCATATTCCCTCCTTTTCCAAGATGTTGTCCTGTTCCCTCTTAACTTGATTTACTCTACTTATTTCAGCTGCTGACTTTGGCACTTTATTCCAGTTCTAACCAACCACAGTATAAAGACGTACCTGAGCTGCTCCAGTGCAGAGTGGCACAGGAGTCATTCACAAAGCTCCAGCCCAGGTGAATAAGCTCCTCCTTGTAAACTGGGTTAGAAACATTTAACAAAGACCCTCAGACACCATGGGAAAAAATGCCCATACCTACTAAACCCAGGACAAAAAATAAACAAGGTTAAAATGCTATCAGCATTTGATTTAGTATTCAGTTTGGCTGTGTTATGTAGAAGAAAAATCAATCAAAGGGAAAGGCATATTTTGTAACCTCACAACCCAAACAGTGCACTCGCAGGCAGCTGAGGGAAGCCCTGCATTTTGTCACTTGAAAGCCTTCTTAAAATTTTATACATTTTTTACTCAAAAATCAAACACCAAGTGCATGTGCATAAAAGTTACAGTCAGATTCCTCAGCTGGGCAAATTAAGTTTGTTTTTCCAATTTGAATTACAGAAAACTCCTCCTCATATAATTCTCTTCAAAGTCTAAAATTTGTTCCAGTGATAATTGCTGAATTTATGTGTATTTAGAACCCAGTACTTAAATAAAATAGCTACATTGGGTGATTATGTTTAAACACTGCCAATTTCTTTGAATAGGAATGTAGTAAATTACTACTGATTATACAAATACTGATTAAAATTTTAAGGCAAATAAATAATGAAGAGGGATGTTATTTATTTGTCCAAATGCTCCTAAAAGTGCAGTCATGCCAAGCACAACTTCCAAGGAAAGCAGTGGTTGGAAATACAGTGTTATGTCAGTGGACAGCCTGGACTGAATCATTAGGACAGCAGTGATTACTGTTTTAATGTTTGCTCCATCTGCCTCTCTATTTTCCCTTGTCCTTTCTATAACACCATAAACTATGCTCTTACCAGGAAAATTCTGACATTAACTTTGCACTTGCAGTTCCTGTTGAGCTTACTTGGGTTTTCCTTTTGCATACACTGATAGAAAAATGAAGATGCAACCTGTAAAGTCAAGGGAAACGTTCTCAAATCTTGTACGTTGCTCCTCCATGCAGCACCTGCAAGAACCTTCTAAAACCTTTGGATGTAAATGCAAATCTGCCTCTGGAAACCACTAATGCCTCTCCTAAACACTACATTCAATCTGGTTTACAAGGAAGGATTAATAATTTCTGATTAGATCTAGGCAGAGAATAATGATTCAGGCACTCTTGAGTAAAAATTGCTTTTAAACTAAACTGTTCTTTGGTAGACTGTGGTAATAGCATGTGCCATACACAGAGGAAAAAAACTATTGAAGTTCCATGGAGTTCATAGTGGAGTCTCAGGTGACACCAGTCAGTAGAACTTTAGTTACACTGACAACAAGGACAGGAGGCTGATTTGCATGAGCTGCTGCTATCTGATTTGAAATGATGATAGTATTGCAAACAGAAGCTGGGATCCTGGGCTGATTTACATCTGGGCAAGGATGTGTTTTGCAGTATCTTTGTGCCAGCTGTGAAACTGATCCCTGTGAATGTCACGAACATGATGGCCCATACAGAGCTGTAGGCTTCTAGACACCAAATCTCCTCACGCTCACCAAGCTCAAAGCAAGGTTTCATTGTGCTTTACACCACAGATGCATCTCTTCTCAGGTCTATTTAGTCCCATTATGTCACTTCTGTTCCCTTTTAAATGCAACCTAAAAAGGAACAAAATGCTCCAAGCCAGAAGAAATAGGTACAGGCATTTTTATGGTTATGTTTCTAATGTGGGGGGTGGGTTTTAATTAAATTTTGAAACTGAATTATTCACACTCTAATTTCTTTTGGCAATTGAGAAAGAAAAGCTAAACCAGATGAAAACCCGTGGTTTATACACTGATCCCACATCTTATTCACAGATTTTCATACAGATTTTTACACATTCAGTGGAAGGAGTTTCCCCTGTCCATCAGCCATAGAACAGAACAGTTCTGCTCACACCAGAGCTTTATATGGATATATATTACAAACCCACAGACTTTGCAGAAGCAAAGCCTTTACTGATCATGAAGAAAATCTATAAACACACATACAGGCTCTAATTATTAGATAGGACCATTAAAACCTGGAATTACTTATCTGCTACTTCATATGAAATATACTATTACCACACACAATTTCTTTATTTTTGTCTATTATTTTCTCATTTCACCAACTCTACTGGATAAACAGAAACAATCCTAATGTCCCAGAAACAGAACTAAAAACAAAACTAAAAAATTAACTGTGAGCTAAAAGCTCAATATGTATTTGCCACTTCCCCTTAAATATTTCAGTGATCATGTATATGGATCTCTTATCTATAATCTGTAGGGAAAATAAAGCATTAAGTCTACTTTCTGCACCAGTTTACATGGTTTTCAGCCCTGGAAGTACTCACCATCCCTGTTTTTTACTGCACCATTACTTAATCAAAATATTTTAAACACAGTCATAGGAATAAACATAACTAAACTGAAATGTTATGGTGTCTAACTTTTCTGTAGCTGTCTTTGTCTTTTATTTTAAGAAAAACTGCTATGGTACAATGCAGATAACAAAAATATGATGTCATTGGGGAAATATATGCTTATTTTTAAATATTCTGCTGGGAGTCTCTGTATATGTAGAACTGCTCAAACTGAAACTCAGGTTTTGTCCAGTTGATTTCTTGCAAGCCATAAACCAGATTTCACTTCTCTCTGGTGTTATTTGTAGAAATACGTATCAGTGAGATCAGAAAAATATTCTACATTCTGTTTTTTAAACATGTCCCAATAAGCAGTCTGTTATATTTCTAGTAGTGGAGCGTATTAAGTTACCTTTTAAGTCCCTGCCAGTTGGGAGCTCTTTCATTCAAAGTAGAACCCCAGTTTAGCTTCAGGCTAGAACTTAGCAATAATCATGTTATTTTAAGGATATAATTTAGACTTTCTATAAATTCAAAGTGTTGAGTTAACCATGTTCTGTTTATTTGTGGAATATTTTCTGACACCTCGTTACACAATTAATCTACACCCTCAGTTTTGACCCTGGTCCTAAGAATAGAGGCCTGACATACATAGCCCATGCCACCTGTAGCATAATGCATTCTTTCACTCTTATCCCACTCACAGATAGCAGTTTTCTGAAATAAAAATGGTCACACTGAAAATCAGCTGCTCAACACTGCCAGTAGAAACAAAAATGTACAGAAGTGTAAACAAGAGAAAAGAATGGATGAAAGAAATCATTAACAGCCACCCACATCTAAAGGCTCTGACTCCATTTAAGCGGGTAAGGATTTTGTCTTAGGCTTCACGTGGGCAAGAATTCATCAACATCCGAAGGCAAATTAGGATTTTCATCTCAGCCTGCCTAAATGATGCTATCAATAGCTCCTGCAGTCAGGAGTTATGGACTCCTGCCATGTGCATGACCTCCAGCATTTTACCTGACTTATAAAACCAAACAATTGAAAATCCAGTTTATCCTCTCAATAACATAACAGACACTTATTCAAATATAAAAATTAATAAATGCAAAAAATCAAAGTGAGTAGTTGTGGAAGTACTTGGATACTTAATAAAAATATTGAAGAGCTATTTTTTCTGAGTTACTGTTACCATGATATCACTCTTGTGCTTCTCTTTTTTTCTAATAGTGGGTACCAGTCAAAACAGCAGAGATTAATGGTCCTGTGTTTCCAGTAAAATCCAGTCTCAGCTGGTTGTTGCAGTACATGACAATACTAACAGACACAGAAAATACATAGAGTCTGCCTTCCTTTGGCATTTTCACAAAGCCACTTAGTACGCAGCATCCTGGTTGCTCTTTGTGATGGCATCAAAAAAGTACAAGTAAATTTCAATAAAGGGTTTCTTTCAATTTAAATAGAAGCTAAAAGTTAATGCTTACAATATAGTAGTAATTTTCATGCAATAGATTAATAAACAGATGGGGCACTTAATCTGGGACCCTTTAAGATCATTCGGACAAATGAAGGAAACTTTCCAGTCAGCAGTAAATCTTAATCTCTTCATTCCCTTTAGTTACTTTGCTGAGCCTTATTCCCTTTTACTTTGTAGTAAGCTTACTAACATTTCATTTTCATTTCAGCTACAGCTACTGAGAGATCTGTATGAATAAGAAAACTATTCAAACTAAGTAGCAGTTCAATATTTGTCTGTCAGAAAAGGGAACTAATCAAAGTCATCCCCACTTAGGGCACTCTAGTGCAGAACAGCATGGGCATAATAATGTATAGCAGCTTTTGTACATGTATGACAAATGAAGCAAGATCTGATTAATTGTCCAGCAGTTCTAAAATGGTCTGTAATTTCCTTCACATGTCACTCCATTACTTCTTAGCTCCTGAACTTGCCACTTAGAAAAATTACTTGTGATTTGCTAAGTAATAAGTGTGCATTTCTATTCAACAGAAAAGTTTCCATCTCCCAAATCTTGAAATATGTGCAAAGTGTCAGATCCTATTATTGTTTTTAGATTGGGATTCTGTTTACAAATATTAACATTAACTCAGAAATGCACAGAGAAACCTCAGAGAAATTTCCCTGGAAAAACAGTGAAGTAATAACTTGATCTCATAAGGGTTGCTAGCTTCAAGTTCAGAGAAAGCCAAATATAGGCCACTGTTCTGGGATTAAAGTTTCAGAGGTTCTATACAGACTCAGCCAAAATGAACCTTGGGCATTTTGGGATGTATGCATTTCCAAACCTTAGTGACCCAATTCAGCTGTCCTGTGTGTGCTGTCCCTACACTGACAGCTGAAAAGCTCACGGGTGCCCAGGCTCCTAACTTAGGTTCCTTGGTTAGGTGTTTAGAGCTGGAGTAGGCAAACATGGGTCTTGGAGTTCAAATGAGCTGCCCAGGATGGCACAGGTTGGTCTGAACAAAATGAGAGATGCAAAAAAGCTGGGAAACCCTTGCTGTCTTCAGAACCACCGAGTCACTGAGGTCAGAAAGGACAGTCCCAAGGCCTCAGCACCAAACACTGGGCAGAGGTTCTGAGACTTGAGCATGCTTAGAGTAAAAAGACACTTGAAATATAAACTGTCTGGGTGTTATGGACCCTGAGAAATCTGATGAACAGGTTTTGCTTCTAATAGCTTTATATCTTGTATTGTGGTGCTCAAAACACCAACCAGCACATCCATATCTTCTCCTGAAAATACAGTTCTCCTAAAAGAATAATGAATAAAATCTACAATAAAAAGAAAATCAAGTAAATGAAAGTAAAACCCATAGCTTTAACACAAAGTTTTTTTTAAAAAAAAAGGCAGCAAAGACTCCATATAGTTCAATTCAGGTTTGTTGATTACTACTTACACAAAAGATGTTTAGGTTCAACTATGGTCAATAACAACCTAAAATAGACATGCTATGAGCTGTGCCCCAGAAGGGCAGTCCCACTCAGCCTCTTGAATGCTGGAACCCAAGCAAGAGTATTTATTTGTGAAATGTTTTATGTGACCTGGGCAATCAGACATTTTAATGATCTAGCAGGTTCATTTTTGCTTGAGTAGTGAAAATAGGCTTTCTGGAGAGTGGTTAGAGCAGCCCAGGAACAGCTGCTCCTCAGGCCTATAGAAAGCTTTTATTCCACAGGCTGGCCTCCTCTCAGTGAGGCCCTCTCTTTAACCTGCAGGGATCATGCAGGAAACATAAAAGTTACTGAGGCCTCACTGACCTTGTCAAGGCCACGTGTGGGAATTTTTAATGTTTGAGTTGCTTCAAAATTATAGCAATTACTAGAAATATTCCAGGAAAAAAGGACTTTTTTTTTTTTCTTCTGCCAGTTCAGATTTCCCAACTGAAATTGTCATTTTCATCTGCTAGTCCTTTGAAAAAAAAATAGAATTATAGACACTCTTTAGTCACTGGATAACAGATGTTATAAAACTTTGTGGCACTCAGTCATAATTAAGTCAGGCTTAATATGCATCTGTCAGAAACCATTGACCTTTTCTGATGATGGCAGGGAAAAGGCTTTGATACTCTACCACACATTTAAAGTTTTTTGAAGGAAAAATGTCAAAGGTTTGGGTGTTCTGGCAGGAAATTACCTCTTGCGCTCTTAATGACAAATGTTTTTTAGCTTAATCTAAGTAAACAATTAAATGGTGTTGCTTCAGTTGGGATTTCTAATCCAAAATAACATCTTTCCTATGCTTCCCTACCAAAGAATCAAGGAATTGTAGAATTTATGTAATTTTTAAGGTGACCATCTCTCAGAGCAAAGGAATAAAATGCAACTGACAGCTTTCACACCCAAAATGTGGAGATAGAGGAAAATTTGGAAAGGAAATGAAAAGAAAATTTGTGTTAGGCAGAGTTTAACCATCTGATTTACCTTTAATACTGTGGATAGCACAAGGACAAGATACTCACAAGTTGTTTGAAAAAAGGATAGGTAGCTCAACAACAGCCAGCATTTGAAACTTGGCACACAACTAATGCTCCATATTGCCCTTAGGTCTCCTACCATAAATTTTTCCAAAAATTGGACTTCTAACAGGAACCTGCTAGAGATCCTTGTTTGCAAAGTCAAGACACTAACTAGAACTACCCTGAATGTACAGGTAACTATAAGGTCTCATCCTGTTGATACAACCTCACCAAGCAGGCATTCCATGAGCCTGTGGGGACTGCCACGTGGGCAGGTGAAGAGGAGAAGGAGCACACAGAAACACTGCCCAGTGGCTGCAGCACTAATCTGACATCCCTGCAATCCAAGCTTCAATCTCCTCCCTGACCAGGCTCACAGTATTGTCTGGGCCAAAAGAATTTCAGTACAAGTTCCCAGGTATATAGTCATCCAAAGCCAGCTAGTACCAGCATTATTCCAGGATTTATGCCATGAAATTCCCTTAATATCTGCCTGTGTCATAACTCCCTATATAAAATATTAGTAATATTTCTTTCCTTCAGGAAAGTGCTGAAAGGATTAATGAGTTAAAGATGAAGAAGATGTAAAGGAGAGTATTAAATGCTTTCAACAGAGAAAGGCAACATTATTTTTCAAGCGCTATTTCTTTCAGAAAGCAAGATGTGTGTACATTCATTACTGAATTTATTTAACAAAATTTCTAAATCCTGTATTGAGGAGTTGCAAAGAACATTTTAAAGGTCTTCTTTCAGAATTTTGCATTAATTTAATCTTTTATCAAATTATTTTTATTATCTTTCAAAGGTGTGTGTCTATCCATTTAGATAGCATGCTCCTAAATATCTCATGGATTTACTGGTGCACAAGAAAAAGGTGTTTTCATAGCTTGATTCTTTTAAGCAGGCTACTGTATTCTTTAGCTTCAAGGAGAACAGAAATTTACCTAAGCCCACACATAAATTCAGTTTTGAAAGCTGCACAAAAGCCATGACAAACAAACAAAAAGCTTATTTGGGAGATGAAGGAACATAATCTTTTCCCAGTGCATCTGCACTGTAGACTGCAAGACAAATGGCAGTGAGTAAAAGATCAAATAACATTCCTCCTTGCCCAAAACAAATAAATAATCTAATACCAAGGATTACAGATCCGATTGTTCAATATACATCTCCTTGATCATTGGAAGAAATGTACGTGGGTAGCGTTTTATGTTTAGCCTCACAAATATTTGACCCAAATACAAGGTACTCTGAATAATCAGATTTCAGTTTTGAAATACCTTTCCTATTCCACAAAGAAAGCCAGTGCTGCCCTGGGCATGCCATTACTGCACCTACCTAAACAACAAAAACAGGACAGAAAATAAACTCCCATGGGTGAGAGAGGAAGGGAGAGGCAACAGCCCCAAGAGAGGAAACTAAAAATGCCCCTCACATTCAGATGTGGCAGAGCTTGAGCTAAAGGGACAGTGCCAGGTGTTTCAGTCATCATTCACATTCTGTGATTTGATGGCACATAATATTACTTATGTTTTTTTATTAACAGGGCTTTAGTGGGGTTTAAACCTCTCATTGTCACACTGGCAACTTAAAATTTTGAAGCACGTTTCTAGTTTTTAGGAAAGACATTGAAAATCACTTAAATTAAGGAAGTGTTATTCAGAAGAAAATCCATGACTCTCCTGATTTGGCTTTTATGGAATGACATGTAGATGTTTCCATAAATTTTTGCCTTTTTTTGGCTATTAAGTCTTACTGTAAAATTTACAATATTTTTATTATGAAATACCAGGTCTTTCTTCTGAAAGTTATTTTCCAGCTGAAATAATGGGTATGGTAATTTTCATCTGCAATGAGATTCAAAAGAGTAGCAAATAGTATTTTCTCCAGTTAAACACTGCATTTCTTGCTATTTCTTCAACTCCTAGTCTTAATTAACCATGACAATACTAATTATCAACATTTCATGTTTGTATAAATCAGCTCCATCACTGAAATATAATGTTCTTCCCATTAGACCTATTCTGATTTTCTCCAACCAGGCACACAAAGGGCTCAAACTGGAAATTACAGGAGCGGTTCCAGAGAATAGATTTGAGCTGTGCACATTGTCTTGGTTCAAGACCAGGGTCTTGGAACTGCCACACTCCCATTTCCTATCTCTGTCTTCAGAACCTGCAGACAGAAATTGCCAAAGAAGACATTAGTCATAACTTTTAACTCTGGGTGAGTAATCAAGACTTGGTTGCCTTCACCTTCATTATTCCACTGAAATCTGACTTCATTTTACCCTTGGTATAGTATTCCATTGTCCCATACCTGTCCTTTTTCTCTGTTTAGTGCTACTCTCTTCCTAATTTATGATGCCCAGGAACATGGATGGACACTTTTTGGGTTCATTCCATATTTTTCCTGTATTTAATTCCCTTATTAAACATTACTTTCTTTTCCCTCTACTTTTATGGGAGGCTCAAACCTCCACACTGATCTACAAACACAGCAGATGGTGTGGAAATTTGGACCCAAGCCTCGTGAACAGCTTCTACTTCTCTTATGATCCAAACTAAATGCCCTGATCTGGCAGGAGTTCAGAAATCCAAACAAGAGTGCTGATCCCACAAGCCTCCAGCACGTATCACACTGCGGGGAGGCGAAAGGGCCGCTTTGCTTCCATGTCCTGGCTTCCACCTTCAAAGTTAACCATGTACCTTAGCTGCCAAAGGGAAATTGCAGTCAGAGCTCTCTTTCACTCATGCTAATCCCTTACTGCTGCAACAGCATCTCACATTCTGCCCAGAGATCAGGTCCTCATACAGGTGCCACCAGCCCTCCACCCATCCTCTCTCAGCCTGTACCAGAGCTGTTCACTGCAGAGAGAAGGATAAGGACCTACTCGTGCCCAGTCAGGACAGAGCTGTCACAGCTAACAAGGAAGCTTTGGATGGAGTTGACCTTACCTCCAGAGGTTGTTTTGATTTTTTTTCTCCATCTGGAGGGAAATGCTGGGGTCTAATATTTATCTGAACATTCAGTGAACACTCAATGCTTTGTCAGGATTTGGTATGAATACTGAATTCTGAAAAACTTCAAGTGTACCATGAAACTGGAAAAATTCAGTTGCATGCTGAGAGGGGTGCCTGGGATGGAGGGTAAGGTTATAACCAGGAGTGATAGAAACTATAAATCTTGAAAATTCGTTGTTTGACCAACAAATATTCTTCCCTTGATGTACATTAAATCCAGTACAGTGAACACAGTGAATGCAGTGCACACAGTGCAGGCAGTGCTCAAAAACTCAGAAGTAAATGTGTTACATGCAGACCAGCCTTGATGGTAAGAACTTGAGGGGAAAAAACCTTCAAAGGAGATGATGAAAGGCTTAGATCTAAACTGAGATGCTTCTTAAAATTAGGCAGATTCAGAAAGAACCAGCCACTATTGAAAGGAACAAAAATTTCTCCAGGAGAAATGCCAAAGCTTCTCTGTCTGAGCCTGGCTAACACTGGGAACACAAAACTGTCTGAAAGATTTCACTGGCTACACTGCGGTTTGTACCCCACTCTGATGGGGAAGAGGTAGAGAGCAATTGTAAAATCTTTTAAATACTTCATTGAGGGAAGGAAGGTTTAGATTTCCCATAAAGGCCCTATGCTTTAAGAAGCAATCATTTCACTCAGACAATCCAAATTTCCACTGTCCACAGAAGGAGTTGTGATGAGACAACTCTCACAGGACTTGATTGACCACATGTGATTGACCCAAATAGGGTAAGAGATTGATGTGATATGTGATGATATGATGATATGATCTGTTGACATCTATCCTCTTTCATCTGTCCATGGCTGTGAGTGAAAGTCTAGCGCTGCATCAGGAATTCCTTCTGAGAGATGCAGTGCCATTAAGCAGGTTACGAGCACAGGGGAAATTGTGAAGGTCTGTTCCTTTTCCAAAGCCAGCCATAGGCAATTGGTGTGCCTACTGTTGAGGACCTCATGTCAGATATGTTTTGTCCCAGGCTCCTCATCCACAGGTCCTCTGAAAGGGTCAGGGAGCAACTTTGTTTTCACACAGTGTCTCAGAAAGCAGATGGTACCACTTAATTTCCCCACATCCTTCCACTCTGAGTTGACTGTGCTAGAGACACGGGTGGGAACTAACAAATAAGACTCAGTGTTGTTAAGCCTGAGCCAATTTCAGCTGAAGAGAAGAAAGTAGCTAGAACACAATTCGATTTAGTAATCTTTGACTACTTCTAGCATATGTGACAACAGTTAGCAACCTGTGGGGGTTGATATCCCCACCTGCTGCTCAGTCTATGTAGCACCTTTTCCCTTTCTTTTACTGTGTCTTAGCTGTGGTCCTATCTTTCGTAAATAAGTGTAGACCCTTGACCAATTTATAGCCTACAAACGTAACTGAGGAAAAGCAGGGGGGAAAGTCACACTGGATCGGTAAAGACGAACACCAGTCCGACAACAGGAAATCATTAATCAGCTAAAGAACGTATGTTAACGTGTAGCTTGCCAAACACATTTGAGATTTCCATTTGTCTCTAAACAATAAAAGGCTTCACACAGTTCCCTATGCCATCACAGCTATGTAAGATTTCTACAAAGGTTTTCCTGTTGTTATAAACTCATCTGCGCAATTAAGTCAACAAGCATACAGCAGATGTATGAGAAGCCCACTGTACTTGGAACCCAAATACACAGGGATAGAGCTGCCACTTAGATCCACCCAGGAACTGAGTATGAACTTAGAAATGGCATTTGAACAGTGGTCTAGGAATTGTGCTAACTACTTACCCATTTTCAGAGGGAGCCAATGTGTAAATGTTGGTAGGTAAAGCCCCATGAGACTCATATTTCTCCCCTTGTCATGTTACTGGGGCTGTTGATGGCAGAAGTAACTCAAAATGAAGTCTTGCTCCATATAAAAGAAAGTTTATCTGGTCAGAAGGACATCCTTAATTTGCTTCTTGCCCTTAGACCAATATATCAGTCCATTCACTAGGAAGAGGCTGTGATCTTTCAGTGACTTTGTAACCACAAACAGCAGAGAAAGATGCAGGAAAACTAGGACTCCTGTCTCTTCTCAGTGATGTTCTGTTACAATTTTCCAAGTAGGACTCAGATTTCTAGGTTTCTCCTGGATTACATGTCCCTGAAAAAAAATCTGAGAAGCAAGAAAAAGCAGAAAATTGGCTGCAGTCTGAGAAGTAAAAGGGAGGAACTTTTATAGCCCTCTTCAGTTAAGGTGCAGACAGCAGTTAACCCTAAGTTTCTCTCCCCTTGCACATAAAGGGTCATGGGTAATCACTTATGACTAATTGCACACTTGTGTCAGGGAGATGCCTTTTCACATCTGGTTCAGATAATCCCACAGTCCTGAAATGTTCCACCAAATGTTGCAAAAAATACAACCTGTGCAGTGTAACAGCTGGCGGATGACCCGAGCCTGCAGACTGACACCTAATAACACATTTGTACCCTGCAAGAAGATCTTATTACAGCATGGTCATTTTACATGATGAAGGATTATCATCTTCAGGATGAGAAATCCACCTTTAAAGTAAAGCCATAAACATTTGCAGAAATGCTGACTACAAACTGACCAATGTGCTCTAAAGCCAAATGCCAAACTCGGGGAGAAGGGTCAGGACAAGGAAAAAGATCCTCATTAAGAAGTTTGAGTAGCAACCTCCCAGTTAGGGGTGTGAACTTCCTGACACATCCACAGCTTCAACCTGCCCCATGATTCTTTTTCATAAAGCACCCCCTACCCACCTCAAACACCTCCTTTCTAATCTCTCCACAACAAGATTAAGAACAGTTAGATATGACATTCCAGATACATGAAAATGGTGACTTTTTTTTTTTTACTCCCAAGGAGCTTGTGTTGCAGATTTTCAAGTGGCTTCAGCAAGATATCCTTATACTTCATTCATAAGCCCTGACCATGCTTTGCTAGTCCACTCTCTAAGTGTTTTTAATTATTCATTAATAGAGAACTAATTAGCTCCCTCTAAAGTTTGTGAATTTAGTGTTTCAGAAGTTTCATCCAGGTATGATTTCTGTAGGTATAATACAAGCAGTATGCAACATGTTTTGTCCCCAACCACAGACTGCTGAGTTGCAGTTCATAGCACAACCTTGCATGCATGACATTGAGGAAAAGTGTCTCTCAGCACCACAAGCACTCTTCCAGGACACTAAATTACTAATGTAGATGCACCCTTTGAGAAAAGGCAAAAAGATTTCCCTAATCTCCAAAGACACAGGCAATTAACCTTCTCAGGTTTAGAATACCTGTCTTCCAAGATAAAACTGTGTTTCTACACGTAGTATATTCAAATATATATAAATATTTTGTAGTGTATCAGAAAGAAAAATGAAAAAACTGATGGAAGGTATGACAACTGTGAGGTTTTAGGGCCCGGGTCTCAAATGTTCAGTTTAATGGTGAGGGATTTGTATATTCAGAGAACTCAGTGAATTATAATCACAGTGGATGTCTAGAGCTACAGAAGTAGCTCCAGAAATTTTAGTATATGTGGTTCTGTATTGCAGAGACATAATGAGCCACACAGTTCAAAGCTTCTTCCCCTTTGTTTTTGTGTTTTAAGAGTAAATTCAAGCTGACTTACAAAATTAATTGTTGACAATTCTGCAGCCAAGACTCCTATCCTAGGCCTCAGTGTTTTAAATACTTGAAAAAGAGACATATAACAGCAGATGTATAAAATTCTGTACTGGTCAAGAATCATGGATTTTGTGTAAGTGAGAGGAAATAATGTGCAAAGACTCTTGCACATTAACAATAAGGTAATAATAATAATGAGCTTTAATAATGTTAAAATATAGGGAAAGACAAAAACTGCATCCAATTCCAGAGAAAAGGTATAGCAGAGAGGAAATAGAAATTAAATAAATCTCCAAAAGTGAGAAGATGTAATATGGTTACCTTCAGCTCCCACTACTCTTCCTTTCACAAAACAGTCCTGCTGATTATACAGGTTTTGCTTTTATTACAGATTAGGAAGGCACATACCTAAAAATATACTAAATCCTGAAAGAATCTTGTCTGAATTTAAGTACCCAAATTGTGAAACTGTTCTTCAGAGCACTGCATCCTCTGTGCCATTAGGTCAGCCTTGACACGTTAACTTAAATAACCCACTTACCTCCCTGGCACTCTTGTAGAAGCACACCACATTCAATTTATCTGCCTGACATAAATGAGAGTACCAGAGGAGAACTCTGACTGCAATGCACCTGGCAGGTGTCCCCTCCAGAGGGGGACAAACTCAGCTCTGTACTGACACGTGTCATAGTCCCAGGATGTCTCATATGGCATGCACTTCAGGACACCCCAACTCATGGACTCACATTCACACAGTTTGGAAAAAAGATATATTTGGGTTTGAGTAAAAAAACAAATAATCAAAATCAATGCAGTCAGCAAGACTGAAGTGAGCATTGGAATAAGGTAAGATGTTCTACTCAAATTTGGTTTTAGTACTTAAAGAAAAAAAAAAAAAAAAGACCGAAAAACCCATAAAAACCCACACACATGAAACAGAGGCAAGATTCAGTCTTTTCTATTAAAGGATGGAATAAAGATACAAGTTTTTGGTACTATTTTCTGTTTTCATGAGAGACCAATTATATTTAAATGCAAAACTTTTCTGTTTGCTGTGCCAGATACTGTTTCATGGAAGTGGAAGGGCTCTCCTTCTAACCAGAGGAGAGGGATCAATATCTGGTGAATGATTCCTCCTTTACAAGACCAATAATATGACTCTTGTAAAAAAAAAAAAAAAAAGAAAAAAGAGCTTTTTTTTTTTTTTTTTAGTATAATCAAGAATAAATTCCACCATTTAAAAGACTTAATGCTAGAAGAGCCAAAATCATTGCAAAAACATTGCACAACATGGACAAAAGTAGATCTCCAACACACAACTGGAAATCTACATTAATGAAACCAGCTGGGAGTTCCATACATCCTCCAGCACATGGGCTGTATGTTCCACAAATTGCGAACTGCAGATGTAGGATAAGTCCTAAAAACTTTATGTTAGGTGAGAGTCCACTTTATGGGCAGCACTGGCAAGACTCCACAAACCAAGTCAGTTTTGCATAGTGAAATACACTCCTAGGAACAAAACCCAGCCCTAAAGCATAAACCATTTTGTCATAGCTACACACTATAGACTAAGCGCAGAGCAGCACCGTGTACATTTAACTAAGTTAAAAATATAATAAAAAATAACTTTTTAGAAAACAGTAAGGAAAATTAGGAAAAAACCTATATAGCAGTTATATAATACAACAAAAATTTCTGCAGTTGGGACCCTGTTTATAATCCCATCCCTTCAGCAGCTCTGCTAAGGCAGGACATGCTGGCAGCTCCAAAGAGCACACGTGTTTATTCACATCGTATTGTGCACTCTGCCTCTTATCCATGCTAGAATATTTTATGTCTCTGGAAAATAGAACCTAAAAGGCCATGAAGGGGGCAGCTCTTCAGGCTTTGTATATCAGAAGGCTGCACGCAAACACACTAGACACAATAGCTACTTCAAAGAGCCCCTTTAGAACTTTCATACTGAAATATGTCAGAGGTATAGGTATATCTTTTGCTTACAAAGTCTAAAAACAAAACATATCATGAGATATATTAAGATTTAAAACACTATTTCTTTGACTGTTATAAAATATGATTTTCCTTTTCTTCTGATCCTGGAAAGGCAAGGCAATGAGAAAAAAAAAAAAAAAGCATAAAATCACAGAAAGATTTGTGTGTGAAGGGACCTTCAAGATCAACCAGTTCCAACACTGTGTTATATGCAGGGATACCTTCACTAGATCAGGTTGATCAAACTCCATCCAGCCTGGCCTTGTACACTTCCAAGGATGCAGCATACACAACTTCTCTGCTTAACTTGTTCAATGCCTCACCATCACGGTAAATTTCATCCTAATACCCAATCTAAACCTGCCCTCTGTCAGTTTAAAGCCATTTCCTCTTGTCCTATCACTATGTGCCATTGTAAACAGCCCCTCTCCAGATTTCTTACAAGCTTCCTTTAGGTATTAGAAGGGGCTCTATGGTCTTTCTTGGAGCCTTCTCTTCTCCAGGCTGATCAGCCTCAACTCTGTCAGTCTGCCATAGGAGAGGTGCTCCAGCCCTCTGATCATCTCCATGGCCTCCTCTATACTTACTTCAGCAGGTCCTCCCTGCACTGGGGGCTCCAGACCTCACTGCAGCGCTGCAGGTGGGGTCTCACCAGAGCAGAGGGGCAGAATCACTTCCCTTGCCCTGCTAGCTGCACATCTTTCAATGCAGCCTGGGATACAGTTGGCTTTCTGGGCAGTGAGCACAAATTGCTGGGTCACGCTGAGCTTCTCATCAGCCAACACCCCTGAATCAGTCTCCCCAGGGCTGATTTCAGTCCATTCTCCACCCAGACTGTATTTGTACTTGGGATTGTCCTGGCTCAGGTGCAGGAGAACCTCACACTTGGCCTTATTGAACTTCAAGATGTTCACTTCATGGGCCCAACTCTCAAGCATGTCAAGGTCCCTCTGGATGGCATCCATACAGTCCAGTGTGTCAATTCCACCACACAGACTGGTGTCATTGGAAAACCTGCTAAGGGTGTCCTCGATCCCACTGCCTATGTTGACAACAAAAAACTATGTAATGAAAAACCTAATGACGGCTTAATACAAGATTATGACAACTGGGTGTCATTTTCTGGAACTATACAAGTAAATAATTCCATCATCCATTATGGCCTTTTTATGCTGTGCTAATAAAGCAAAGGCAGCATGAATTTGCCTCAAGAAATTCCTAGATTTCAGGAGTGGCAGAGAGCCAGCACAAGCAGAGCCATGGTGCCCTGTTGTATTGGCAAGCTGGGAGGATGCTGATGCAAGTTGCCATTTCCTCAAACTGCTCTAATTTGTGCCCTGGACTGGTCCTGGCTCCAGTTCTGGCCTAAGCATTTTTTTTTTTTTGTCATATTTGTCTCCCTGGAAGTGCAGATCTTGAACCCTTAAACAGCATTACTGGCATTTTAGTTGGAACTGGGAACAACTTCTCGATCTCACCAATGTTTTCTCAATTTGGATTCAGAAAAGGAAATTTTAAGAACCTTTATGAAAACCAGAGACAGGCTGGAAAACTTTAAAAAATGTGTATTAGTCCCTGTGGGTGTTCTCTTGTCTCTTTTGTCTACAACCATGATATGCAACTACATAAATAGTAAACTCCATATTGACAAACCTCTCAGCCACAGGCTTCCTTGCTGAGGTAATCAGGTAAAATACAGGTCCAGGTTCATGCTCATCCTTCAGGTTTTGTTTGGTGGTATTATTAAATAGGTTTAACATTGTTCCCCACCCTTTGCCCTAAATTTTGGGTACTCTTGGCAGGTAGATTGGGTTGCTGTGGGAATATTTGCAGTGGAAGAGAGAATTTTTTCCTATATATTCCTGTTGAGACCTTCAATAAATTAAATTGGTGGTTTTGAAGTTTTTCTGCCTACTTGCTACCATAAGTCTCTAAATAGAGTCTCTATAGTTTTTTCTGTATAACCCATCTTAGTGTTTATAAGGTGGTAGAAGTTGTGGAACTTACCTGCAGGCTTGCCAAGGTCAGTGTATGAGCATAGCTCTGCTTTATTAGACTTTGGAAACATTCCCATTTGGAGGTTCATTTTCAAATGTATAAATCTCAGTTGGTAAAATACCATGACCTTCTAGCAGCTTCTAAGCAAAAACCTACACTCACCTCATACATCAGCGTAAATCTAATTCATATCACCTTTTATTCCTCCTCCTTCCACAGCTGGCCCAGGGCTCAGTGGGAAACTGCTGAGTTTCACATCTCAGGGGAGCACTTTCCTTTGCAGTGGTTGCCACTGTACCAGTGTGGCAAGAGCCATTTTTATCTCTGTGGGTTCCTGCCAGAAAATAAAAAGATCCTAAAATTACTCTGAACTCCCAAAAATAATTGCTATAGCAAATAATTCTGAGCTATAGAAAATGTGGATAAGAATTGCTCTGCTTCTTCCCTTTGCACCTGAAGGCAATGAGATCAATTTTTGTTATGTGATTTCTGCAGACCTGCTACACATACAATCAAAGAAACTTTGGGGGAAAAAATCTAAGACAAGTTTTATTCCAGCAGGTGCAGGGAGAAACAGTTTGCACCTTCATGCATGATCAAGGACTACTGCTCTCTGTGATGGCCCTTCTCTCTACCTCAACAAAATCACACCACAGTTCCCTTCTCCCCACACTTTAAAACTCCCTCGAACTCAGAATCATCCCCAAAGAAGCTCCGGAGCTACCCATAAATCTTCCTGGAGGATGTACAATACAAGCCTTGTCTACTGGTACCAGCCAGCTTGGCTTAAGTGATCCTTATCTGAGCCAATTCCACTAACTCCTTGGATGGTGGCAGTCTCCAAAGGAAGAAAGACTGCAGGCATCTGCATACTTACTCAGAAATTCACATTATGTAGAGGTCCATGTTGGTGGGTGTTCTTGTCAGGATCACACTCAGCCAATTCATACCAAGTGTGACCGAAAATGTGAAAATTCTACCATGCTGCCTCTTGGGCTTGGAATTTTTCCTCCTTAGTCTTGAAGATGAGGTTAGATCTTACCTCCAATGACAGATTTTTATGTAGAATCAGTTAAAAATCAAATGCTTGCACCTTTTTCACTTCCAGAAACAAACAAAAATAGAAAGAAAATACAAAAGAAAGGCTCAGAAAAATGGTAGGTAAGCAATACAACTAAAATGTTCCATTTACAACCTCTTTATTTCCACCTATAACCCAACATGTCCTCCAGTCTTGGTGACTGAACCTGTTCATGATATACTGTGGGCCATGTCCACTCAGAGTATTGTTCAGTGAAAAAATATATGCTTTTATGATCAATATAACTGTGAAAAAGGGACAAACGACAAATACATCTTACTCTCAATGTAGAAATAATTTTTATTCTATTTTTCCACAGCATTCTTGTAGCATGTCTGCTTATAGTACAAATTTTAAAATGCTGAGAAATGAAAGGGAGAAAGGAGTAAAAGAAATTTTTTTAAAAGAGGTAAAGTAAGACAAAAGTAAAGAAATTGGAAATGCAGAAACCTACAAAACACAGGAAACCAAGGAAATGAAAGCAAGAGGGAAAGGGGGCAAGCATTGCACAGGAACACTCACAGACAAAGCAAAGACTGGCCAGTAAAAGTGTATGCAAAGATACTTCTAAACCTTTGAATGTGCAGGGGGAGTACCACTGAAAGTGATGATGAGCTGAGAGCAGGTGAAGCCATCAGCAAGAGCTCCTGTGAAGAGCTCCTGCTCCTCAGACTGTGAAGTTTGAAGCAGAGGCTCCTCCACCACCTCACTGCAGCCTGGAGCCCCCAGCAGCTCCCCCAGCCCCACCCAGCACAGTCTCTGCTGGGGACCAGAGGAGCCCTGTGCACAGTCACACGCACACAAGAGAGGGAAACTTGTAGTGAAGGCTGTTCAAAGCATTCTTTTCTGAAAAGCTTTTATTTTCAAAAAGTCACGGAAATTAAAGTCCCCTGCACTATTCTATTTCTTCTGCCTCCTATGAACACCAGCATACACTCAGTGTTATGCTAAGAAGAGCACTCCTATCATCTTGAATGAAAAGATTAATTAAAGTCCTCCCAGAATTCCCTAATATCAAAATACTCTCTGACTATTACCCTGTCAGAAACATTATGGTCAACTGCTCAACAGCAGTATTACAGATATAAAATAAACAATGGTATACCCTACTAATCATTTTACAAAATGCCATGCACATTCTAGATGTTCAAAAAAGATAGTTTCCTACCCAAAGAATCTACTTTATGGCATAATGACAGCACACTGGGTAGAACTGAAAGAAAATTGAGAAAGCAAACAGCAAGAGAGGCACCATTAAAACCCAAGCAAGACATTCTACATTGGCTAGGGATAAAGTGGGAAACAGAATAATAGGCCCTCTAGCACTCAGTCTACACAGCTATTAAAAGAAAGTTTTTTAATTTAAAGCCAGTTCAATTCACCATAGTTAAATCTCACTGAATTACGGATTCATACAAGCCAGATATTTGTGCGCGTGCTGCCGCTTGTGTAATTTACACTCCAGCCCTAAGTGATTACTGGATCAGCCAGCTGACATATGGGAAATATTTGCACAGAGCTGTGACACAGGGAAGTTTGTGGTTTAAAAAAAAAAAAAAAAGCAGGGGGGACACACAAAAAAAAAGGTGCTGTTAGTACAGAGCCTGTGCCACTCCAGCTGAGTGAAGCCAAAGTTTCACTTGGAAGTTTTCCCACCAGAACTTCCATCCTCTCAACAGCGTTAGTTGGAAAAGTCTTTTGCATTCATAATGCTTTGCTTTCACAGGAAGAGAGACCTATTGCAGCTGAGTAGCAACTGCATCTCTCTCTAAAAACCTACCTATTCAAAGTATTACCAACTGAAATATTACTAAGTGAAAATAAGAGTTGTGAGGGGAACTCAGATGTTGAGACGTATGTTTGTGAGGTCGGTTTAAGAGGAGAAATCTCAGCTGCTCTCACTAGCAGTGCTGGCTACATATTCAAGTTTCTTTTCCTTTTCTGCTAACAGTGCTACAGTGCCACGCTGCAGTGCCAGGGAGTGTCAAAGAAGAGCAGGGCTGCCTTCTTAGCCAGGCTCAGACTCCAGCTCATCCCAATCACTGATCACTAACCACCCCAGGTAATTTTTGCCACAAGTCACCTCGAGCTGCAAGTCATCTCTGAGTATGCATTGTGCAATTTCATTTCTCCCTCCTGCTGCTCTCTGGGCATCTTCAGATGGAGATGTTTGCTGTGCTCAGAGCCTGCCCTGCTGCAGTTTGCCACTACACGCTGTTGAACTGATGCCACGTTTCAGGCCAGAGGTGGCTGGCTTTCAGTGGTGGGAGAATTAACACACTGTATAAACGAGTTAGCCTGTAAAGCCCTTTTAAATCCGCCTGAATGATAATTGCTTACATAGCAAAGGAGTTCACATTTAGTTTGTCTTTTCTGGTGTTATTACCACAGATGCTGGGTTATGTTGCAGAAAAGTACAATTTTGTACCATGGAATACCTAATCATTTACATGCTTTGGGCCTCATCCTGTCTCATTTATTCAGCTTACCTCAGGAAGACAGGCACAGAGAGAGGGGCTACCAGCCCTTCAGGCTACATCTTTGTCAAATAGGTTTTTGCCATTAGTGAATTACTTCAATACAGCTTCAACTCATATAACTAGCTTTTAGTAGGGAGAAAACTGCTCAAAATTCTTCCAATGTTCTTCATGCTTTCAAAAAAAAAAATTTGACACTTCATGCATGAGATGAACCAAACCAATTCATGGAAATGTACATCCCATAACTAGGGAAAGTATTTTGTTACCATTGGTGTTAGTAGCTTATGAGAACTGACAAGATCACAGCCCACAGTGGTGTGGCTAAATGCCTGCAGAAAGAAAAAGGCTTTTGTAAGTTTGCTGGAAAGAACCTACTTGCAGCCCTGACTTCTGACTGAAATGGAAGAAATATTCTACTTTCAAATGTGAATCAAAAAATATTCCTAGCATATTTCTCTCCATCAGCCAAATGATTTGTCTTACAAATACGCTTTTTTGCTAATTCCTCCGAGGATGACAGCTGGGTGGTAGATTTATACAGCTAAGAAAAAATTTTGAGAGGAATCCAAGCATTTTGAGGCATCTGAACTTTTCCAAACTTCCAGACCTTTAGAGCTTCATTCCTCACTGCTAAACACACAGTAGATCCTCTAACCGTGTCATTACAGCTTACCATGAATAAAACCACCCAAACCCTATATGTTTAGGAATGTAAATCAATAATATCTCGCAATTTTATCTGAGTAAGAGTCTAGAATGAATTACTTCTCAACTTCAATAGTTATTTTCAAGGATATTCTTTCAGGATGCAGGGAAAATATGGGAAAGGGGAAAAAGAGATGGCATAGTCTTTGACACTCTCATCCCCTTAATTTTAAAAAATTAAAACCCAGTAATTTTTTCTTTTAACATTTTTCATTGGTTTCCTATAAGTAAGGGAGGTGTCAATGGATTACATGCTGGTGTGAGGCAAAATTCAGTACTAGAAATCATGAAATACTCAAATCCAAATTTTTCATGCTGGATTCAGAACTTAGGAAAAGCTATAAGTTAGTAGCGGCAATAGAGTTTTCAAAATCAAACCAGGACATCTTCCTATAAACTGAACATTTGGAATAGAGATGCACATATTTACACACAAGAAAGAGAAATAAAAACTAAGGAAAATAGCACTACTTCCCTGGCCTCACTGAAAGAAATATTATAGATGTGGAAGAACCAAAATACAACAGGATTTTCAAGTAAGAACCACATGTATTTAATCTGAATAAATGCAAGCAAATACATTTGGATCACAGGCAGAGCGAATAAAGCCTTTTAAGTTGTAGTTCCAAGTTTCTTGAGAAGGGCTGACAGCTTGCAGGAACATCCATAAAGGACTTCCAAACCACCTCAGGAGGGCTGTGTTGAGCAGTGTGCTCACAAGTGTGATCCCATCAGACAGAGGGGTGCTCAGGTCATTTGTACTTTTGATACCAAGAGCAACCGAGCTCTGGAAGCACAGACTTCATTGCAGGCTGCTCAAGCACAGCTGAGGATCAGGCTCTTCTCTGTGGTGCTTGGTGTCACACTTTATTGGCTACTGCTATCCAAACAGACTGATAAAATGAACAGGTTTCACCAACAGTGCTACAACTGCGTCTTCAGGTTCACTCAAATTCATCCACTGGTATGGATTACACTGCAGGTATGCACAATGAAAGTAGTTCAGCAAACAAAAAATTAAAAAAAAAAAAAAATTAAAAAAATAAGGCAACCAAGGAAGAGCAAGAGAAGTCCCTTGGCTAAGTGACTAAGGATTGATAACAGAACCATTTTTTGAAAAATTTTTTCCTGGCTCTGAAGTCAAACTGCAAGGACAGACATACATCAAAAAAGATGTAACCCACATTCCATAATGCTTATATTTTGCATCCTTAAAAATATCCTGTAGCTTTTACCGTGAATATTAATTCCTGTCCTAAACACTCTGTAATCTTGCTCTGTGCTTTTAAACAGCAGCCCTGTACAGGATCCCTGTATTCCAAGGGTGAGAAAAATCAATGCACTACTGTTTAAGTGGTCTGTAGACTGCTTTGAGAACCAACCAGCGAAAGTGCCCTGCATTTATTTCATTATTTATTGTTATTGTGCAGAGGTGGCTATAAAGTCTGCTGGAATTCAGCCCCCATGTGTATTTGATTGCTGGGCTCTGTGCATGGACAGAGGGCACCTCTGTACAATTAGGAGCTTTCCAAGGGAACATGGCTGAAGTATCCACTGCAGGGATTGTGTTTTATTTGCTTTGCTTCTTAAACAGAAATATCAACTGGTTTTCCATTGCAGGACCAGACCAGACAATCCTCATTCATGTTGGAAGGCAAAAAAAAGTCTTTTTCTAAAATATCTGCTATACAAAGAAGTAAAATACATGAAAGTTCCTCTCTGTCGATATCAGTAATACACACATTAAGAACTACGGAAACCATGTACATTCCATAAGAACAACTAATATTTGGTTTCCTTAACAAATCCATATCTTTCAGATAAATCTGGCCAGGGATGCACAATGCTGAGAATATCTTGGATCTACTGGACTTATTTGTAAATTAAATATTCCAACTACTACATGCTACACCCTGAGTTTTGAGTAATTTGTTGAAAACCCCACTTATATCTATACTAGAGCTAGAAAATTAGCTTGTTTTCCCAAATTAATGACCCTGGATTTAGCTAAGCTGATCAGCTCTCTTTCACAGTGATAAACATTTGGAAAAGCAGATTGGACTCCATGTCATTCCATCCATTTCATTTCAGAAATCAAATCTGTAAATCTTTATTTTTCTATTTTCAAAGTGCAGCTGACAAAGAACATTTCATACAACCATGTTTTTCATGGTCTAATACTCCAGAGAGTAGTGACAACTCTAGTGACAAACAGCTGTCATCTGACTGTCATCACCATCCTCTAGTATCTAAATATTAGCACACTGTCTAGGAACTTGCCATGAGATAGGCCACAAGTCAGCAGTAAAATGACTTAAATGAAGGATTCTAAGATTGCCTATTTGCCATGTAGGGACCCTTCTAAAATGCAGGACTTCTGGAAAGAACTCCTGGACTCTTGCCTTTAGGCTGGATAAACTTGTAAACTCTCTGACAGAAAGGGAAAAGCATCAAGAGATAAAAAGTGGTATGAAATTTCAAGGTATTTTAAATTGTTTTCTGTTATTTTTTTTCCTCAAGAAAGACACTTATGTTCATGGACAGAGATTTTAAAAATAGCTGAGTGACTCCCTGGCTAAGGGAAACAGAAAGATGCAATTCTGGGTTATTGGCTGTCTAGCAGACATTACATTCTGGTTTTCTCTGTATTCACACAAGTAGCTGCCGGAATGTACACAGTCATGGAATCAGAGAATATGCTCAGCTGGATGGGACTCATCAGGATTATCCAGTCCGACTCCTGGCCCTGCACAGGATGCCAACAAGAATCACATCATGTGCCCAAGAGTATTGTCCAAACACTTGCTGAATTCTGTCAGGCTTGGTGTTGTGACATTTCCCTGAGGAGCCTGTTCCAGTGCTAAACCACCCTTGGTGAAGAAAAGCTTTTTCCTGATATCCAACCCAAACCTCCCCCAGCTCACCTGCATGCTGTTTCCTCTAATCCTGTCACTAGTCATAAGCATGAAGAGATCAGCGTCTTTCCCTCTGCTTCAGCCCAAGATGTTAAAGGTATAAAGTTAACTTCAAATTAATGACAGGCTTGTTCAGTTATTTTGGTGTCCAGTGGTTTAAGGAAGCCACTGCATATTCCATCAAATCCTACCCAGCTCTTCAGAAAAATCACTAATTTAAATATTCAGATACTTTGCCACTCACAAGAGCAGAGGCTGAATCCACTGATTTCTGTTTCATTAGTATTCATTTATTGCTGCATCATATACAACATTTGTAGTGAAAACAGTGGCTTTTCTTGAGTTTGTTTTTATTTTTTAATTTCGGAATAGCAACACCAGAGGACTTGGGAAACTGTTGAGTTCAATCCCATGCAATACTATGGAAAAGAAATTAATGTGCCTTCCATGGGCATTGGAAGAACACTACTGTAGAAAAACCAGAAGAGCAGGCTATTTGAAACAGGCTGAAAAGGACAAACCTACGTGACTTCAAGTTGTGTTTAATGCTACATTTGTGTGTCAAGATTACTCTAGTAGATGTGGCCACTGCTGATATTTGAGACCCGGTGCAGAATCCATGCAAAACCTCACTGGGAAAGGGGACCAAATAGCTGTTTTCTCTTTTCTGTGCTGCTTAGGCATATTCACTTGGCTCTAAATAATCAAGTAAATTAATGATATGCTTTGCCTCTGCCTTAACTCTTCACTCCCAAAGCTACACCCAAAGCCAATTATATAGAATCCTATAAGGTAAATATCCCTGGTTGTACAAAAACAAATGCACTACATGTTTATTTTTATGAACTGCTAAGAATCACAAGAGAAGTCATCTTCTCCAAACACACTTGTGAACAGAAAATGGTCATATGAAGGTATTGGCAAAAAGCTGATACCAGAGTAGAATTTAAATCAATCACAGCAGTCATAAGGAAACAGATTTGAATAAAACATGACTTAGTCAATGCTTCCCAGACTTACATTCTCAAAGCAGCACTGTAATTAGTAGAATGTTAACTTACCTTGTTAGTTAATGCTAACAAGGAACATTCATTGGAAAAAAACACTGGAAACAGAAGTTCTTTTGGTCATTCACAGTTAAACACCTCATTTGAACTCATAATTACTCAATTATTACACAGAGAAAGCAAGGATATGCACTCTCTGAACCAGTTTTTTCAGAGATTACTCAACAAATCTTGCTTTTTCCTCTCCTTATTCAGTGAGCATTGAGAGTTTTGAGGGAACTTTCACAACCCTTGTTTCCTTCTTTTACCTCTGGAGGGAGGCACCTCAAGTCAGATCCCATAGGAAGGGAATACCAGAACCTGGGTTGCAAAGATTTCACTTTGCTGTAGTAAATCTGTGATGTTACATGAACTGCCTCAGAGCAGAGCTCACAGGGAAAGCATGTGTGGGGTCCCCCACTGCAAAGGGAAAAAAAATAGAAAATCTCCAGTTGGAAGGCTCCTGTGGACTCTAGGATCTCACATCCCAGTGAACGTGTCCAAGTGACCAAACTCACAGCTAGAAACAGTAACTTAATCCCCTCTTCCAAACACATTTTGGCAACATATGGAAGCCACTAAGTGGGTTGCAACAGATAAGTGACCGCGCATAACAAAATGAGACTCATCAAAATAGCTGTAACAGACCGAGAAAAAACAACAAAAAACTGCAGCAAATAAAAAAAAAAAAAATTAACAGAATGAAAAGAAGGCATATTAGACCAGGCCTCAAAGGTCTGAGTGAAATCCAGTTCACCTTATTTACTTTTTTTTTTTTTTTTTAAAAAGGTCCTCTGATATCAGCAGACGCATCAGCTTTTACGTGAGCATGGAAAGGGTTTATAGGAAACAAGTACTATCACTGTCCAGAGCTGGTGTCAGAAAGCCCAGTATCAGAGCAGAAAGCTTTCAGCTGGCAGGGAGACTTCAGGAAGGGAGTTCTTCAATGATAAATCCTTGAATGATTTAATTCCTATCAGTACATTATTCCTAATGATTTTAACTCTTATTAGTACTAATAAGAATTAGTAGAAGAAAGCACAGAATCAAATCCATGCCTTTCTGAATCCAAATGATTTTCAATACTAGCATGCTGAAAAAACATTTATAGAAGTGAAAGGGTGACTCACTGCTTGCATGTAAGTTTGTTTAGGAAATTATTGTCTTACATGAAGAGTCACATTTTAAGTAGGTGGTCTCCCATTTTTTAATTAATTTTTGCTTCCTTTTTTTAAAGGCAGCTACACGGCCTATAAAACGTTAAGACTTGTTTCAAAGTCTTGCCATTCTGTGCTGTTTAAATAGCACAGCTCTAGAAACCAACACATTTTGAACACATTACCCACCCACAGCACTAGTCATTAAAGGAGCAGCTGTGTCCCAAAGTCTCATGCAGACTGGAGGAGTTTGGAGATCCCCAAGTCAGTGTGGGACCCACTGACCCACATTGCTCCTCATCTGGTGCACTTACACGGGAGATGAGGCCACTGTTTCAAACACACCTCATCACCTCCCTTTGCTTCATTCTTTGTGCTTTTCACAGGGTGACCTTTTCAGTCACCTGCACATTTTAGTTTAGAGGTCTTTGTTTGTTTTCTGAATAGCTCATACTTGTGGCTCTCAAGCATGTGCCCTTTGACTCCCTCTTCCCAAAGGACAGTCATTTTGGTCATACCTACTTGCTTTTCCTAAACCACAAAACAACACTCTGAGTCTTATCATAAGGTGGTTATTTCTCCAGACACACAGCTCCCTGCATCTGTTGCCATTGTGTCAGATCTCCTTGGAAGTGTTTTATTTATCAGTGCTCATTTTCTTTGAGCATGACCAAGATAGATTTCTTCCAGATCTGGTCAAACCAAAAAGGACTTTTTGCTTTTTCCTCTCCTTAAGAATGTTTTCCTGATTGTTTTAACTGTTGGAAATTGCATAATTAATGAATGTCTGCTTGTATGATTTTGAGGTAAGAGGGTAAGCGTGCTGAGTGCCAGCAGAGATACCTTTGTGTATCCCCTGGTCTACAATAGGAGAGCTATGGACACATGAGGCCTTCAAAACCTCTGTATGATGCCTGCCAGCCCCACAGAACTGTCTCACACACACACACACACCAGGCAATCCTTATGGCATGGGTGCATGTGGCTGGGCAGCAGAACTGACCTCTATCACTTACCTGGCTTTTGATATGCCAAGCAAACAAAATAGGCTCAGAAGGCTTCATCCCAAATAGTGCAGAGCACAAGAATTTATAGCTGCAAGACTAAGGTGTAACATCATGTCTGTTTATACCCTGGAGATTACTGAAGGTGCAAAGTGGCCAGGAAACAGCAGTCCACACAAACATTCAGAGAGTAGAGACAGCAAGCTCTAAACCAGAAAGGAACACAGTTCTGGACAGTGAGTGTGAATCTAAGAAAACTTCCAGAGTGGCTGGATGGAGAGATTTTTAATAATTTAGAGAGACAAATCATCTGTGTTTAAATAAGAATTTGCCACAACAACCTCCAAATATAGAAATCTCCCTGGAACTTGTGGATACTTCAGATTGAAAGATTAATTAACAAGGATGAGGGATCTCCACAATTTTATGTTCTATGTGTTATGTGTAAACACACATATACAGAATATCTTTTCTTCCATCCTTTCCCTTCAGGTTCTGAAAAAATCTCAAGAGACACAGATATATATATAAAACAAATAGCTGTTACATTAATGTTACATTAATTAATTAACATTAATTAATGTTAGTTAGTTTTACATTGAATAACCTATAGTAGAACATGAAACTGAACCCAAAAGCCTGAGCACATGGTCAGTAGAATTCCTAAGGACTAAGTCAGAACAACTCATCTCCCTAATACTGTTTTGTGCATAAGCACACACACATATATCTAAGACAGGATTGAACTATCAGGACTCTGTTCTTAGCTACGCCAAAGCTTTTCCACCTGACACTAAACATTAGTTCCAGATATCTTAAATCATCACAACTACATTGAAATCATTAATCCTTGTTAGCAATTACATGTACAGTCTTCAGACATCAAAGTTATAGAAAACATACAAAACTGAACTGAAAAAAAAATAAAATTCACGTTCTGTGTCCATGTTTGACATAGTAAGATGCATTTTTTTGCATTAAATAACACTCATAGGAATTTTTAAATTATTATCTTTTATTAAGACTTGCCTATCACCCTTGGTTTTTCAAAGAAGCTGACCATCTTTGGCTTGCACTGATTTCAACCAGAGCTGCACTCCCTTAGTTTGTATGAAAACTTCACACCCGTGTAAACACAGGAGTAACAGAGAAAATAAGGACAAGGCAAAGCACCTAAAAGGACAGAACTGAAACATCTATATGTTACAGTAATCTAAATTACATCTTCTTTGTATTCAAATTGACATTGAGAGGGAAATCTTGTCATGTTTTTGGAAACAGCTCTGTTGGTAGCTGTAGAAAAGCTGTCAGAGGTACCTGGCCTTCTGCTGCTGGGTCACTCTTGCAGAAGGTTTTTGAGCCAGTTCAGCCTCCCACTAATAACAAACAGATGTACTTAATGCTACTGAATGTAAATATTATTCTAACGCACTTTTGCCTAGTTTTCCATGAGGCCTTATTCTGAACTGCACATGCTTGTGAATCCCCCTGCCCAAGGGTTCTGCAGGTGGCCTATCTCACAGTGCCATTAGAAAGTTAATTACCTACAAGGGAAGTTTAAACAAGTTGTTCCAAAAGCAGTGGAACTAATAAAGCCTGGTTTCCTAGAGACTTGTGGCTTGCATCATTCCCTGCTCTGTAATGTTGCAGTCCAAGCCCCTTTTCCATACTCTTTTGATAAATTCCCCTCTCTGTGATCCACACTGCTCTCCTCCACCCCTCCTGTATCCATCAGCTTCAGGTCAAGCAGGAGGCACTGTGCTTGTTTCTGAGCACTGCGCATGCCAGTGGCTTGATCAGGATATGTCTGATGAAAATCTTCTGTCCATCCATGTACAAATGTCTTCCCTAACTCTAGTTTTCTTACAAAAAAGAGGAACTTCACAGTTTTGAGAAAACATTGGCACTAAAATTCAGAAAAAATGGCCAACTTGTTCAAATATTTCATTAGAATAAAAATATCTAATCATGCTCAGAGAAAGATTTTATTAAATATATTCCTTTAGAAATTTAGTCAAAACTGTTTTTTCCTCTCATATCATCTGTGTATATTTTCACATTGGCTAAAAGGACATTTTGTCTCTTAATCTTCTAAATAGTATCAAATCTTTAAGACCATTCCAATCACTGTATTCTTCATCTCAGAGATAAATAGACCTACAGAAAGATAACACACCTTCCAAAATTTATCAAGTAACATGTAGTACTAAAATTAAAATGAAAATTTTAATTTTTTACTTCTTCAGGGAATGAGATTACAGTCTGAACCACTCTCAGATACCTGAACCCTTCAAGGACCAAAGTGTTTTATTTCCTTTTGATAAGCTTGTCCCACAGCTCTCATAGCATCTTTTCTTCACTAAGCAATGGTCTAAAAATGTAATTTTCTTGGACTTTCTACTCAGTCCTCCTTATGACTGTTGTGAATACCATGGGTCTGTAATCTATACAGTGCAGGTCTCCTAGCCCCTCGCTAACAGAGAGATTAGACTTTTACAAGAGAGACTTTTCTTAATAGCAAAAATAATAAATGTACCTCCTAAAATAACATCTGTGAATCTGGCCCAACTCACCCAAAGATATTTTTCTATCACCCAGTAACTATAACATGCATGCATATTACTATCCCTGAGCTCTCTGGGCCCGTTTTGATTAATCTTTCCCCAGGACACAGAGCCTTCCAAGGCATGAACCACTTTGCTTGATTTTGTCTGCACTTTTCCATGTCAGCAGTTTCCCTGCCCCACCACATGATGACAAGAGCAGCATGCAGTGTTTGTTGACTGCCAAGTGTTACACTCACTGTCACACAAGCAGAAAAGGCAGAGGAAACAGATCTGCTTTGTTTAAGGGTGTGCAGTGACTTTGTAGGCATCTCTAGCTTCATCTATTAAAATACCAAACCTCTCTTCCCAAAACAATCCCCAAGATTCCCCACAGACTGTGTGAACATCTGAGGCAAAATTGCATTACCACAAGTTGGTGGGACACAGCCTAGAGGAGCTCAAGGGGTCACCACATGCCTGCAACACCCTAGGGTGACAGTCATTTCTGTAGGCTGATTGCATCTGAAGAGCCTGACAGCAACACCAGGAATTCCCTGTGCCACACCTGACCTCCCAGCACGCCCACATCGCCCTCTCTAATGAGCACAGAGCTTCCCAGCTCCTTTCCAATGCCCACCAGTTTCATATCAGCCTTGTCCTTTGAATCTCTCCTTGCCCCTATCTTTATGTGTTGCTGACTCTGCAGCAAAGCTACACCCTTCTTTTGGTGGAGAATATGTTAAATACTTTTTCATGACAATAGTCATTAAAGATCTATCATGAGTCAAGCCTTTGGTCGGGACTTTGTTTATTCTGCATGAGAGCTTCAATGGAACTTGTTCCAACTGTGTGCATTCATCTTACAGATGATGAGAGACATAGGGAGAATTTTGTTTTGACCTTCCCAAAATAAACACTTTCAAGAAAAGAGATACAAAATAAATAGCAAAAAGACTGTAAAATATTGAGGAAACTTGGAATGTCTGGGAAGATTACATAGTGTCTTCCCATGTAAAGAGATTAATTTCTTTTCAAAATCCTCTTCAAACTGTAAATTATCAAATAAACATCTATTTCAGTCATTATTAAGAAATCTAAAAACAGAAGGATGAAATTGCTAGAGAGAACTATTAAAGGAAGAGGAAGTTAAGGTATGAATTCATTATAAAATTGGTCCTAGGTGCAATCTGCAGTATGATATTGTACAGAAACACACGGGCAGCAGCAAAAGAATCTAACCCTCTGCTCAGGGTCTGGGAGAAGATGATTGCTGGGCTGGGCTGCAAGCCCCAACCAGAGACACATTTACTCTACATATCACAGTGTCCTACTCTTCCCTGGGCTCAGGCAGTGCATCTGGTTCTGCCCCTGGCTTGTGATCCAGCAGGGAAAGGGAGTGAAGGGGTTTTCCCTTGCAGCTTTCCCCACTTCTTCAAGGAAAAACGAGCAGCTGAGGCGAGGAGGAGGTGGGAAGAGGAATGAAGGCCCAGTTGTTCTCTGCAAGGGCGGCTATGAAGAAATAAACAACTCACATTACTCACAGGAGGGGGTGAGAGGAAAGTGGAGCCAGTCTGCAGGAGCTGGATTTTCCTGGCTCCAGCAAACCCCTCCCGGAGTTTTTTATTGAGCCACCTCACACCCTTCACTCCCTTATCGGAAACAAACTGTCCACTTGAAAGAAAGAATTCTGCCTTCCCTCACAGACCTGTCCCACACAGGTAAAGGGACAGAGGAACCAAGAAGTCCAAGGCACAGGCAGAGACTCCTCACAGGAGGAAAATAGCTACAGGAGCCACAAGGAGCGGGAAATTCCAGTGCCATCCAGGAAAGAGATGGGAAAAGTCCACACTGTTTGCAGAGAGGTGTCCCAGCTTTCCTTTTGACCTGCAGCAGAGTTAGTGGTGGGGCTAACACACAGCAGGGAAGCTGCACAGGGACTAAGGAAAGTGAAAAGACCACTTCTATTTACAGCACCAGGTTTGAGATTTGAACAGCAGTTTAGCAAACTGGAACACACAGTGCATCTGCTGTAGTTTCTGCAGACACAAATTGCTTGAACATGCTTAATCCAAAACATTTTACCAATTTTGAGAGGAAACGAAGAGAGGCAAAATATGCATCTTCCAGAGGCTTACATTTTAAATATACAATTTCATGCAAACAGAATATTCAGAACTTTACATATTTGCTTTGAAACTCATAGCTTAGATGATGCCCACGCTAGAACTCTTGTCTTAGAAAAACATAAAGTCAAACTAAATTAAAACCTCCAATTTATTTTACATTCTCCTGCACTCAGTACAGCTTAAAATTACCTTTGCAACTCTTCCATTTTTTTTCAGAGGGTTTGTATACTACCACCCATTTCTTTATGCTTGCAGTAACTTGGTTGCAATAATGGGATTGCAACCAAGTTCACAATTTGAAACAACCCCCCAAAATTATGGAATATACTGTGAGTAGTGGAAATTTATGGGAAACATTGCTCTAATATGCAACCACCAGATGACTTCACAACACAGTTGTAAAAATCTGAATATTACCATTGTGATGATTGATGGTATTTGAATAGTCTTAGAAGACAGATTTTTCTTCCACTGAAGATACATTGTAGGGGAAGGATTTAAGGAATTCACTTTTCATTCAAGCTGTTTTTCTTAAAGCAATACAGAGAAACACACAAACTCCAGGTCAGCCCTGAAAAGACTGCAGCCCAATGGAAAGCAGTAGGAGGGCAAACTGAATAGAGGACCTACTGGGAGGAATGTTGGGAACATTTTTCAAGGGCAGGACACTGTGTGACCCACCTGCTTTCAGGTCACCTGGGCCTTGTGAGTACCTCTAACACCCATAACCTAATCAGAGGCTGCCAAACTGAGAATCCCACAACCTGCTCTGAGGCAGGAACCAAATCACAGCCTGGTAGGCAAATGGACAAACTCATCTCTCAGTCACTTTCTTCAAACCCATTGTTTGGCACCTTTTGTTCAATGTCTGGGGTGGCTTCTGGCCCCTACCTTGAATTTGAAAATTTTTCCTTCGTAGATTAGAGCCCAGAAGTCAGGCACAGACAATGCACAGGAGCGCTGAATCACCTCTTTACATTTTCTTATCAGTAGACGGATGACTTTGGTGTCCAGCTCCATTTTTTCAGACATAAATTAGACATCAAGAACCTCAAGATTCACTGGTCTGCAATAAAGTTAGGTATAAGCACCACTGAGACTTTGAAAAACATGTTACATTCCTTATCTCTGAGCTGACTTTTGTAAATTGTTTCCTTCGAGCCATTTTGGAGACAGGCCCATGTCAGAGGATCAAGTTGAATGAATTTGCATCAGCTGTGTATGTGTGTTTCTCTGCAGAACAGCATAAAGCAAACCCTCACTCTGTTAGAGATCCAGAGATCTCAGATCTTTCCTGCATGATCCATTATCTTTGCTAATTACATTTAATTATTATTTAATTAACTCAATATCAATCTCAGATATCCCAATACTGACCAAGGCTCTTTGTCTAACATTAGGATCTCATACATAAGCTTCCCATTTGTTGGCCAAAATTTACAAGAGCGGGCTTTGACCCAACTCAGTCTAACATAATCCACTGCCTAGAAACTGTGCAGACTTTATCCCAGTCTTTCATCAAAATATTGCTGTGCTTCAGCTATCCAGGGTCCATGCTACTATCATCAACATTGTATTTTCCAGAAGGAAAATTTGCTGGGAGTCATTTTGCAGTCTAGGGCCAGGCATGGGGCAACTTGCAGTAGTGAAAAAAAAAAAAAAGGTGAAATGTAGCTCCACTGGAGCTGGCTAGTGGCTGAAAACCTGAACATTCACAGACAAAATCCTGGCCCTGTTAAAGGCAATGAGCAAATTCTCACTGATTTCAGCAAGATCTGGATTTCTCCCAAATGCACTCAGAAAAATGTTTAAAAAAATCAGCCTCGAGACTGAGTCAAGTATTCACATTCCTGCTTCTGTGAAGAACCAAAATTGTCTCAACCACCAGAGCATGAAAACTACCCCCATATCTAATGTAATTGCTTTTATCTTCAAAAGCATGGCAACTAGTCCAGAAAATGGATCAAGAGGCTTGTTAAATGTTAAACAAGTTACGCTCTTCTGTCTCTCTCCTATGTTTCCTCCTGTTTATTTTAAAAGGGAGCTTTATAATCCAAGAACCTAATTCCCATCCTGCAATGTTTCCAGCAAATGAGTTATGGACATTACTAGGCCGATAAAATACTTACAGGATTTCAGAATTTGTTTTACCTTTTCTAAAATCATCAATTCTTAAAATAAAGTAAGAGGAATATCCGGTGGAAATGTGTTTTATCAAAAGGAAAAAGACTGTGCCTATATTTAATCCCATTCAATACAGACAGTTTCAAAGGAGTACTGTAAGTAAAACTCTTAGACAACATTATATAAACACATTATTTAAGCTACATTCTGGATCTGATTAATTATAACAGGAGATCAAATGTTAACAACTTAAGAATCTTCACTCCCATCTACACATATAGAGTACTTTAAAAAGTACTATAATTTCAGTGTAATAAATAATAACTCACCTAAATTACATGGACATTATCTTTTGATAGCTTTAAGGTGAATGCACAATACAGAGTTTTTATTGCAGGCTCATTTGGTAGAAGTTGCCCATATATGGCTGCTGAGAGAACCAAAGAGGAAAATTATGTCCTTTGTAAGAACATTTAATTCACATTCCTGTTCTGTTTTCTGTACAACAGTTATGCTTATGACAGGTGTGCATTCCTGCAGTACTTACAATGTGTTTTTATATGAAAAATACATTCATATTCATCCTTCGCTGAGAACATGTCTTGCGTTGCTCTGAGTGTTACAGTAATCTTGTTTTTTAAGAGAATAAGCCAGGCCAACTTTCTCAGTATTTAAAGTCCAAATTCAATTTGTATCCTTACCATTTTGCTTCCAGCTATTTTCTCAAATACTGGAAAACTTCCACTAAGCTCTGCTTCTTACAAAAATATATTGAATGTTTATTGCCTGATAACAATTACAGCAATTTTCAGTGTGATTAGAACTGCCACATCCTGTAGTCACCAATTTAAGTGAAAGGGAAAAACCATCTCCAGTCCAAACCATAACACAAATAGTCCATGCTCACTCCAGATGAGAAAGAGCAGAAACACAAGCATGTGATCCCACGCTACCAATACAGGCTTTTATATGCCACATATCACCTTATAAAATTCAGTAATGGAAGTGAATCCTTTATTTGAGGTTTCAGCTATTTTCCTTTTTCTTTCCCTTTTTCAGAAGCAGACATACTGGCCCAGAGTTTCATTTTGAATTAATAGTCAAAGTAGTCAACCTTAAGATGAAAGACTTGCAAAGAAAGCAAGCCCAGTATTTTGGAAAAATTACAGCTGTAAACTACAGCTGAAATCTACTTCCATGAGTTTTCATGGTGTACAATCAGACTTTTGGGAGAAACACCTTTTGCTTAACATATATGAGTCTGGCATCAACCAGCAACCCACCCCTATTGCAGGAGTTCAGCAGTGCCCAGACCCTGAATTTGGATAATTTCAGGCCATGAAACACGGAAGGAGCAGAGGAACAGACTCACAGCATTGCTTTTACTCTTGCTTCAGTGTCGCGTTTGAATCAGAATCAGGCAGGATTTGTACCAAGTCACCACAGCATTCTGTTAGCTCCAAAGACATGTCATCTTTATATGCCACTGTATCCACCCTCCTTTTAAAAATGGACACCGGAAACCAAACTTGGTCTTATGTATTCTGATGGCTGTAACAAAAAACAAAGGATGTTCCAGAACTCAAAATGTCCACTTCCCTATAATACCTATGACATCTTTATCCCATTCACCACAGGTAACTCAAAGAAAAAGTTTAACTTCTCCATTTGCTTTTCTTCAGAAAGCAGCAATTGAATGGTTCATACTGTTTGTTGTTTGACTTGTTAAATATAAGAATTTTTTTACATCAGAACTCAATTAAAGTTTCAAAACAAGCTTACTTTTTACTGGAAACATGGGGGAAAACAACAACAAAAAAGAAGACCCAATGTTTTGTCTTGAAAGTGGTTAAAAGAGAAAAAAAAAATATTTATTTCAAATTACACTACTCAAAATATACTTATTCTTTAGACAAGCTCATTTGTTTACCATTATATACTGTTGTTTTCCAACAATAAATGGATAAGCAGAATATAACTAAGGAGATGTAATTGTTATTTCCAGAACTGAGAAGGGAAGAACTTAGATATTTGATTGGTGTCTGAGCTCAAACGAGCAGTGACTCAACCAACTTCTATCTCCTGAAATGAGCCTCAAGACATCAGCCCTGTGCTATTGTCCCACCCTCTCCTCTGCCCTCCCCAAACCCAAACCATTGCACAATGATATCACCAGGAAATCACCTCATCTGAAACATGACCTTTCATTTCAGCACCTCCATTATCTTCTTTGCTTCCTGAAGTTTCCATTTCTCACCAATTCCCTTTTGGTCCATCAGCATGCATCACATTTTCTTTAAACATTAACCTCATGTTTTCTCATAAACATGCAATTAAGAGAAATCTTCAGAAAGAAAGGCAGATAATATGATAAAACTCAGGAATCTGGGGTCTTTTGCATTCTTTGTGCTACTGCTGGGGAAGGCAATCTGCTGTAGGTCTGAAGAGGCACTGTATTATTCATTGGCCTTGACCAGCTAGGCACATATAAATATTTCTGTATAGTACCATTTCTGTCTAGATTATGCTTAATATGTAACTTGTATGGTTAGGATGGTTTGTGTAGAAAACAGATATTAAATGCTAAAATGACGATGGCAGCATTAACTGCATGGAAAACTATCAGTTAATTTTTGTACATTAATTTCAATATTTTTCAATACTGCGTCAGAATTACTTACCACTACAAAATGGCAAGTGGATACTCCTGTGGATAAGCACTTGCTGGATTTCAGCTGCATGAACTTCACAAGAAAAATGCAGAAAACCTTCCAAAATGTTAGGACATGTTTCTAAAAACATCTTTGTTGTTAAGGAGCTTAAACATGTATCTTTTGAACTTGCACTTAAGCAATTATGAAAAATATAAGGCAAATGTGAAGAAATGTAAAGTGTTGGAGTCTAATACCTGAACTAAGTTCAAGCCCTGTGGAATATGTTCATTCTTTCAAACTTAGCTCAGGATTAGAAAGTGACACTAGTCAGAGCCAGGGTGAAATATGGAAACTGTCTTACTGAGAGATGAATGCATTGTACAAGCTTACAGAAACAGGTCTGGACTTTTTGCTTGTGTAATGGGTCAACCAGACAAAAGCTGTAGCTCCAGGTTAAAGGTACATATATATGAAACAGGTGCCACCTTCCTCCCTTTCCCCTGGTCCCAGAGGAAGACACACTTCTAACACAGTGAAGTTTCATCTGCTGCTGGTTTCCACTGCTATGACACTGTAGTGACTTGAAGGATGGAGCTCTAATTCTTTAACCTGATGCAGAAACCTTTGGGAGAGAACCAGCCCTCCAGTTTTTTTACTTATTTACTCCATACATGACTCATAGCTGATAACAGTCCCCTGTTTTATTCACCCTTTTCAATACTGCTCAGAAAAGAAAGAGCATATTTCCTATCCAGTTAAGCCCTGAAAGAACTATCATCTCTTTGGCCTTCTTGAAACTACGACAAGGCAAGGAGTCCTTTGACTCTGAGGGTTTGTCAGCCCTGTCATCAGTCCTGTCACAACAGCAATCAGCTCAGGCATAAGCAGTGGTGCTCTGTGCACTCTGCAGTTTATCCAGGGCATGCCTGGCCCTGAGACACTGGAATGCATGGCTGGCACATGGTGCAGGACAGCCTCAGAGTGCTGGGCTCACAGGCTGGAAGTTCTTGTTCTGTCATGCTGCTGCACAGCCTCACCCCAGGACAGAGGAAAGCAGGATCCCAGCCACAGTCAGCAAAAACAGGCTCACCCTGTTCATTTCAGCTACAGCACATTGTCACAGATCCCACTCACTGTGTGCAGAGGCCAAGTGCCTCTGAATGCACCACCTGCTGCAGTAAAAGGTAGAGCCCTGTCTGTAACTGGAAATGATGCCCCATGTGTCACAATTTGGCAATACTGAGTACAAGAGTGCTGGGATTAGGTGAGACGATGAGTATCCGCCTTGGAGCTGCTGCCAGTGGCCGTGAAGTGGTTGGGTGATGTTCTCAGACAAATAGTTTAAGTTCAAGATTGCTCTGTGTGAAGACTGGATTTGGATTCACTGATCCTAAGGGGTCCCTTCCAACTCAGGATATTACTAATCCAAGGAGCTGGGACTCAGGTGACTTTGTGGTTATGGAAGAGATCTTATTCAGTGCTTTAGTCCAGTAAATGAGCTGCAGATGATCCTTTCATGACAGAGATGATTGACACAAACCCTGCAAGGTCTGTAATTTTTAAAGGCTGCTTTTAAAGGGAACAAACTGCTGAGAAGTAGAATTATCTGGGACAATTGTGTCCCAATGTAAATATTTTTCTATTATATGTGGACTGTCATTAAATTCTATATGAATGAAAGTTTTACAAACAGAGGTTCCATCTCCTTCAAAAAAATAAAAATAAACAACTATGGGTGAGACAGGGTAAAACTCACCTTGTAAGCAACAGAGTTCAATGTGCTAAAAACCATTAATCATGCTGAGGTCAACCAGTGCTTTACATATTTCCTCCCCAAGCTCTGTCTTGTGGGTGTCTGTCTCCTAACAGGTTTTGTATTGCTGAGTTGTAAAGCGTTCCTGATTAATTGTTTTTGGCACTCAGTCCAAAGTCTTAAAAGCCCAAGTCCTTGAAAATAAAAAGCAGATCCCTTTTTTAACATCACTGTTGGACACAGCACTGGAACACACTCTACATTGTGTGCATAACAGGAGAGGAGTCTATGGCCTGTGCAGTGGTTTGTCTGTGACATCAGGGAGGCACGAGGCTATCAGCAGTGCTATAAAGCAAAGCCTCTAGAGAAATGAGAGCACTTTTGAAAGAAAGGCTATTGATATTAAATTTATTCCTCCTTTACCCCAGTAATTCTGGGACTTCTTACTGCCTGTCTAACTCTCACCATCAGACAGTGATCCAGTATATTCTTCTTGCTGCCCTGTTACTCTCCCTGCCGTTCCTTAACCTCTCATTCTCATTAGTTTCCTCACACTTCTGACAGAAATGTGCCTTACTCTCCTTCACTGTTTGAAGAAGAAATGCATAAAACCCATTCTGGCTTCCATCCTTCTAGCCTGCCTTTTCAACAGTTGCCATGAACAGTCATTCTGAATTCTTCCCCACTGACCTCATTCTTCACTCAGTCCAGTGTGACCTCTCCCTTGAAATCTCATCCTTCCAGATACAGTGAAGCACACCTCCTACCTGAATCCAGATGTTCTTATTTCACCTTTACAGTCCCTCAACTTTCATCTCTTTGTCATGATTCTCATTACATCCAGTCTTCCTTTGCTATTTGTGTTTTGATTTGGCACTCAACATATCTTCTTCCTTTTCTTTCTGACTTTCAACAAAGAATCCAAACACTCAATCTTCTGCTTATGCCCTGTCTATTTTAGTTTCCGTACCTTCCATAACACCTTAATATTGCAACCCACACAAATTTGTTGGAAAGAATAATTTTATCAGCTGTGTATTAAAAAGTCAAATTCATTACATTCAAAATAATTAGTACTGAATTCTGTCATTCTGTAAACAGTGTTCCTAGACTGCAGAGAAAGTGGTGCCTCTCTTTTTATTTCTTTTCTCTTTCTATCATATAGAATTATTGTCTGAGAACTGCTATGGTATTTTTAAGAAATAAGTATCAAAACAATATATAATTCACTGTCATATGGCACTGTTATGGTATGCCATACAGTTATACCTCATCTACACACAATCTGTCATAATTTATTTTGTCCTTCAGAAGACCACACAGAACTTCCAATATAATATCATATCATATCATATCATATCATATCATATCATATCATATCATATCATATCATATCATATGCATTATAATATATATACATCTATAATAATATATATATTATATAATCATAATATTTCTAGTGTCAGAAAAATAAGACTTCAATTTATATCCCCTTTTTCGGTGTAAAAATTATAGTATTAATGTGCCTCGTGCCTGGGGGTTTCAATGTGTTTAACTACCCAACCTAATTTTTCATAAAGCTTGCAACTTGAAAGATTATGTCTCTTTTTGTTTTTACAAAAGTCAGTAGGAATCTATTCCTCAATTTCAGCAGAAGCTTGATCAGACACCTGTTTTCTGTGATACTCAGCTTCATTCATCACAGTTATCTACTATTTATTCTGCACCACTTGACTAGGGTTGTGATTAAAATACAACTAAACTAAACAAGTCAAAGAAAGTTAAGAGACATTAAAATCATGGCAGCTTAATAATTAAATAATAAATGCAAATAACTGTTTATAACATAAGAAGAATACAGTCTGCATGAGAATTACTGTAATGAAGAAAAATTTAATGAAATTCTGCAGTCTTCATTCCAGCAGGAATTTGTCTAAATACAGCATACAACCATTTTAAAAACACAGTTATGGATTGTTCAATGGGATTACAATTTCAGCTGTGAGTGAAAAAGCGTATTAATATAGGGCTGGGAGGACCAACTCTTTCATTCATGCGATTACATTCACTTAGTTATTCCACTTTGTGATGGATTATTTCTCCATGTCATTTCTTGTCCTTTTTTACCATTAAATGCTCAGAAATGGAATTTTTTACTCCATGTTTATAAATAACCTAGCATAAGAGGACCTCAATCCTGGTTATGATATTCAGAAGCAATTAAACTTCTAATTATAGTGCCTTCATCTTTACTCATTGCCAGCTACAAGAACAGTCCCATTTAACTCTAGTTAAGTAGGTCTGTGAACAATATTGCTGTCAGCCCCTTGTTTCTGTGATAGAAAGTGTAGAATAAATTAATGCTTTAAGCATTATGATTTCCTCTCTCACGTACAAGACACCATGTTTTTATATAGCCTCTTCTGTCAATAAACTGAACGTGCCATTTAGTTCTTGATGGAAATCAGTGATCAATGTTCCACCTCCAAATTGCTAAGAAGCACTGTGTTGGCCTCTAACCTCAGCTGCCCCAGTATCTGCTGGGGGTAAGTGGATACAGCAAAAAATTCCTTGGTTGTTCGAGCTTGCCTGTGGTCTGATTTAAAGCAACCCACGCCACGTCTGACTAGCTGTGACCCCAGAGGGCTGCCTGCCAGCTGGGATCTGCCAGAACATCGTGTGCTTTGGACATTCCCCTGTTCCCACAGTAACGTTTCTGTCGGGGGCTGCAGGGAATGTGCTAAGCAATGAGAATACCCAGCTGAGGAGACGCAGCAATTTTCCAGACATCTACAGTGTAGAATAAAGGAGCTCAGACTGACACACTCCAAAGCTGTTTGCAAAAGCAAACTCTCTTATTCTGGGATTCAAAGATCACACCACGCTATACCAGTTGTGGCTCTGAAGGAGAGAAGGGGCAATGTTGCCTGTGGAGGCATTTCTATTTTCATTTACAGGATAGCTAAGATAAACAATGCAAAACTGCAATTGTACTCAGAGAGAGAGAACTAAAATAAATCCAGATAACAAGAATTTGTGGTTCCAGGGCACCATCCTGTCTTGAAGCAGTCCTCTCTATCTTGTCTACAGTTTTATGTGTGCGTCTAAAACTGTCCATCCATGGAAAAATCATTTCTGTAAAATCAATGTATATAAATATATTAGATATACTAATGAAATATTTTTGCAGCCAGATACCTTTGCAAGATAAAATACTTACTTGGGATGGGCCTAAACCAATACCCATCAGCATGTTAAATTACATGTTTCTTGAAAACTTTTTTTAATGAGGCTTAAAAGTGAGGCTCTAACTGCCAAGAGCACTTAAAAATCCCAGCCCATTTCCAGTGAGGACCTAATCAACTACCTTGGCTCATTGTCTCCTGTTCCTTCACTTCCTGTCCCAATTGACTACCCCTGACTGCTCAACAGCATTGGGTGGTTATTGAATTCCTCTCTCATCGATCATGGTGCTCCAGTGCTGGGTTTCTGAGGCTGTGAATAGTTTTGCAAATCCCTGATGAAATGCAAAAAGCACTTTGGGGGAAAGTTGATAAATGAAAACTCCATAGAACTTTTTTGTTTAGCACAAGAGCTTAATGGAGCATGATCGTGGTGGGTGGTGTGCACCTTCAATGGGGGGCGAGGGGCAAGCCAGAAAACAATCTTGCCGAGAAAAAGGAGGAGGCAGAGGCAGTAAACATGTAGCCATGGGCTTTGTAAGAGATCATTTTTGAAACAAGCGCATTCTACTATGCAACACATATTTTTAATTGCTTTGAAATTGCATCTGCTTTTTATAAGATTATTATGTAAGAAAAGCCTATTTGCCTGAGTATGTGGTTACACATTTTCTACTGACTTTACAAATTGTTCAAACTTCAGTATTTGTTGGCTTCATTATAGACCAGTGTTATTACTGGCAGCTACTATAAGGCATTAAAAAAACTTCTTTTATTGTTACTATAGTGTGGCATTAAGGATCAGAAACTCTTCTGAAATAAGTGAAAGCTGAAAGGGCAGGAGTCAATTTACACTATATTACATTTTAAAATCTTACTAAAATAAATTATATTTTCCCAAAAGGTCAAGGTACACACAGGTCTCCCAGATGTGTGACAGTTCAGAGATATCCTCCATAAGAGCCTTCTGTGTCAAACCAAATCCTGCTTGGTGATTCTGCTCAGTTGAAGAGGCTCCCTTTGACTGGCCTTTGTGCTTCAGCTCACTTCCTATCCAAGGCCCTTTCTGGACTCATTTGGAGTTGATCTTCCCCACATACTTTCATATTTGCTATTGGTATTGATCTCATACTATCTGAGCACAGATTTTCCACCACAATCACCCATAAACATAAGCAGTAAGGAGGAAGCCACAGTGTGATGAGCCGTGCACATGGAAGCTGAAGGGCTGGCCCAGGTCAGATCAACAATAACCAGCCCTATTGACAAATTGCCCACTGCTGGGTGAGATGTTTCAGTGTCACATTTCTGCCAGTGTGGCACACTGACAGGCAGAGGAACCAACAGATTTCAACCAATTGCTCATATAAGTGGCTGATAATCTAATTTAATGGCTCAACTAATTGCCCATCTGAGTGGCACCAAGCAATCCTGTGTCAGAGGTGCAGGCTCCTTTGTAGGATCAAAGAGTGAACACATACAGCATTTTGAGGAAACCAGAAAAACTCCATTCCCAAGTGATTAAATCTGCTCATTGCTTATGTTTTCACTTTGTTTCATCAGAAAACTGAAACACAAAAAATTGTTTTATAAAATCTCCAGTTATACACTCAGCTGAGTCGTTTCCTTCAAAATACTAAACTAGAATTGTAGAAGCATATGGAGTTTTAGGGCAGCAAACCTCTGCCTACATTCATCCTGATAAACTGACACCACAGAATGCTCCTATATGAATTAACAAGCAGGAAAATTTCAGGCTGAAAAGAATAAACACACATGTGAATGTTACACAAGCTGTTGATTTTGAAAACTCTACAAAAACATCAATTATTTTTCTGTCTTTGAAACGAAAGTGCTCAAAGAACATGAGAGTTGTTTATCATCCAAAAGCCCTGAGTATGTACAGGGGTTCCCTAACTTTTCAGTGACACACCAAGTGCAGAGGCTGAACTATTTCACTTCACAGAGCTGTGTTGAATGCTAATGTCAGCAGAAGCCACCGCGCACCCCTGAGGGCAAAACTCATCAGGTCTGCTCTCAGGTCAAGACATTCAGAAAAATCAGGTTTAAGGTCAAATATGATGGGATAAAAGGGCAGAAAACAAAGCCAAGAAGCCAGGAAAATGAAGCTTTCATCTCAACTTATGGTAGCACTATATGCCGACTTCTAGAAAGCATGCTAAGTTTGCTGAGTTTTACTGGGGGAGAGGGAAGGTCAGTCAGAGGAGTGCATGGATTTCTGCAGCATTACTAGCCTGAGTAAAAGTCCAGTATCTACTGGTTTCACTAGATTTGACACAGCATCTGTAAAACAATCGGTCACAGCATTGCCACACTCCTGATAAATTGCCACAACATCAGTTCCATTGTTGGGTAAGGACACATGAACCCCGCTGAGCCCACTCTTCATAAACACTACACAAGAGAAAAGATGATCACTCACCCATCGGTGTCACACTGCAGTTGTACAAATGACAGGTTATTTTGACACCTACTGGCCAACTCCACGTACAGCATTGTTAAATTCCCAAATTCCCAGGCTGCGACAGTGCCAAGAGAAGGCAGATGTTTAAGCCAGACCCAGTACAGTGAAAACTATTTTTTTTTCCTTTTAGGCTTTTTTTCTACTGGAAGTAAATTATGAGTAGAAACTGTAAAGGTAGGACTGACTCCTATATATCCTAGGTTAGTCTGACTCACAGATTTACTTTAAAATAATTTGAGAAGATAAGGACAGGGAGAGGATAGGAAGGAAGAAGAACACAGGGACTGGGAAGCAGGATGCTGCTTGGAGAATGTAACATTTACTTGTAAGCACTGGTGTGGTTAATGGCTCTAAAATAGCTCTTAGGCATTGAGGCATGAAATCCATTGCCAGGTCCAGGTGTTGAAAAAGGACTTGACTGATAAGAAAAGGCTGGTCAGGCTTGAGAGCACTACCAATGATATAAACAGCTGTCACTGGGGGGAAAAAAGGATTAATCACCACTGGAAGCTAATCAGAACACCATTGCCCCCAAATACCGTTAGAGGATTATAGTATCAGGATCCATACAGAGAGAGGGTGCTGTGATATTACAAGTCAGTTAAAATACATCATGAAAGTAAAACCTGTGGATTCAGGATGAAAAGATTAATGAACCTTACAAGATTTTTGACACTGGGAGTCAAAAAGCATGATTACTGTCAATCTGTCCTGACAGGCTGACACAGGTAGAGAAGCAGTTGATGTGGACACAAAGTAATGATTCTGCTTAGTTAGTTGGATCTACAAAATGAAGAAATTATTAAGGACCAGAAATTATAATACTCTTTGAGAGAGGAATTGAGTACATTCTTTTAAGCACCGATCCCTGGGTTCTCCAATCTTCTTTGCAAGAACTTCCCCACTCCACATTTCCCAGGCTGTGCATCTGAACAGAAAAGGGATCCCACAGTGCAAAGCAAAGCAAAGTTCAGAGAAATGCTCAGAACAAATTTTTCATCTTTCTGCTGTTCCCAGCCAGTCCTTTGGATTTAGCTACACTGTAGAAAGCTCAAGCAACAAGTCATATATTTTTTGCAAGTAAGGAATACAAGCAACATATTGCAAGAAAGCAAGACAAACATATTTTCCAATTACTTTTTTTAACCAATGAAATTTAACAATTAGCACTGGAGTCACCCTATATCACATTATGCACTAAGGAGAGGTGGGAAATGGGCAAAAAAGATAGATTCTAAAGTGCTGAGAGCTGGTACTACCCACCTTAGTCAGCCAGACTTGGACATGCAGCAGCTGTTCAGTTGGAACACCGAAGAATTAAATTTATGAGAAGAGATGGAAAAGTTTTTCCAAGCTGAAAAGTTTATGAAAAATCTTCTTAGTGAACATTGGTAGTAAGAGAGATCAAAGCCTTAAAAATTTTTCTTTCTTTCTTCTCTTATTAAGCTAAGGGCAATTTAGTTTAGCTGTGCCATTAAATGGAAACTTGTCCTCCATGGATAAGGAAACTTGTTTAGACCCAGAATAGTGATTGCCCATATAATACAGAGTGCAGACATTTACATACAAATTTCTGCCATTTTTAGTCCTATTTCTTTATCACTCTCAACCTCCATATTTATTTTTTTTAGAGAGAAGCACTCCATTACCTTTCTTTGCTTTATGTTTTCACCAATTTTTTCCCTGCCCTTTTACCATACTCTTGAAACATGAACCTAGTAGTGTTCAAGAGTGAGCTGAACCTTGAAAGTGATGATATCTGAACAGATTTCAAATTAGACAAAATGAATTCTTCATTCAGTTGCTTAGGAAAAGATATCAACCTGTTTATAGAGATGTGGGGACTGACTTTTGTTTTCCAACAGCACAGAATGTTTTTACAAGAATTCTGCACAGTATTTGGGATACTGAGTCATTGCAGAAGGATTTTGTACCCTTCCACACAGAGGGTTCCAGTGTTGACTGTGCTCATACAGACTCCATATTTTACATGTGACTCAGAGAACATAGCCATTTTTTAGGCAATCAGTTTATCAGTTAATATCACCTCTGCATGGTTGCTACAAAAAAAGCAAAGCAAGGCTGAAAATTAAATACTATGAGAACCCTTTTTTGAAATTTGTCCTTATCTGGCAAAATGTGTCTCTTCAGGCTGTTTGTCTCACTGAGTTGGAGGAACATTTTTTTGCTCTCCTCTGAAAATTATAGTCCCAGTAATGTAAAACATTGTGGTGGGAGTGATATGAGCACAAATATGGATACAAGAGGAATTACAGTGTGAGGATTTAGCCTGTGTCTGTAAGCAAGGGCAATCATCGGCATCTGCAGAGTAAGAGGTGCTGACTGCAGTTTCTCAAGTGTTATTAAACACATTTTTCTTTGTATTTGACTTCACTGCAGGGAAAAAAGTGCTGGACATGGACATCACTGTTTTAGGTGTAGGCTGACCCTGAGCAGAAGAATGACCTCTGTGACAGAAATATTGCAATTCCAGTATCAGACAAGAAGGTACAGAAACTGCAGATGAGCAGGGAAAGCGTAAAGAAAACTGAACAAGTCATCTAGAAGGGCAGCTATCTCAGCTGCCAGGTGCTAATACTCCTTTTGCAGGCTTCTTGGGAAAACAGAATTTTAAGAACTGATACTTAAAATTCATCTGCATGTAAAGCCAGTGTCAGTCTCACACATCCAATAAAACAAGAAAAATTCTTGAGTTTATGCCCTCCAGCTACTTCAGCTAAAAAGCCAGAGGGAGCATCCATTGCATCTCATTTTAGCAGTGCAGAATCAAGGTTCTTGAAACTTTATACCATCAAATGATGAAGGCAAAAGTCCCTGGTTTCCATTGAGCCTGAGGTCAGATATTCCACAGCTGCACTCCAAACACAAAAAGAACTTTTATCTTAAGCTTCCCATGATACTTCAGATGCCTTAAGCAAAATTCTCCCCTTTCACATGCACACTGGGTTTCATCTCTACTGGTTTTTGCTCTCCTCCTGTGGGCAGTTAGTGGGATTGCCACTTGAGCACAGAATAATACAGACAAGATCTCTTGATTCCTCAGGGAAAGAAGTCTTATTTTAACAAAGCTGCCCAGGAAGAGCAAAGGGATACTACTACTATTACTAATATTGTTGTTGTTGTTGTTGTTATTGTGATGATGATGATGGTGATGACACATTCAGCTCCCTCCAGCATCAAGAATGCACGTACCCATTTTTGTTACATACATGGAAGATCAGGAAGATTGTGAAAAAATTCTGTGATTTCTTTGCACTACCTCACCAAGACTTCATCTCCTCATTGCATCATTAACAAACAAACACACCACACTTTTGCTGGACCGGGAAAGACACTGCTCTGCATGTTAACACATACCTGAGTGTAACGACACCCAAAAGCGCTTAACAAAGCCTTTACTTCCAGTGATGAAGGCTACCTGCAGGCAGTGAAGAGAACAAATGCAGAGATGACAAGGCTAGAGTAACACTAGCATTAGTGCTACATGCTACGGGCTGTGCAGCTGTAGTTTGTATAAGTAGAAGGAAGTCATGTGCCAAGAGAGGGGAGAGAAGAGGGAGTCAGTAACTGGCCAAACTAAAGCAATTTTGCATCTGTATAGGCTGCAGATATATATATGGGTAAAACAAAGGAAACCCCAGAGCCCACTTTTCCTTCCACTAACTATCTGGCCTCTGATCATCTGCTCCCCCTACAGCTATAGTTCTGGCTTGTTTGAGGATTTAATTGCAAATTATACATGTGCAAAACCAGACTGAAATCCCATTTTACCACTGGTTTGATCACTAACTACTGTCTGAACTATAATTCTAAAATATAGTGACTGTAATGTAGTTATGCTTCTTGTTTGTTCTTTGTAGTATAATAAGATACAGAAGCCAGGAACCCACTGTGTCAAGCACTGTGCAAACATATCCCCTGTACAATTCTTCCTCCATGAGTTTACAATTTAAATACACAAGGGCTGAACTATGTTAACACTACTGCTACTTCCCTTTTTTTAACTAGGCTCTGAAAGGCCTAAACACCAAGTTGACTGTATATGTTATAAATATTTTCTAAACATTATTTACCCAAAAGGCAGGATAGCAACTCTGAAAGTATAAGTACGATGCAGAGTCACTTAAAACACACACAACTTTCCCATGCCTCTCCCTTGCAATCCATTTAACACAAATACCCACTACTGTTTTCTCTTAACACCTGTATGTCAAGTATTTCCACCAAAAACAGAGCTTCCTTTTACCTTCAAGGCACCACTTGACAATCCCCTCATTCCTTTGCCCAGAGAGCAGTATCTTCTAACTGCCCCATTTCTGACTGTGGCTTTTTTCCACACTATCATAAGTTTAGCTGAACTTCCAACTAGACATGGCAGAATCCACTTTAAAATATTTCTGTTGCAATCTAATTTTTCATTGCTACATTTAATAGAGACCAGTATATGTACTGTGCTAAATTACCTTCTTTTTGTCTTAGATGATGCCCAAAGGCAGCAGGTCCTGCAGGGCCTACGACTGAAATGGCTCCAATGGACAGCCTGACACATGTTGTAAGACGGAAACAAGGATGAAGTTTATCATAAATATATACCACCTTCACTTCTGAATCAATTCCAACTTCTTCCTCCCAAACATGTAACTTGAAAATTAATCCTTCCAGTGTGTTTCTTTCCCAGTACATATTCTCCTTCTACCTTTAAGCACTAAACTGAATGAGCATGGGACTGGTTCTGTTTTGTATCTCACACAGGACTGAGAAGTTCTGTAATTTGTGATGAGTATGTGAAAATGAACAAGGGAATTTACCACCTGAAGTTTCCATTGCAGACCACTGACTAAATTCATACCCAGACATTAAATATTGATTTCCAGAACAGACTGGAATAGTTTCTGCTTCATGACCCACTAACAGACCTCTTGTAATTCAGCTTTTTTCTTTCAGGAATCATATTTAAACTTAAGGTTTAACTAGTTGATTGAAGTTGCATAAATTTATCCTCTTGATGGAGATTCTCGCTTATTGTAAAAACGTATCTTCTCCTGCCCTATTAGAGAAACTATTGTGGTCACAAATTATTTAGAATTAAATTTTCATTATAATGAAAGAATATCACAGAATCATCTTTCTGTCACATGTGTATCACTCAGGAAAATTTTCCACATTTTAAGCAGTTTACCCTTATTGCCATCAGTGGCTTCATCTCCATATACTGAATTTTAAAAATTGGTTCTGGTGATTAAAAAGATCCAGAAATTTATTTAATGGACATTTATTTGCTAAGAGGCTACCATTTTAAAGCTATTCATCATGTGTTAAGTAGTTTATTACATGTAACTAGCCCATTCAAAATTCAAGGAGCTTTGATTTCACTAATAGTAATATTTGTCCTAAGTTACTATTAATGATGGATACCAGTTTGAAACAATCTCTTTTCCTTTATATATATGACCTGCAACCACCCATGCTGCAAGCCTGCTGCAGATGCACCGAAGTATCCATCTTCTAACTATAGTCATGTCTAGGTTTTCCTCTTTGCTCTATAACTTATCAAAACAGCTGCAGGAGCTTGGCAAGAAAGGAGCAATCTGATTTTATTGTGTATTCTAAATAGCTGACTACTCAGCCAAAATAAACTTTGGCCTTGTAGTAGCTTAAAGGCAGTATTGCCACATGTAAAACAAAACGTACAACAATACATACCACGATGAGTGCCAGATGTTCATGGCCGAAAACACACAGCTGTTTGGCTGAGATCACCTGAACTCATTTTAGTGCCAAAGACACCAGTCACCTTTGTTGAGCTGTCAGATTAACAGAGGGACTGCAAAGACTGGAAGCAAGGGTGGGTCGTCTCAGTTACACTGAAGAATGCCAATCTATGCCTCATCAGCCAGCTGTCATGTAAAATTCCTTATGATAGACAGAACTAAAAATAACCCATTTGTCTTAAATGCACTGTTATGTACTTTTAAATAATCTAGTTAGTCTTCTATCAGAAGTTGAATGTTTCTCAAGTTAACTGAAAAACCCAACTGACCACAATTCTGTTCTTCTATCCAGAAGTATCACTGAGCAGTTCAGAGAGAGCTTATTCAGGAAGACTAAATATCACCATGCCATGAATTACAAGCAAATGGACTTCCAACCCCTGAATTCTATATAATAATAAAATAATATCTAGGAATTGTTATTATCCTGCATACTCAAGCACAAGATAAATATTAGGTGACACATATCACTGATATGGAGTTCAATAAAGATTAATAGATTACAACAAACAATTAAACTGTTAAAGGTGGAGTTGCCCTATTGCTGAAAGAAACTTTGGCAAAACAAATCCCCAGAAGAGCACTTCCCTTAAAAGGATATAGCTACAGGATTTTAAGTCATTTTGATGAAAACCAGTTGTAAGACAAAACAATATTCCATTCCCAGTGCTGAATTACAGTAAAAGTAATAAATATTTTCCTCAGTTTTCTGAGCATTCAAACAGCAGGATCATGTATTCTATAAGGATTCAGGAGTTACAGTGTTTGGATCCGTGATCTAAAATTCTGCTAGTTTGCACAGACACAAGCATAAGCAAACTATTTGTAAATGACAATAACCAAGTTAATAATCAATTTTTAAACCTATTTTTGTTGATATTTATCCTGTGAAGACACCTAACAATCTGTTGTGTTTACACATGTTGTTTCAGTTCTTTCTCTGAAATTTAGTTGGGGCCAGTTCCATAAGTATGTTTATCTGTGTGTTTTATTTCCTTATCTTCTTGCTATTTGACAAAGTCATCTTTTACCCTTTTTAATTGCACTAATACATAAAATTAAACTCCTTTTGGCATGATATTCTTGCCCATAGTAAGAAAATATAAAGATGTACTTCTGATTACATAAAGAAGCAAAGCTTGAACAAAAGCAATCTTAGCTGGCAACCATCGTTCTACTTGAGACATGAGAGCACATCTGGGATGTTTTCTCTTACTGAAGACAAAAGTGAAATTCACATGGTGGTAGCTCAAAAAATATTTGGCTCCCAGAGTCCACACATTAAGTTCCTTCTTCTCAATGTCCACATATACATCCATACTGAATTTCCCCAGGAAAATACTGTAAATGGTAAAATTATACACCTAAGACTTTAAATTTTGCATCTCTTACTTAAGAGGACTTACTCTGGCCTCACTTAGAACCAATATGCTCTAATAGTTATCTGATATGTAAATTAGATTAGGGTAGAAAGTTCAGGATGTATTCAACACTTTCTGAGAAATTTAAATCAGCCTTTATGCAAAGAATCTGAGGCCCATCTGCTTCCCATAGGGTATGGGAGTCCATGAGATTCTTATAGTTTCATATTCTGCTATTAGCTAAGGACTTTATTGCTTCCTAAATAAATACAGCAATTCAATCCATAAACTTACCACTGTATAACATATTTGGTATGACAGGCCTGACATTACCCATCTGAACATGTGATTACCAAAAGCAGGTGAACAATTCTTCCTTCAAAGCACTGTATTTCTACATGTGCTGAAAGAAACATCGAGGGGAAAAAAAATGAAACTATCCTAAGGAAACATAACAAATATCTTAAATATTTTCATTGCTGTAAAATCTCATGGGTGGTTTCATGGAAACACCCCCTTTTTATTAAGTCTAATAAATTCAATGCTTCCTAAAGTTGTAGCCTCAACTGAAGAATTTAATTGCTATAATAGCACAAAACATTTATTCACACATCTGGTTGGAATTCCTTTTCTCTGACAAATTTAATCGTTGTAATTATCTATTTGACAGACACACAGACAAGGAAAAACCTCAACAAGATACATGCTTCAATTAATCTTTCCAGAAATTTGTATAATCTAACAGATGGATCAAACTTTATGCAGGTATTTGACCAAAGGCTATAAATCAACAGTGACATGTTTTCTTTCAGACAAAGAAATTAATATTGTTTCACAAAGTTAGACAAAGGAATTGTTAATCTTACAATATTTCCCTTCCTCATAAAACTACCTGCTACATATAGAATATTAATGATACAGCATTCTTAACCATAGCAAAGAAATGATAGGTTTAATATATGTTATTCTTGTTAAATCATTTTCTTTTATTACTGTAAAGAACTTCATAGCATTGCACTACATCAAATTAATTCACAGTAATACTGATGAACAAACAGTAAAACTCCCCAAAAGGCAGACCCCCACAGTTACCATCTAATCCCACAGCACTCTGTCAAAGCAGAGACACTGCTCTGGTTTCATATTTTTCGTTGCACTTTAAAAAATGCAAAAAAATTGTGATATGAAAAAAAAATTTGACCAGGTAAGGTGGCAATATTCCAGGAAAAGCCCCAAAAGATGATTTGTGCTGTACAGGAGACAGGCCTATGTCACTGACCCTCCCTGTCACAGGTGTCCCCACAGCAGTGCCTGTCCCTGCTGCCCCCGTGTCCGGAGTATTGGCATCGCTGGGGCTTGGCACATCTGCAGTCAGCTCCCTGAGAGCTGCTCTGGCTGTATCGGCTGAAAGCCTCCCAGTTTAGATCAGTCTGGACCTCCCAAGCTGCCCTCAGAAGGAAAAGTAAACTCACAGCTTCCCCCCCAGTAACCAAAATACACAGCAGCTGAAGAGCCGTGGTCTGCAGCAGGTCACCGTGTCACCTCCCTCTCGCTCTCTGTGCCCTCTACACCCACCTGGCCATGCTGGCAGTGGCACTTGGAGCCTGAGCACCCACAGGAGCTCCTGCCATCTCCCCTGAGGAGTGACACACCAGACACATGCCAGATCTCATCAGGGAAGGGGCTCTTCTTGCAGCTGAGTGCCTGCAGGCCCTATAAAGATGACCAGAACTGCTGCTGCCTTGTACACAGTTGCTGATCAGCTGGGCACTGGCATCTTCCTACAGACCAGCTCAAGGAGCTTCAAACAAAGGGAAGAATTAAACTTTAAAGTCTCTCCTGCTATGAGAGTGAGCACCATAGCACAGCGCAATGCCAAATCCATTCATTATTCAGGCAATCTTCAAAATGAAGCCTTGTTCAGCAGCAAAGCACGCTACATGTTGCTGTCACAGTATGCCATAAGATTGGCAATTCTTTTTACTCTTTTAAGCACAAGTGAGAAGCCATAGGAAGAAAGTTTGTCCGGCATAAAAATAGTCTCTTGGTTATGACCTTCCACATTCTGCTCTGTGAGAAGTAATAGGAGCTTTGACAGCAATTAAGGAGCTGGCAACATGCAGAGCAATCCAGACAGTGTAGTGTGGAATTGGGTGGGAGCAAGAATTTAATTTAAATCTTCCACTTGTTAAATACGTCTTTCCATCTGTCTCTGAGTCAGAAACATCCCCCTCAAGGCTGACACAAAACTCAAGAGGAAACAAAACTGCTCCAAAACATTTTTGAACTTCACCTATCAAGCCAAAATTTAAAACCATCTGAGGTTCACTCCCTCTAAAAGAGGTTGGGGGTATTCCTTTCTGAACCATGAGTGGACTTCAAAGGTATACCCTTTTCACTTCAATGTGAAAAGCAGACCTAGTCCTCTAAAGCTACAAAGCCCTAATGCCCTTGATGTCTTAAAGATTATTTAAAATCAAATCAAAATTAATACCAGATGGGGAGGGGCAAGAAGGCCAGAAGAAGTGAAAAAAATTAACTTTCTGTTTTATCTGCAGTTATTTTTGGCATTTCATAGAGGTACTTTAATTTCTTTACCCTTCAGTTTGCTATGACTAACTAATTCCAAGCTTAACTGGTAGTAACTATTGGCAATTTTGCTCCCTTGTCAGATAACCACAGCAGTTCATTTTTCCAGATTTTTGTATTTAATAGTGCTAGGCAAATACATAAAAATTTATTTGCAAATACTATTCCCTTTTTGATTATGTCTTTTGCTTTTTCATTGCACTGCTAGTTGTAACCTGCTTCTTTACTTAGGCCTTGGATCCTGCTGGAGCTTGTGGACAGAACTTGGTGCTCACATGAAGTCAGACAGTGGGACTGTGCATGAATCAAAAACTATCTCAAGCAAACCATGAATACATGTGGTCAAACTTTGCATTCAGAGAAAAAAAAAAAAAACCAACAAAAAACAACTCTTACTTCACGGTGTAGAAATAGCTATTACAAATTCAACTTGGAAACAGAGAACAAGATAGCACATTTTTCAGTCTTATGCTTTCCATAAAGAAACAAAAAAAAAATAATGTGCAACACCAACAAATGATCCTATGGCATGAAAAACTTGCAGTAACCAGCATAAGAAAAAAACCCACAGACTAAAATTAATTTGCATGGATTACTGACGGAACTTTAAGAACATGAACTCATTCCCAACACAACCTGCTTGTGGTAACTTGGAATAATCTTGAGGGATATATTTTAAGAAGATGAAAAGGTCCCTTTTTACAATGTTGCTAGTTCAATCTAACTGAAAACCCAACAAAAATGTAAGATAATTTGCTTTAAAGTCTACTAAACTTCTCTTGGCAGCCTTGGCTTCACCATAGCTTATTTATTTATGCATGTATATTATATCCAACATATATATATTCTATTATACTATATATAATATAATATAATATAATATAATATAATATAATATAATATAATATAATATAATATAATATAATATAATATAATATAATACCATATGGAAAAACATTAAGGCTCCAGAAACAGGAAAATCAGGAAAAAAGGCAAAGTTGCCTGTTCCACCATAGTGCTGACTGCACATGTCCGTACATTTTGACACCATCTCCCATCACACAACCGCTTACTCTTTCCCCTAGAGAAACTCTCACCCAGATACTGGATATTTTCTCCCTCCTTCACCCAGAAAGGTGTGGCACACTCTGTTATTTACTGCCTGAAAGCCTTGCTGTGAGGGCAGGATTCATTTCCTCACCGGTGGATGTGGTGCTGCACATGCCCATAGTAACTGACTGCTTCAACCACGTGTGGATTTTCACAACACCCCTGTCTCCATCCTCCATCACTCTGCTTGGTCCCAGTACCTTTGGCAGCCAGTCACCTTCCACAGTTTCATGCCCCAGTCACCCAATTCCTCACACAATCTTGGTCTCAGCCACACCTAGAGAATGAGGTTTCCATCCAAGTTATAACTCCAGCAAAAACAAAATTTAGAAAAGGTGGGGTTTAACCCTGACTTCCTTGAATTCTTTCTGATGAGCTCCTCTCCAACTCCTGCAGACCCCCTCAAGAGGAGAAACAATTCCAACAGACAAAATTTAGCAAAATTTTTAAAATCTCTGAGCAGAGAATTGGAAGGGATAATTTAATGTGGTGAATCATTATAGAAGAAGTTGCAGCAGTTCTGCCAATAGTTTTTGTACAAGACACCAATTTCTAGGAAAAATTAATTTGAACTGAGAAAAAAAAAAGAGCACATAGGGTTAAAAACACCCTCTGTAGTAGAGGGAAGCATTCACAAAGACCACTTTCAAGGTTACGTATAATTCATTCTGCACCACTTTAAGAGCCAGTTCTCAGCAAAACATGCCAAGGAAAGGAAAGTAATTTTATAGAAAGCAGACAACATGAACAGTTGTAGCAAGAAGTGTTGTTTATATGTATTTTCTAGTTCAAAAAGCAAAATATATTACACATTCTGAATTGACTCTTGCTATCTTTTTCGATATGAGGCTTTTTTAAAAAAATAACAATAATATGAAATTACACCTCATTACTGGATTTGTTGGAGGCAGGACTTAAGTTTAAACACAATGTTAAAACTTGGGAAAAATATTCTTGGAAACTTTCTCCTGTAAAGACACATTTTGGCAGTTAAATTGACACACTGGTGCATGTTGAGGAACAACCTCTGTTGATGAGTTGGTCACTCACAAACACAAACCCAGATTCTCATTACTATGGCTGTGTTCCTCTGCATCCCTGCCTGCAGGCTCTCCTGGAACTGACAAACAAAGCTGCATTACAGGATGAGATCTGCATAATTCAGGCAAACCTGAATTATGGGTGCATACCTGGGTTCAAATAGATCTCTTCTGCACTATTCCAAGGTTGAACTCCATGGTCTTGGAGGTCTTTTCCAACTTTAATGATTCTATGAGTCTATGATTTCTGAGTACCAGCTCCTAAGAGGAGACCATAGAGCCACACGGGGAATACTATGTGAATTTAAAACTTTGCTGTCCTAAAACCTTATGGTCTGTCCTCTGCCAGCCTCTGAACAGATGCCTCTCCAATCCTCAGAGTATGACTCTGGCACCATCTCTGCATCTCAGAGTTCACAGTCTGAGTGCAGATGCTCGAGGCCAAGACTGGTGGTCTTTGATCCAAGTGCTTGAGGCTGGAGGCTCATCTGCACTCCATCGGTCACCGCTGTCCCCTGCAGCTCCCCTGCTGAGGACAGCACTGCAGCTGAGTCCTTGTATGCGCTCCCACGGCCAACACCAAAACATTTTCATTTATGTAGACTGAAAAATGCCATGGCAGCACAGACATACTGGCCTTTCACTGTGCAGTTTCAGTTCTGGTAGCAAATCTGTTACAGGTATGAACAAAACTAACCTTTTATCAAACAATTTATATAAGAATTGCACCTGCGATGTCAGTTTCCACACAACTTGCAGCAAACAGGAGCATTCAGACTCTGCAGGAAGCCTCCCCATCTCCAAACATCATAGAGCAAGGCAGATAAATCTTTTCTACTTGCAGCTTTAAAAGCAAATACAATATGTCAAGTGAAAAAATAAAAAATTATCAGCATGCTAGAAAAAAAAAAAATGGACTGGGTTTATTTCAGTTTTTATCAAATCCCAGTAAATTTCTGGAACATTTATTCAGCTGTTCTGGATAAAAAGTAATATCTTAAATATTTTGAAGTATCATGAGATGTAAGACTCTCTCATAAATTACAAATTGAAAGGTCAATGACTCTGTGAGTGTAAATGGTAACCAATTAGAAATCAAAGGCAGCAGTCCAACTATTATGAAATCTATCTCCTGACTCTATTAAGTAGGAGATTAAGTACTGTGTAGGTCCATGGATAAACTCAGTCCTTTAAGCATCTATTATTTATTAAAATTCAACAAATGTTTTGAAGGCCACATGACCTTAGTATAAAAACAATCTTGAATCAAGGAGCCTCTGCTTTTTGTCCATAATTAATTTATAATTAAACACTTATAATTGCTGGTAGTTTTAACGCTTTCTAAAAGAGGCACTCTGCAGGTGAGGAACATAAAGCCTCCTTGGGGTGGTGGCAGCCATCTCCTTGGGTTGTGATGCATTGATCTGAAGGAATGGAAAACATGTCATCTCACTACACAACAGGTACAGATTTCCTGAGCTGTTGCTGCATGTCTTTAACAGAACCAGAGAGAAGTCCAGACCTGGCCCTGATCCAAGAGCTCTGTCCATGGCTCTCTTGTAAGTGATAAGTGCCTCTCATAAATGCCTGATGAACAGCATTTAACCATAAGTTCTTTCTGATTGGGATCCACTTAGGTGTCACCATTTAGTACTGAAGTAGGGATTTTTTAGTCAGTAACACAGAAGTTCCTGTCCAGTCAAGGCATCGTCTGATCACAGCAGTGATGGTTCAGGCAATGTCACCAACCAGCACAGGCATGTGCCTAGCTCTTGCCTCCTACTCAGACGGGGTTGCAATGCCACCATGTAACTTCCTCATGCTGAACACATACTGTGGGCATTACTATTCACACTGCCCATGAATGGACCATTTGGAAAAGTAGGAATTTATGGACAGACTCCCTTTGCATTCCCTGGGAATCCAGGAGGCCTTGTTTGGCCTCCACCTTGAGAGCTGGAAACAGAAGGGCTACTCAGCCTTTACCATCCAAATAAGTAATTTTAATGAGCAAATTCAATGTCAACAAGCATCACAGAAGAGTGGACTGCCTTTGTCAAAATCCAACCTACAGAGAGTTTCATTTCCACCTCTAAGGGTGCATCTGAACCTCTCGTCACTCTTATCTTTCTGCATCCATGTTTGGCTCCTGAGTCCTACTTACAATGTGAACCCTTTGTGACAAGGCCATCACTTTTTTCTGCATTTGAACAGCATCAAGTCTGGCTAATTCCAGAACAACACTGGTGTTTTAGCACTTTTTGATAAAGATAACAAATATATACTTTTTTGTTTCCCCTAGCAAAGAAACAAAACTCTCCAAATCACAAAGAGGAATGTCTGGATTTGATTGATTTGATCAAATGTATATCGTTTACATGGCATCTTCATTTATGTGGCATAAACACTTGCATGCATGACATGTTCACACAGCAAATACAAATTAACAGGCTATTCCTAAGGATTGTAGCTTCTGTACAATCGGGCGACTTCAGCTTTGGTGCCTGTGGGCATAATGACACTGATCAGTGACAGCCATATGCTAAGCACATGATTCTCCCCACACGGCTGTTCCTGCTCCAGGAACAAAACTATACAAGAAAGCTTCTAACCAGTATGGAGTCATATATGTCATAAAATAACATTCCCTTCCTCAAGTCATTCATTCACCTTCAGAGGGAAGAAGAGAATAGACAGGTACACTGAACTGCAACTGTTCTTTTTGTAAAAAAAAGTGCCAGAAAACCCAGGGAGGAACGTCAAGTGTTTCTTTGCAATGGATTTCAGATAGGCTGAAAGGGGACTGTGCATTTCCTCTCTCTTTCTTCTCTGCTGTTTCAAGAAACCACTAAAGAAAAAGGGTACATCTTCTTGTGCCTAAGGTAATCATCTTTCTTCATTGAAAATTGTATTTAAAAAAGAAAACACAAATTATTTTATAAAGAAGTTAAAGATATTAATTTCCATAACATGAAGTAACCCTAGCCCTGCAAGCAGATGCTCAAGTACTCATCTCATTTTAGGAATCAAAAATATCTCTTATATGGAACAAAGTCAGACCTATCTTTTAGTGCCAGATATTCTTTGATGAGGCAGCTAAAAAATCTTAAAAATCAATATCAATATCTGTTGTGTTTATGCCATTAACAACAACATGAAAGAGAAAACAAATGACGGTTTGAATGTTTCGGAGTCCAGGAAAGGATGTGTTTGCAGACTTTCTGCAGGTGCAACTGATGTCAAGATGAGGTCAGACAGTGGTGAGCAGGATGAGAAAAAGGTCACTTGTCTTTACAACTTTTGGATGGCTTGAGGACTTCAGGTCATAAAAAGGTATATATTTTCCCAGGTCTGTGATTCTATGAGTTCTCTTCACCTAAACACTGACCAGCGGTTCTTCTGTGCTCCAGCTCACTGTCACCTCAGGCATGCTTGAAGAATGTATGCCAGGCCACACTGAGCCTGTCCTCTAATGCTCCTCTTCCACATTTTTTAAGCCGGATCATTTTCCCATTCTAGATTGTAACATAAATAATTGTGTTGCCTTAATGACAGGGAAGTGGAGGGAAGATTTTAAATACTGTATTCTGATACTGCTGTGAACATCCAAGTGCTTTGGTGAAATGATAATGAGAGTTGGTTTGCACTCCTATTCTCCAACCATCTTCCCATTGCCCTGCTTCCCACTACAGCTCTTATTACACCATGTAAATAAAAGAAGGTGAGTTCTGGTCAGGCATGCCATTTTTGCTCCACAGCAAGCAACAACATTCTTGCAAGGCTCCTTGGACCTGCTTTATTTACTGTATCGATGTAGTCAACATAGCTCAGAGACAGATATATCTAATATCTGCCACTAAATATTGCAGGTATTTCCAATTTTTAACCTCTTCGTCTAATGTGTGCTTCTAGCAGTACTGAAACACTTGGTTTAAAACAGTAAATAGAGAGAGGTGAAGAGAAACCAACCTCTGAAACTTTGCTAGCACCAACTACCAAGACACTCACTGTGTGTAAAAGTATATGGAGGCTCACATATATTTATATACACACAGAGGTACATGTGTGTGTGTGAGCAATACAATGCCCTGCTAAAGTACGAAGGGACAGAAGAAATTGCTCAGAATGATTGCTGCTGAGGGTGGCTGCAAGTGAGAAGGGCACAACAGAAACCACTGCTCAATGAGTGGAATGGTAAAAGAAAAAAAATATTTTAAAAAAGTGGTTTCCATAACTTTTTGGTTTTTACAAAAATAATTAGGAAAAGACCAGAAAAAAAGACTAATTTTTTTCATTAATTTAAAAGAATCCCAAGACTGGCTAAAGTGATTAAGGCACACTTAGGCAAAGCATTCATCTATCACCCAGCTTTGCCAGAAGGCCTCAGTGATCACTTGCATTAGCCTTCAGCTGACAGTTGAGTGTCTTCTAAGCAGAAATATGCACCATCTTTTAATGTTTATGGCTTGTATGACGTAAACAGTCAACTCAACTTGCTGGGATAATTCTTATAAACTTGGGCCTATTTGTTACCTGAAATACACCTTGTCCAGGTCCATCCCAAATATTTGGCTGTATGAGGGATACCATCAGACTGCACACTTGCACAATGGAAGCATTGACAGGAATCCTAGAAAATACTGTTTGATGCCTCCCATGTCTAAACAAGGAACCAGTCAAAGCTACCACTCCACCACAGTACACAAGCACAGGACATTCCCACAAATGTCCACGGCAGCCCCGCTGGATGGAGTACTGTGGTCAGCCTGCAAAGAGTTCCAAGTCATAGACAGCTTAAGTGGTTTGTACAAACACATACGGAGCATTTGCAGCTCCGCCAACTCAGAGCCAAAGATTCTGTCATTTTTCCATTGAAAATGCTGGTGTGCAGTGTCCAGTTCCAAATAAATTCAGTGAACAGGTGCCAATTAGACCAAATCCACCAATTTTCCTTGCCTAGCACTTCTACCATGCTGGGGGGGTTAACAGAAGAGCAAAAATCTCAAAGACCAGAATTATCATGAACTGCTTACAGCACCTCCTCTGAATGGATACTATAGCACCGTACTGAATGCTCCTCAGAGAGTCAGCTAATGAAGTGCCTGCACAAGGATCAGGATTCAGACTTTCTCAAAGCTGCATCAAAAACTGCGTCCCACCTGAATCAGTTTAGTTACTGAGTCTGCACTGCAACAAGCTTCTCAACCAAAGAGGAAAAGACTGCCCACAGCAGGAGGATGCAGAAACATTCAACCTGTTGTGACAACTAGAATACAGTAACCTTACAACCACCTGAAAAAAATAATAATATTAATTTTAAAAAGTCAGTTGGTGTCTTATCCAAAAGACAGTGGAAGACATTCAACTGCTGCTGACATGTACAAATCAAACTAATTGTATCTCAGGAACTTACACTTCCCCAATTGCAGTATCTGGCTGAAGCTTCTCCAAGCCTGCTCAGCTGCACTTCCGTGTCACCACTACCTATCACCTCAGTCTCTGCTGCTGGGGACCTGTGTGGTACCAGGTGCCCTTGACAGAGGGGATTGGGAAGCCACCTCATCATTTCAGCAGCTGACCACATGAAAGCAGAGTTAAACTCTCAGCTTTTAAAGGTTGGTCATTTAGTCAGGAAGATTAGCAGAACTACAGTGAAAATCAAAAAGATAGAGAGTACCCTCTTTAAGACTCCTGATTACATTCAAGCTTAATTGGCACAAACACATGTTGCACTTTTGAGAATGTATAACCTGTTGAGTACAGGCTTATTTGCATCCCTGAATTTCTGGGTGATAAAACCAGTAAAGAGGTTAAAGTGAAAAACTTCCATTTCCTTTCTTACATCAGTGTGTGACTCCTGGGGGATATGATTAGTTTTCTTGTAGTTTATGCTAGGTTGTGAGCTCACTCCCTGTTATAAATGGGTTGTCTGTATAACTGTTACCAATTGCATGCAAATTGCTCCTAAATGGCACACACGGCCCATTTGTGCCAAATGTTGGTTTACACTTTGCTCTCTTTCCAAGACAGTGGAGAGATAAAAAAGCAATTGGATTGATGAGTGGGATGTCAACATTTCTCTCCAGTTTCCATTATGCAGTTAAACATTGCTTCACCATTCTTTGACAAATACTGGAATATTTCCAGAAATCACACTTCATTATTTTCAAGATGGTGATCAAATACCTCCCCAAATCTGAGTAAGAAGTACCAGCTCTTGTTTATCCTCCATGTCAGATCTGCAATTCAGACACTACAAATGGGAACTCGATATGTTTTCCTGCACTATCGGTTGGAATTCAGTTTGCAATGAGACTTGTCAAGCACCTCCAGATTCTTTTGTTTCTGATTCATTATGGATCTGAGAAGCATTTGTTCCAAAAACAGCAACTTGCCCGATGTCAAGTAAATGTTCTGGTCACAAAACTGAACCACATTTCAACTTCTATTTTTTTCCAATTTCCATATCATTCATGCTAGAGAAAATATCAGAAAAATAACATCATATGAGAAACTTTTTTTTTTCTTTTTTTTTTTAACTTGGGAGTGGCTTTAGTTTATACCCTTCACAATGAGTAGAAAATTTAAGAAACAACACTGAAATTCCTGAAAGAACTTTAGCCTCAAAGGCATTTGTTTCAATGGAGCCAGAATTTCTGTGTCAGCAGAGTATGACAAAATATATTTAGCTTCAAGTGTGTACTTAAACAGCATAGACTTCAAGGGAACTTAAAGACATGCTTAATTTTGAGCATATGCTTAAGTGTTTTTGGTGAATAGTATAGAACCACAGCATTCACCTCTTTTTACAAGGAGAGAATGCTTTCCAAAGCAACATTTACTTTTCAGGGCACAGTGTGTGTCTTTTAAATCCTCCTTTGATGTTTCTTGGTCTACTTTGTTTTTAAAAGCTCACCAGAAATCAAAAAGGATTAGAAGGTCATGATCCTCCAAGCTACCTGGTATGGATCAGCCCAGGAAAGGACAGAAACAGAGTTTAGCAAGCAAAGAAAAAATGTTTGCCTGAAGCAGTTTGAAGGACTTTTTCTGAGGCACAAATTAATTAAAACTGCTTTGGTATTTTGTTTTCTATTTATAATCATTATAGTTTTAAAGAATATTTTAAGTAAGAAAAGCAGAAAGAAGAATATAGGATATTTAACAGATCATAACAACCAAATATGACTTTTAATGTGTATTACATATCTTCAACTATGCCAGTGATATTTCATACAACAAGCAATTTTTTCCACTCATCCTTAAAAGAAAAACTTTCCTGAACCAAAGTATACTTACTTTGTTTTTAAAATGAGGACTTGAATTAATATTTTTTTAAAAACATTGCTTGCTAGTATGACATTATAGAGTAGAAGTAGAGGAAGTCTTGAAAGTGATATTAAAAAAAGATCTGGATTCCTACTTCCTCCAGAATTCACTGCTCTAAATGTGGTATCTGAGCAAACACAAGCTCTTGACCTCAAATCTATATTATTCTCTGAGGTTCGTCCACTAGGATAAGGACTGCTGTGTAGCAGTTAAATACAAAACAAACCTGAAATTTGTACCTTCTGAGGTTTGGTTCTGACCAGCCTTTGAAACAAGATTGCTTTCAGTCAATCGGTTATTTCTGCACTTGACATCACCCCCACATAAAACAAGGCAAATAGCCAATTAGCTAACTAGAAGTTTTCCAGTTCAAAATGGTGCCAAAATGAATGAAGATGAAGTAGAGTAGAAAAAAAAGAGTTTAAATTGGCTGAACAGTCAGCTCTCTATGGGAAGCTGAAAATAGAAATCAGTTCGTGCAACTCAGGAGCTTCACTATCTTCTATTTGGGGAAGATCAAACTTCGGCATTTGCAAGTTAAACAGGGATCCCCAAGGCTTCTAGAGAGTACTTTATAAAAAGAGGTTTTATACAGGACCTGTGTATTTTGCAAATAAAACTGCAGCACATTAAATTCTAATCACATTCTATTCATAGCATCTGAAATCAGAGTATAAATTTGCTTCCTACAGATAATTATCTGGACTGGAGTTTTAATCTTATATGTATGCCATTACCCCTATGCAAACATGGATAACTTTTGGCTTTTTCTTTTCAGCAACGTTCAGCTATTTTGACATTTTAAGTGGTTTTGAGTTGGTTTTAAATAAAGACAGCCTAAAGAAATCAGATTATATGTTAAGCAGTAGTATTTGAACTGAGAAAGAAAAGAATACAGCCTTGTAGAATAACATCTTTGCTTCGGAAATAATGCGCAAATTCCAGAAAGAAAAATAGTTAATCATGCCAGCTTTGTAAATATAATTTCTATAAAAGTCAATGTTGCTTTAAATACATCTATCAGGCAACTCATACAAACTGTTAAGCTACATCAGAAATGCATGTAAGTATTCTAAATAGGAAAAATTCCCCTGCAGAAAATTTCCCATTATTATAAACTTGTTAGCTATGTTACAGAACAGCACTTTAATCTTCTGTCAAAACATTAGCTGCACAGTACAGCCCAAGTAAGATATACCAATATTTACTTACTAAGAAGTACTCTCTACTACAACTTTGTAAAAATGTCAAGAACATTATGAAGATTATAATTTTTTGTGAAAAAGAAACCATATTCCTGATAAAATAAATGCAAAAAAGAATAATACAACTGCAATTTCTCTAAATTTCCATTCTCAGAAAAAAGCAGAATAACCAACTTCAAATATTACTATTTTTCTTTACAAAATTATAATAACATTTTGGATATCAGGCTATCAGGTGCACCTGCTGAAAAGCAAATTAACTTTGCATTTAAAAGAATCTGCCTGATGGAAAAGCCCTTTTCTGCCAGCAAAAAATCAAGCAGTGATTTGAAGAAAAGGGGGTTTTCAGATGCCTAATGATGCAGATAGATAGCACTGAAAATTATCAAATTCCTCAAATGAGCACATTTCACATAATTTCATAGTGACCTTGTATTTGTCTATAACTTTTTTTAAAAAGAAAAAAAAGTTTGTCTGGTTAAAAAGCAGCTTCACGTGTTTTTATGACTTTCATGAACTGTCAAAAGAACAATGTATTCAGAGAGATCATGAACTCATCACAGATTCTGGCACTCACAGTATCAGGTTGCAAGGGAAAATAACTTCACGCTGCAGTTTGTGAAACAGACTCAATTTGACTCCACCAAACTTTAGAACCACAAAAGACAAGAAGTTGCACGAGTCCAATGCTTCAGATGCGTGTTTTAAAAGCACTGATACTCCACCATGCAGCCAGACACAATGAACCTACTGGCATCCACCACATCACGGAGACTGACCTTAGCAAGTTGAACTTCGCAACAACCTTTAACTGCAGAGCTGTTACTGAAATGATTAGTTACAACAGCTCTGAGCAGGCAGATCACCAGCATGCATCTGTGTAAGATCAGGGCCTGAACACGTTTCTTCCCTTCATCTGGCCTCAGCTTCATAAAAAAACATGTTTCACTTGTCCCAGCCCACTCCCCATGTCAGTGGACATTAAGCACATGTTGCCTCACTTTTGAAGAGCATTGCATTTTTTTACTTTGTAATTGTTCACTGAATTTCCTTCCACCAGCTCTCACCTTGGAAAAAGCTTTTAAAGTACATTTATATGGCACAATTCAACTCTACTACACATGAATCATGTGAATCGGTAGTAGTGGGACATTACTTACAGAAGGCAACCGGACCCAGAGATCTTACACAGTCCTTCTCTGGATTAGTGTCTATCCCTCCAGTCACCAGAGTCCTTGCCTGCCCTGCAGAACACTGTCTATTTCCTCTCTCCATACCCTTTAATCCTCCAGAATCATCTCTGACCTTTCTGCTCCGCCTGGAGGAACTTGTGCCATAGCACCAGCAACAGCAGTGCTGCATCTTCAACCACAGCTGCTGCAGCACTTCAAAGGCAGCTACCACAGCCAAGGATTTAGACTGCAGCTGGAATTCGAAGGCTCAAGGTGGGGTCCCCAAGGCTGAGCAAAAAGAGCAAAGCTCATTTGTAAGGATTAAAAGGTGGACAGGTAATGGATCTCAATGGGCAGGAAGGGGAGGGAAAAGCAGAGAGAGTGGAAGTCAGTATACAATACAAAAAGCTGAGGAGGTTAAGAGGGGCAGCAAAAGGAGGGGCTGAGGGCACAGAAGAGAGGAGATTCCTGGTTAGCGTAAATAATATACATGTATGTTAGGGAGGAAGAATGAGGGCAGCCTGGAAACATAAACAAAAATATCTTCAGAGGAGGTAGGCCTTTAACATAGCAGTTGGTGAAAAGATCAAGACAGATAAAATACAAAAGGATGTACAAGTCAAAGACAGCTAGAAAACTAGGTACTGATAATAAAAAAATGTGAGATGACACCAACACATAAAATCCACCTGTAAAACAGCTTGGGCTGGGCTACATATAACATCTTTCATACTGCAAGATACCAAAATGCAAAAGCAAAAATTTTTTATTATTCAAGGTAAAAATGGACTCTGCATATGAAGTCATGAAAAAGCACTTTCTTTTCAAAAGTAAAACAACAATAGTTGGTAAAGAAGAAAATTTAAACACCCCAAGTAGTTGTTTAAGACCATGCTACCTTTTACTTGGGAAGTAGGACCATGAAGGTGATACGCATGAACTAGAGAAAGACCACAGCCACCTGCCTGAGCCACACTGTGCTCAGGTTCTCAGAGGGGGCAGTTCTTGTCAGTATTTGAGCATACAAGCAGAGTTGAGGGCACAAACACACCAAGAAATGTAAGGTTTTAAAAAACTTTCCACCTGCCTTGGAGGCCATAAACTTGTGAATTGAACAACTGCTTAAGAAAAGCTCTTTGAACAGAAGTTCTCATCCGGTTGCAGTGAAAGAGAGTTGTCCTTACAGGTGCAGTTAACTACACAGTAAAGCGATGCAGTGGGACATTAACCCCACGGGAAGGAGCAAGAATACAGACTAGAATAAATAATTTACTGCAAACCACACCTACCTTAGTGTACCATAATTTCTCAATATCTCAGCTTCTTAGAATTTCCCACATCTGAATGCTAAACAACACGCACTAAGTCATATCACAGACTTATATAATTATGTGTTAAGCTAATAAATAGGACTTTTTGCCACCTGAAATCTCTTTTTAACATAGTTCAAATAGTTTAGCTACTTTGTTAAACTACTAATTATTTAATTGTTCCAACTAATAAGCACTTTCTTGAACAGCTTAATACTAGCATTCACTTGAAGAACCTCATACCTTTCACTTGTGATATACAAGCTTCCTTCATAGCTTCATTACTTTCTGAAACTCCAATGTTTCCTTGTAGTTATTAGAAAGCACATTCTAAAGTTTAAACAGAAAAAGTTTTCTAGTTTGGGAATTGATTTTTTTCTCTCCTTAGCTTTCTGTTCAGATGTGCTAGCAGTGAACTGTGCACTGCTAGAAAAGCAACAGGGGAGAAGTGTGAAGATCACCGAGCACACAGCTTTTTATTTGTCATTTACTCTAAATTCAAAAGAAAAGAGTACCAGGCTAAAAGTTATTCTGTTAGTTATTTAAAGTGACTGATGTTAATTGATCTATCAACAGTTTCTAATGCATGTTGAATATATCACTCATCATTTACAGACCAAACTGTTGACTGAGATTCATCCATATTCATAAAGACATATAAGCCTACCTATTACTGTAAGAAGTAATGCTGATGTGGTAATAAAAATACACAAAACCACTAACATTTTTCAGAGCATCCATGGAGACAATTGAGACTTCAGAAAAGTAATTATTTTTATAATAACAGCTTTATTTCAAGCACTGTTTCTCCCTGGATATAATTTATACATTTTGTGCTAAGTATATATATTAATGGAACACTTTCAAATTTATCCCTAGATAAAATATGTATTATGTGTTTAAAATTATTCCAACAACAGCTTTTCCAAGTAATATTTTGCTGAGTGTCAGTTCAAATAACTGGAGAAAAAAAAATTTAAAATGCTTTGGCAAAATACCTTTCCATGGTGATGCCTTTAAAAGCATTTTGAATTCAGGGCTTCCTCATCCATTTTTATTCTGGTATCAGTCAAATAGAGAGGAGGAAATATAAACACAGTTATACAGTTTCATTTAAATATAACTTAAAAGAATAAAGATGGTAATTTTTCAAGCGTGTGGTCTCATGTTTGAATTTCAGCCATTCAAAGAACTGCCTGCTGCTTCTTAATGGAAAATGGTGCAACATGTTTCTGAAACCTCAAATTGCATTGTTGCACTGGTCCCTGTTAAAACAAAGTTCCTGGTAATCCCAGTGTCTGCGTCAAGGCAGGAGGATTGCAAAGGTTTCAAACCAGAGAAGAACAGCATGGTCACTGAACTGCACACATTGAGCTTCTGGGAGGATTAACGGTTCTTGTCACAGGCTCCTGACTGTAGTTGACAATATCTGCCTTCACCACCCTCTGTCATAAAAGAAAACACAGTAATAATCAGGAAAAACAAAACCTTCATGCTGGCAAAGCATTCAACAGATTTTTATGAAATACAAAGGGAAAAATAAACAAACCAGTTTTCTTTTCACTACCTTACAGGAAGCCTCATTAGGTGCTAATTCTCGTTATAATTCTAGGTTTATTCATGCTAAGCAGAAGCAAGTGCCTTGGTAGGTTATCACAACACTACAAAAGGAATACAATTTTTTTGCCAAAGCAGTGAATACAGTTTTACCGCCATGAGAATTGTTCTGAATGACAGCAATAAAAGAGAATTTATTTGCAGAAGTTGTGCCATTCATTCTTTAATAATAACTGCCTAAACTGTAACTGGAAATTGTACTTGAGTTTGTCTTTTTGTCTTTTCTCCAAGCATTTAATCAGAAAATATAGACAGAATTCAAAGCAAATTTTAAATACAGCCATATTTTAAAAAAGCTTAGATGGGCATACCAGCTAAAGATTACATTAACATAAAAAGAAGCTCTGCATACTATATTTATTCTCTTATACAGATCTAATAGATATTACACATTCTATTTACAAAGCATTTGGTAAGACTGATGCTTTCTCCTACATGATGAAGACAGAAATGTACAATTTTGCATCCATTTCCATCTGAGACAGCTATGCAATATTTTGAATGTACAGCTCTGAATACAATAACATGAAGCATTTCAAAGTTTCTACAAACTATCTGATTATTAGAAACACTATGTAATTAATTGTACACAGAGTTCCAAAATAATATGTTGAGTATTACAGGTACTTACACATACAAAACACAACCTTCCAAAAGAACTTACTTTAACAGTTGTTACTTCATGTAAAAGAAATGCAGCTTATAAAAAAGAAACAAACCAAGTTTTCCATCAATACCTGAACTACTGCATTGAGCAGACTTTGCTCTGGCAGTTGGAAGTGTGATGTTGGTTATCTTCTTCGGGATATTTCACTAGTTCTGCCCTGACAACATTCTGTTAACCATGTATCAACATGATGGATAGAGGGCAAGGAGAAGAATGTGAAAAGAAAGAGAAGGAAAACAATGGAGAGATTAATCAGTAGTTGAAAAGAATGAATGGATAACATAAGATTATGCAGAAGCAAAATGAAAGTGCATTTTCAGGCCTTAAGCAGATAGAAGAGCAACATCTCTGGCTGAAAGCAGCACTCACAGCACCAGGGCTGCTTCTCAAGCTTTTTCCTGGATATGCCCTTTCAAAGTACCACAGTGAAAGGCTCATACATGCAATCAGCAAAAGTGTATCAAAGCTAGAGAAGGGACAGAATAAAAAGGCAAGGAATACAGTGAAAGAAAAGATGACAGTGGCCTATTCGTCCTTTAAATCAAAGATACTTAAATATTAAATACTATATTATCAGCTTGCAACAAGTGCATTAGCTGTACACATGCATCTTTTCCATTACATAACTATCACATTACACCTAAACGTATAAACCAAAAGCAGTGACCAAATTAACAACTTCATATCAAAATGCCTTAAGTTTTGATTTTTGTTTGCTTCATTTAAAAATAAAAGCTTCCCATTTCTCCCCTTAAAGACAAACAAACAAAACTGTTTTCTTATTATTAATTTCTTATTATTAATTTCTCATTATTAATATAGGTAAGGGATACAGGGTTCTCATTATTAATACAGGGTCAATACAAGGTTCATGCAAAGGGAAGTAAAATTCATGGAACAATTTCAGCAAAGAAGCAGCAGAGGAAGCAAGTCTGCTATGAAAGATATCCAGTTTATTATTTTTTCCTAAATACTTCAACTTTCCTAAAATATATTTTCAAGGTTAAAATGAATTAATAGATAATTAAATTCTATTATTTTAAAGGAAACAATATATAAACTGGATTAGGAATATATAAACAGTATACGTCCAAGATTACCACTGTAAATAAAACCTGTATGTCAAACAAGCAACAGTAATTGAATAGGCTGGTAAAGAACCTGAATTTATTAGCTGCTGAAGTACTCTTCTTGAGCTTAATTGATCACATTCATGTTATCTTATCTAGTGGACAACACGCATGATTTACAGGACTCCTAGCCTGATGTTATCAAGAGAAAGGTTGCCAAATCCCATGTAGGGCAGTAGTAGGAGTTTTAGCATTAAACAGCGTTATCTGACCTCAGGGGACCTAGTTTCTTCATACCAATCATTTGACTAGAGCTAAGGGGCAAGAAAAAAGAAAAAAAAAAGCCCTGCAATCAGTAGGCAATTAATTGTTCCTCAAACACTGGTCTAAATCCCATCCTGTAAACACAGGCAGGTTAGTGACCTATGCTTAGGTACACTGTAGCAAAAAACTGACAATCATAAATGACTTGGATTTTCTAATGGAATTTCATCCAAATAAGAGTTTAAAAATATCATTGCAAAATTTCTTATATTAACTTCATGGTAATTAAAAACTTGGGCTTCTTTGCATCAGATTCTACATCAAGCATATCATTGCCATGGTTCAAATCACTGTTAATAATGAGAATAACCTTTCTTGGTCCAAGGTGCTCTGTATTCCAGATCTGACTTATCTGCCAAACATTTTATTGTACAAAGCTGGCACACACACACAGGTCTGCTGAACTGGCATTTACTTAGAGAGAAAACTACACATCACTTACAAAAATGCTAGCTCTTGCCAATGCCAAGGAACAAAGCTGTACCCCATGCAGTTTTTACACTACGGTTGAAAGTAAAAAATACAGAAAGAAAAACATTTGATTAATAAAGGAGCTATTTCCTCAAATTTCATCAGACCCTTGCAATTTAAAAGGGAGAGTATTTTGAGGACTTATTTTAAGTCAGAATCTACAATTTTCTTATTTTGGAACTGTTCCATTTCAGAAAACATGCTCTACTTTCCAGTCACGCATGAAGAGCAATCTAGTGCTTTGTTTCACCACAGTTTTGTCCAAATAAAGGTTTGATTAACAGTCATCTCAGCATGTTAACAGACAAGGTTTAGTAGCTCTAGCTGAGATAAAAACTTACCACCCCCAAATGTCTGTCCTATTCCTCTGCTGGAGATCATTGCTGCCAAAGGAGAGCTGGTGGAATGTAACGTGTACTTGCACCTCATCCACTTCAGCACAAAGTCTGGCAGCTTCTCTTTAAAACAACTTTCAGCAGCAGTTCAAGCTAAACTGCTCAGCTTCACTCTGATGTGGCCAAAGCACATGATCACCTTCCATTTTCTGATTCTGATGTGGGAGCAATACATTCCAACAAAAGGGCAGTAGCAAATAGCTTGGGCTGCATTAATATCTTAAACTGCTGCAGCTGTTTTCTGAAACAATGCAGAGTAAATATAATTCAATCTCTAAGGCTTGTTCTTGCACTTAATTGACAGAAGTTGTGCTGCTGATTTAAAGGCAACCAAGAACTTCACATACTTTTCACAAGAGCTGCAGTTCTGCCAAAAATCAAAGCTCAAAAGTCATGAGCCAAACTACACAAATTCATACAAGTTAAAATAATTTGTTTGGGATTCCTATTACTTATTTCTATCCACCTATGAGTCACATCTAAGATCTTCCTAGACTGACAATCATAACTGGCTCTAAAGACAAGAAGTAAGATTTTCAGGCACAAAATTGAGTGCTAGAAATAATTTTAAAGCATAGTCTCAATATTAGACAATAAAAAATACACATATAGCATTTGACTGTTGTAACTGTACACGAATTCAGTATTTAATCTTATATTTTGTTACCACCTAGATTGAATGAACATATCTGATATTCTCTGACAAACAGATTCAAGCAAGAACCATCTCAGTTTTGAAAATGAGGAAATTGCATTACGCAAAATATGGAAAACTCAAATATATAATCCAGTGTGTAAATAGTTCACATTTGTAAAAACTACAACAGCTTTTACGCCTTATTTAAAGATTAACTCCAAGTCAACACTTGTATACTTTACAGATGAGTCACATTTATTATTGTATTGTATTTATTGGATTCTTGATAGCTTTTATCTAGCGTGCACCTATCCACTGATCTAATTTCATAGCCCAGTAGCTAGAGTATTCAATGCCTAAAAATTTTAAGGAACACACTTCATATAATTGTCCCACAAATTAAGGAAGACACGTGCCCATTTTAGAGATGGAAGAGGGAAAAACTCCCACCACCACCACACTAAAAGAGACCTGCACCTCTCATATAAAAGTCTGTGGTAAAACAGCAAACTAATAATGACATTGTCCTCTAATATCACCTCCTTCCAGCCAAGAGACCAACTCCATGCTTTTGGGAAACAGCATCTATACATCACTTCAATTAGGCTTTTCTACTGCACACAAATGAATTTCTCTCAAGAGAATTTATCTTCCTGAGAATATGAAGGTTCAAGTTTTCACTCTCCAAATTATGTAGAGATTTTCCCTTTTCTATTCTTATGAAGTGATGGGGGTATTTGGTTCCATACAACAATGACCCTTAAGATACAGCTAACAGACTTTCCAATACAATTCTCATTGGTTTCTGATTTATACTGGGGAAACTTACAGCCCATTCAAAGTAACACTCTTAAAAGAAGCAGAGGTTTTACTGATAGCAAAGAGCTATTGCTCTTTGGGGTAGATTGAAATTATAATCCATTACCAGAACTTTGCAAACTAAGTAGTTCACACTCTTTAGCTACATGCAAAGTGTTGCAGCATGTAGTCACTTCTCCTGTACCTGAAAATCAACAGTGAAGTTTCCTTTCTGTCCAAATTAATTTGCTGGCTTTGTTTCTTCTTTTGTTGTTCTTTTGTTGCTGGTGGTAGTTTTTCAGATATTTTTACTTTTTTTTTTTTTTTTGTTAATTAGAGCCTGGATTCACATCAACAGTAATACATGGCCCAGTATTTATGCAAATTAACTATTTATAGGCTATTGCTAAAGCAACTTGTATAATATCAACTTTGTCTAACCTATATATTGCCTATTCCATTGACCTACTCAACAAAATTAAAAGCTACTTACAATACTAAAGTAGAAGGAAGCCTATTTAAATCTGGCAGCAGTTTGACATAGAAAGTCATGTACTCTTGAACTGGGGCTATATGGAGCTTCTTCCTTTAAAAACAACCTAAAAACAGACCCTTTCTTTAGAACAATACAGTTTTCCATATAACCCTATTATCAGCCTCCTTTAAATTGAAGGTATTTGCGCACCTTTCTACAATCTTACACCTGAGTTACAGAACACCACTCACAGCACAGAGAGGTCCAGGACTGATATTCCAGTGCTAGCTAAACAACCAAAGAAAAATTGAAAAACTCTATGGGCTCAATTATTTATAGGTAAATAACAGACCTCAAAATAGTAGATGGATGGTACCTTAGTAGTAAAAGAACATTTAAAAGACACACTTACTGTTTCTCTGCCTATAAATTACAGCTTTTTAAAACTACTCTGCTTGTTAAGTATGCTCTGTATGTATATTTTACAATTTTACTGCTCGCAATACAGTTTTCTAGTTAACCACTTCAACACAGCTTGCAAACACTGCTGTGGCAAATCACTTTCAGAAATTACATATTTATTGTATATCTCAAGAAGAAGGAGACCAAGCTGTACGTAAGAAATGCTTTGCCATTTATTTTAAAAAATTTATGGACTTATTTTGTGGTACTTGTTTAACACTGGTATTGAAAAGCAGTTCCAGGATATTATACCACTAGGATAGCAACATTTGGGTTCATTAGGTAAATTTAAATCATTGTAATATCAAATGTCATTACACAGGGTTGCCTCAATAGTATAATCTTTCTTTTTGAGGTTTCTGAAACTGGGTTGTAGAAAAATTTTTCAGTTTAAACCCATGCATATAATATCAAGAATATCTCCCATGCTACCTGTATATGCATACATACTTAATTTCTAAACTAATCTTAAGTGCTATTTTTAAATTAACATCCTTATAACTAAAGTTTTTCTTTACTTTTGAACATGTTTTTCTTTTTTCAGAGAGTTAATCCTGATGGATAAATAAGGAATTATCATATTTCAAAAAAGCTGTTGTGAAATTGAATAAATATCTTCAGAACAATAGGTGAAGATTGATTTAAAGAACAGTTATAAATCCACAATAGATCACTTTTAATACTAAGTAAAATACTAAAAACATCCGTGTATTTGTGGAAAATCACCTGTGATTGTTCCAATTCTGCTTTGTTTAATTTGATGCCGAGTATGTCAGCAGCAATTCTCTGAAAACACAGGAAGACCTATGGAAAGAAAATAAATTGCATTTAAATTATTAAAAACAGACATCCTTGAGGTTCTTTCAAATACATTAAACCATTCTTGAACAGTAAACAATTATATACAAAATTATGACCTGTGCAAAACAGATCTGAAAATAACCTCATCTGGTATTTTCAATTTTGTTTAAAAATTTGAGAAAATAACTCAACAATGGTACAAGAAATGAACAGTATGCCAGATTGTTAAGCAACACTTCTACTCTGTCTCCAGAGACCCAAGTTTAAATAAGCTTTTACACAACCCACCTCTCAAATACTACTCTCAGTGCTATAAAATATGAATAAAGGTATTCACTAATGTTTAGCACAGAAATGCATTACCAGTGTATTGTGAAATAAGAGATGTAGGTTTCTGAAACTGAGAATAACAGAACTGTGCATCAATATCACCAAAATCTCTACTATGTATGTCCCAAAACTAGCAGTATAAAAGAGTTCTGAAGAATCTTACAAAACATACACTGAATAGAAATATCTAGGAACAAGCAGGACGCTGTACAGCCTGCAGCAGCAGGCTGGCAAAGTTAGACTTTAGATATGATTAAACACATAATACTGGGTAGCAATGCTGTCTTAAAAAATTCCTTTAATTCATCTCAAGACAGTCCACCTATCTTACTGTTTAGATAAAATTGCATTTTAAATGTGATTAAAGAATATAACATATTCAAGAGGAGCAGCTTAAGCATTCACTGCTGTTGAACACTGTATTGCCAAGCTACACTGGTTTGCATCATGCAGCTGCCACCCAAAAAAAAAATAAATCTATGTACATGCTCCCAGTCATTTTCAGTGAAAATTAAGAAAAGTACTATCTACACAATCTCTTCTAACACCCAAGAAGGGAGCCATAAATAAATTAGTGGTACAACCAACAAAGTGTGGTAGTTTCCAAAACAATTGCTCTTTCTCTCAATTCCTTGGTGTAGTACTGGTCTGTTCTACCAACACCTACACAAGAAGAAAGAGCACACTGAACAGAGATTCTGAGCCTCAGAGACCTAGTTTAACCCACACCAAGCTCTCAGGTGCTCTCAGCTACATCACCTGCCCTGAGGACACAAAAATAAAAACATCAAGCAAAAAAACACCAAGCACAAGAGCAATGCTTCAGCTATGTGATTTGATGGACAGTAGCACAGTTAGTGAAAACGAATCTTCCATTACATTTTCTTGCCCCTGAGACAACTTTCAGAATTTTCTATGTACACAAAATCATCTTTCGCAATCAAGTTTGTTGAAAAGATCTGATGTAAACAAAACAAATCATTTAACTGAGTATGGCTCCTCTAGTCTATACTCACAGCAGCAATGGATGGCCTCTTCTCAAATCACTGTCTAAGATAAACACGCCAGCTTCTGAATGATCAGTGAGCAGCAACAGTGAAAGGACTAATTCAAATTTGTATTGAAACTAAAAATGAACTATGGAAATTACTTCTTTTGTCAGTAGATATTTAATATTTTAGATATATAGTAGATATTTCATGTTTTCTTGGCATGTTCAGAATTACTTTTGTTTTTAAACAGTAAGCTATGAAAAGTACAATCAGTATTTATAGTAGAATGCTGATATAATTAATGACTTAATTAAAAAGCTGCAATAAAGTTTCTGTCATAATTAGCAAAGATAAACGTATCAATTATAAAATGAACTAATTTTTGTGGTCTCCTTGAGAAAAGAATACATTTTATTAGATGAACATTTTACTAACTGTAGTATTATGATTTATTTCTTCTGTTTCTAGCCTAAAAAGCCCATATTTTCACACTTTAAAAAATATGCCAATGATTTAACACAAACGATAAAATTAATCAGGAATCGCTGCATTTGTAACAGCAATATTGTTAGATTTTACAGAAAAACCATTATCTTACAAAATTAGGCAGTTCACTGCACAAGATTCATCAGAGATCTTAACAAGTTTTTCCATTTGTGGACTATACTTCCATGTACTTGAACATTCAATAACATGTTCAGGATGTTACTATTACATTACGTATTATATTATTACAAATAAGTTACTACTCAATAACATTAAAATAAGGTAAACTTTCTTGTCAACAATAATATTAAGGAGACAGATACAAGACCATTTTATGGGAATGACAAACCCATTAGGCACGAGACAGAAATCAAGCTGAACAATACAATATGATTTAATTTGACTGATAGTGTCAACCAAAAAAAAACCTTTCCTTTCATATGCTTCCAACTAAAACAAATAACCCAGTTAGCTCAGAGTCAAAGGATTGTTCAAAAATGTACTCTGCAAAGCATCTGGTACAAATGCCAGAATGTTCAAATTTCAATGGACCTGCAAAGGGAATGTCTCTCACAGCTCAGGACTCATTAAATCTTTTATTGCAACAGGGTCTTGTCACATTATTTACCAATTGTTGGAAATTTCTATATTGATGGTCTCTAGATGAAACTTCACCTGGAATGAAGAAATACATTAAACTACAGGCTGACAACAAACAGAGATGTGGCTGGTCTCAGTTCTCACGCTGATGTATAAGCCAGACCAAATCTGTACCTCAAAGTGAAAATCAGATGACACTGAAATTTACTAAGAATAATACACATTCATACAAAGATCTACTTTTCATGCAACTACGGGAAGCAAAAAAGGGTCAGCAGCACCCTGAGTTCTCAACAGTTTGTTATATAAAGTATAATAAGACTGCTGTGACTTGAAAAAAACAACAGACATCTACAAGTTTGGGGTTTTTTCCTTACTTACAGAATCTCCTGTCTTGGCTGACACGAAATGGCTACTGCAATTGTTTTCCTGACAAAATCGCTGGTGCTTGTCAGCTTTCACTGTGCGAATATGCTCCAAGTCAACTAAAAATAAGTTGAAGAAATCAAAAAGTATTACACTGGAGCCCATTTATTTACCCACCTTAGAAATTACTCATTGGAAACACATGAGATGTAATACTTTCCTTTACAGGTGTATGCAAATCCAAGTTTCTCTCTCTGTCTATAATCATTTGCTAAAATAAAAGCAATTAATTACATCAGAGTAAATTTATTTGCAAAACTAAAATAAATCCACAATAAAAATTTTATGGCTGAATGCAACAAACTCATATCTCAAAATACAAATTTATTTCTGGATACACTCAAATACTTTGTAATAACTCTACTGCTAGCTACATATTAAAACAAGACAGAACTAATATTCCATATTCTGTTTGCAAGCAAGATGCATATTGGGGATTCCAGGGTAACCTGAAGACTTTCTCCAAATAAATTCACCAAGCACATCTGAATTGACATATTCTTCCAAAGTAAAAATGTAAATAAGTTATAAAGAATTTTATTGCAGAACATGGCAAAGCAAAAACATTCACTATAATAAAAAAATGACTGAGTACAAGCAATGATGCTTAGTTGCTTACATATGAGACTTTCAATTACACAAAGGTGTGGTTCAAAAACTTTTAAAAAGTAAAATGCACACTTCAAGACACACACATTTTCATTTTTATCAGTTTACAACCATTGGAAGCAGAGTAAAGCTTCCAATGGTATTTTATGCTGAAAAGCACTGGCTGCTTCCAAAATCTCACAGAATTCAAGTCTTGTGCAGGTTTTATTATGTACATTCCAGTTTCTCCAATCTGATCCTAAGGTAATTGGAAACTATATTGAACAGTTTCTCTTTTTTTTATTGCATTACGGTTCCTATAAGGGTGTTGACTCAATGTAGTCAAATTGTAAGGCAAATATATTCAGAAGGATTTAAGGACAAGCAGGCTCTTTGAGTTAATACAGGAAAAAAAAACTTCAACTGATTTCCTGAGGAAGGGACCCAACTGACTAGTAAAAACTTGTAAATTTGCAAATCTAGTAAGCCTCTATAATAGTGTTATTTGATTATCAGCTGAAAAAATGCTCTCCTACTACATAAAAGGCTTTATTTTTAAATGATATTGGAGGTCTTTAATTTTTAGGCTCTGGAGATTTTCTCTTGGAGATTTTTAGCCTAACAGGGGATTCCTACACCCCATTTATTCTTGCTTACCTTGGTTAATGTGGAGTTTTTGACACGTATTACTGTTCCTTGCACATCACTAAGGCCTTGTTTGTAAGAACAGGCCTAAAATCATCCAGTTACCACAGGCATTAATTTGTGAAGGACGAAAATACTAAGCTATTAACACTAATGTTTCTAGTACGGTTTTTCCATAATACTAAACGTCCACTATGTAATAAAGTTTCATAAATAAAAGGGAAGAACAAATACATTTACTAAAACAAAGCCCAAAGTCAACAACAATTTTGTTAAAAACTCATGCATTTAATTTTTTTCTCTGAAAAATAACTACCAAGATAAAAGACAGACTTTTTTGAAATGTCCTTGAGAATAAAATACAGCATACTGCATATAACATTTCATTATTAGCTATTATTTTTATGCTTCACATATTAGTTTTAAGTGCAGCTCAGAAAAAACAACAGTGAGATTACTCTTTTGGGAAAAATAAAAACATATTTTCTTTATTTTCATTTCATGAACTTTTAAAGGAACTTTAACCCCACCTCCAGATTTCACTCATTGTATTTCTCTGATTATATCGGAACTCCAAAAACCTACACACAATTACAACACAACTAAATAAATAGATAGATAAACAACATTCACACTATATTCCTTTAAAGTACCACAACATGCTTACATAAATACATAAAAACAAGTTCACTAGTCACAATCTCTCTCAAACTGTCTTTCCCAGGAAGGAAGGAATAGAGAGTGTACAAAGAAAACAGCAGACTAAAAGGCTGATGAATTTCCAGGAAGAAATTGCCACAGGCATATTGGAAATCATATCCTCAAATACCTCCTATTTTCTATGAAGAAGCATCAATAATACTTTATGGTCAGTGGAGTATATACTCTACTACAGAAGAGAATTTAAAGCACACAAGATCATAGAAACAAACAGAGTGTAAGTGAAAAATCAAGGTGTAATTACATTTTCAAACTTTGTGTACTTCTCAGTCCTTCTCCCTAGTCAAAAGTATTTCACTTTCTGCCTCCTAAATTTCAGGCTCTCTGCTCTGAACTGTGCAGGCACTGTCATGCCATGGAACTGCCAGGTAACTGTCCATGTGTGGATTCAGTGCCCACAGAAAATGCCAGGTGATTCATGTTACGCTAGCTCTTGGTGAAAAGGGCACGTTTTTAGTACATGAAGAGTTTCAAGTGTTAATAAACACTTAACTACCCAAAACTGCAGTTTGAAATCAATGAAAGGCAATGATCCTAAGTCCAATTCCTTTGCATTGCCCACCGGCCAAGGCATTACTATAGAGTTACTGAAGATCAGCTAAAGACAGTGAACAGTTACCCTCCAGTCCTTTCTCTTTAACATCTGACATTGGTCAGCTCAACAGGCAGAATTCTTAGCACACCGGGAGATAAGTCTTGTCCAGCTTTTATTTAGACATCACAGCAAAAAGACTTTAAGGAGAGCTTTGGAGGAGAAAAATGGTTTTCTAAAAAATATGTTTGTAAGGAATGTAGGGACTTTATAGAAAGAAAACTAACAGCTGGCCAATGTGGGCTCATATGATGAGCCAATTAACAGCAGGAATAGGCATCTTGGGATGAAGAATGATACAAGAATGCACTTAAGCCATGAAAAGTTTAACAGCAAAGATAAATAAGTTTTAGATAGAAAGAAAGCAAGTAAGATACATAAATATGGTTTGATTTTATAAACCAGGAAAATGATCTTGCAGAATATTCTAAATGACTAGATAACATAGCAATGGCCAAGAAAAAGGAATTATTGAAATTTAGATACAAAATGAGAACATTTTAACTCTGGTAATGGCTATGCTAGGCCATATCTAACAAAGGTCTCAAAGAAAGAATCTGCAAGATTTGGCCACACATCAAACACAAACATTTAGAGAAAGGCCCAAAGTGAAGTTTACGTGCCAGATGGTACAGCCATCCTCCTCATCTTTAGGGAATGAGAAAGAGGGTAAGAGCAGGGCAAAATTAATACCTTCATTTTTACCAATGAGAACACAGACTGACGGCTAGAGATTCACAATGGGATGTATAAAAGAGACAAAAGGACACAAGACACAAGTTTGAAAAGTAAAAAGAGATTTAACAATTTGCAAACAGTGACTCTCTACAGCACACAAATGTTACAAACCAGCATTTTTGGTTGAGGGCCTGAATACAAACTCTTATCTGCATTAAAGTATGTTTTCTGATCATGAAAAGCTAAGGCAAGCCCTAGCAAGATGTGTAAACTTTGGAGAATGCAGTGAGGGTATTTCTTCGTTCTATCATTTCAAAAATTCTAAACCTCTTAAAAATGAGATCAACAGGCAGAAAGGGCAGTTAGAAGTATAAATTATCAAAGCAACAGTTAAAATGTCAAAGGAATATATTCCTAATTCCCTGGCTAGAATTGAATCAATTAATATTATTTGCATTAAATGGAATATTTAAATAAACTACATGAAAACTTGTATCAGGAGAAGCACAAGGACATCATGAGCAACGGGGGAAAGAGAGGGAGGCTAGAGGTCACAGTATTATTCCCCTGACTAGCATGATGAGGACAGAAAAAGGGAGTTCATCAGCCTCCAAAGGTCTCTTTTAAAGAAAAGGCATCCACAATACAGGCTACTGCAGTTTTGCTCATTTTTATGCCTGACATACATACTAAAAGCCTCAATTACAAAAGATACATGGCTGCCAGATATTCTCCAAAATTTATCTCTGTTGCCTTGCTTATCCTTCTGAAGAGCCCACCTTGATTATCTAAAATAAGACTAAACATTCATCTTTAAGCTTTTCTAGTATGAAAATAAATTTTCTAGTATTTCAGTTACACTAGCAAGATAAACTGCAGTTCCATAACAGGCCGATACACATCTGCACGTACCCATAAAGATACCAGAACAACAAAAACAGGTTAGAAACTCTGGGAATTCAGACACAGCTCGCAGCAAGGCAAACAGATCCAAGTGAAAATCTCCCCTTAAAGACTGAGCAAGCATAGATCAACATCTGCTGTAGCAAAAGTAGGTAAGACTTACTAAAATGCTTGCTTCTCATGAATTCCAGGGAGTTCCATTTTGATTTATAGGTGAGATTAAACAGAGATCTTGTGAGGTGAAAAGAGAAAACAGAATCTAGGAGAAAAGTATTGAACTCCCACAGAAATCCCAAGGATACTCCCCTCTAAGGCATTCCTGAAGACTTCTTGGAAGAAAACCAACTCTATCCCAGCCAAAACCAGCACAGAAAAAAGAAAAAAAAAAAAAAAATGGTAAGAACAACACTGCAGAATTTAGGTAAGGGAAAAGATGTAAACACTCCTGTGGCCATCTCTGTGGAGAGCAAGGGACAATTCAAAGAAGATAAGGACAAAATAGTAATTTTAAGTTACAACCAGAGAGATTTGATTAGGTTACATCTTCAGGTGATCTATAAAAAGATTTTCAATAACCATCCTTCAAATTGCTGTTATACATCAATTATTTGTAGTGAAAATCTCATGGATAGTGCTAAGTCAAAATGGAAAAGGAAACCATACTTTAAAATATTTCAAGGCAAGATATCTATCCTATGATTAAAAAATTCTGAGGAAACACTCAAGACAGCATAAATTGTACTTCAAAGTCAAAAGTCTATATAAATTCACTTGAGAAATTAAGAGTAAGTCACTGAAATTTTAGTTTATTGGGCTGTGGCAAGGGAACGGAAAAACCTTAAAAAGTACTAGATAAAACACAAATGAGTGCTTTATAATCTACCCACACCCAGCCATTCAACAGCAATTCTATCTTGATTGAATAGTTCTGCTGCTTTTGACTTTGAAACCACTAATGGTAAATAAATTAATGTCAAAAATGCTTCTCTTCCACTATTTAGATGTTTGTGTCATACCATAAGTTAAAAAATGGCCTGAGATGAGCCACACAGCACCACCATGCACAGACTGTCATTTCCATTCCACTACACCATATCTGGTGTAGCAGCTTAAACACTACTTTAATTCAACAGCTTCTCTAAAATCCAGGAGCTAGGACCAATATAATTAGCTCACCAGAGTTTGCTGCGAGGAGTGAAGTGTGATATCAAATCCTGGAACGGTACTGTCTTAAAATTAAAGCAATAATAAAATACATATAACAATTTACCCGATACAACTGGTACAAAGACAAAGCCAGGAAGTACTTTAAAATACATATCATCAGTCAGAAGAATGATAAATGTTCCAGCTTTATAGTCTTTCAAAACCATATAAGCAAATAACTGCACATACTCTAAAAAGACAACAGAGCATCATTTGTGCAGGATGTAAAGGCTGCTACACATTTTATTTATCCCTCTTCCCCCCCAGGACTGCCAATAATGTCTTTCATAACATCATCAGAGAAGAGCTCCATGTAAAATTACAAGGGTCTTTGAAGTAGGAAAACATCCATTTTGCATGAATCTTCCTTTCAAGTACTATTCTGGAAGAAACACCAAAATGTAACTTGTACAGGTACTTCCAAGCAGCATGAGAAACTTGCTGAGGACAGCATGGACAACTGATTATAATGCATGTGAAGCAAGTCTGAGTGTTTAATAGTTTGCTGGCACTTCCCCTGGATCATGAGATTACACTTGCAAACTGTAAGCTGTTTTCAATGATTATACCAGTGATAACTACCCTATCCACTTTCTAAACCATATGCATGGTAAGAAACATGAGAGACAACTTAGAGTTTCAGAAAAGAGATGCCTCTCCACCCAAATCTGACAATCTTTCTGACCTTGAATTGTAAAAACTGCAAGGGATTCTGTTGCAAAGGGGAAGTTCTCTTTAAGATGAACTTTTTTCTTTAATTAATAGTATTTTCCATTAAAACTGGTAGTAACACATAAATAAGTAACAATAAGTTACAACTCTGTCTTTTTAGTTCTTATATATAATAGCTATTTCATATTTCGATATAACTAAGAGTAGTTTTAAAGTTTCAAAGTTATGGGTAAACATCTTTATTCATCTATGGTACCACACAAAAATATATTCTTTTATAGTATGCTGTGAAAAATGAAATATAAATCTTTCTGCAAAGTATTTGCAGCTGTGCACACAAGGTATACAATTACATAATGTTTAAATAATGAGCTATCACGATTAGCCCACACAGACATGACAAGTAAAATGCTTTAATAATTTATTAATTTGATTTACATGTGCTTAAAATTATGTACACATTTTCTCTTCAGAAAATACTCCAGGGTCATAAAAAAAGGGGTCTGTATACAACAATGTCTTTTTCATCCTATTTTTTGGTATCATTTCTGACTGATTTCTTAAGAACAAAGCACCTGAAAACTGAGGACAACAATACTGTTATACAGCACTGTCCTCACGCAGCGCATGCTGCTCGACAAGTACAGTCAGTTTCATTCCAGAACGTGACGGTTCTGCTTCCTCCATGCGTAATCAAACGTGAACAAAAAAGGGAAATAAAAGAGGGATTTCTCCAAGAGGTGCCAAATATCCACTATTCTAAAAAATAAACCAGAAATCAAGCTGAATACTGAAAACAACATTCTAGGCAACCTGATTTATTTTCCAGTTAGGCAGACCTCTGTCTCATAGCATGTCAACAGAGAATAGCTAAGCATGGCCCATTGCTCTGGCCAGAAGGAACCCCCTTTCAAGCCTCTTCTGCCATAAGTAATATTACCTGGTTTTAATTTTTAATCTTAATTCTACCATCAATCCAAAGAAAAAAGTGAAATTAAAAAAAAAAGACAACAAAAAAAAAACCTCCCTAGTTTTTCATTGCACACTTACCAGCAAGCTACTGCTTTCCTACTAAAACATGGAGCTGTGTCATTATGTGTTACATTTTAAAGAGTATTTCAATAGCAACTTCAAGAAACTGCACTTTCATTTTCTATTTAGACACGAAGGTTCTTTCTGTGTAAATAAAAAAATCATCTCATATCTAATTACTTTCATCCACTATAACCAGATTTATAAAGAAATATCAATAATTTAATTTGCCAATGAACTGTACCAGGTCTGCAGCACTACCAGACTTGGTGTATCAGCTAGCTTTTTGAAAATCTATTTTGATTTGGTACTTCTAAATTGCTACAGCATACAGTCTTGAATATTCCATCTCAAACGTCAGAGTGCAAACTGCAGCTTTTTGTAGTTAATTTTCTGTTAATACTTTCAATCTTTTTCTCACACTAAAATTGTATTACTGCCAAGAAAAGAAAACTCTTTCATGGAAGGCCTGAAAACTATGCCCCTACTCTGATTTAAGGAAGCTCAAAACGAAATATAAATATAGTTCCAGTACAGATTTTCTCAGTAATTTTTTTAGGTTATCAAGAAAACATCTAGAGTGTTGATCTGGTTATACTCATGTCAGACAAACTACATGTCACATTAACTACCTCCAGGAAGTTATTCCAAACACAAAATAAACTGTTTATGCCACTTCTCAGATAGATAGCATGACAGATTGTTATTAATTGAAGACAGATGAAATACATTAATTTGATTGCAAGCATGTGTTTACTTTCTCACTGTCATGTACACTCTATTGCTGATGCTTTTCTATGAGGATAGAGTAACAAATCAAATGTTGTATTAGAAGACTTACTAAGGCAGAATAATAGCTGGTGCTGCACTTTAATACTTAAAAAACTATACTTAACATTTCCAGTTAAAACAGGAAATCACTGGTTTCAGAACGCAAAAAAAAAATGATAGCTTAAAAACTCTGGTAATTTACACAAAATATTGTAACACTTCCTCCTCTAAAAAAAATTAGAGCTATCAGCAAATATGCTTCTCAATTACAAAAAAAATACAGCTTTCTAAATGACAAATCTATGATCTGACTGCCTTCCAAAAGACAAATTCCTACTGATACAAGACATGAAAATGTATGCCTAATATGGGAAAGGGAAGGTGAGCAATTCCTAGGTCTCTGGTTAAAAACAGAAAGATATAATGCCTGTCAATGAGGTTTGCTGGTTTTATGCACACCTCTCATATACGCCTACACTTATTTGTACAAAGCTTATGTGGAAGTATCTTTCTTGTCCAAAAAAATGTCATGCAAAAACACAAAATCTGAGCTTCTTGGAATATTTCACACATTAAAATCAAATTGATGAGGCTGACAGACAGTTTGTTCTAACACGGGAAATAGTAAAAAAGAATGTGCTTACCATGACAAGTTCTCTGATTGGCATTTATGAAAGTAGCTGCAGTTATCACATTAATTCTTTTTACTAAAAGTATCCCATATTAAATGAGACTTTCAAATACTGTTAAACAAAAAGCAATTACAGCACTTCTCCTAAAGCTTTAAAGCACAGTGGTTCTTGAGCATCTTAGGCTAATGAGGTTAACACTTGCAAGATTTAAAATAGGTTTCAACAGAAAACAAGAAGAGCAGCCAGAAGTAAATGCCTTTATCTCATCACACAAAGTGCAGCTAACTAAAGAGGACACGGTGTGACAGGATTCTTGCATAATAACAAGCATGTTTAACGTCTGGTAGATGGCAGGTCATTTTTAAGATGATGTTAACCTTTGCAAATACAGACAGCAGGCATCTTTTCGTATAAAAGTAAAACTTCTAATGAAGGAAAAAAAACAATACACCCAAGCTCCTTTTCAAAACTAGGATGATAGATGACACAGCTTGAAGAGACAGTTACAGAGAAAATAAAAATTTTTATTTTTTTTTTTCCCAGCTAGACATTTCCTATTTTCATTTTTAATAAATTCTCGGCAGAAATTCTTGCAACCATTTCTAATTTGACTGAACAGTCTACAACTACACTGACAGCTGGAATCTGATCTCTTCTGTTAGGTACCTGTACCACTTATCCCTACCCCTAATGCTGACATTTTTGGAAACAAGTATTCAGAAAAGATTATATTATTAAACTAATATAAATTTGAGCCACCTTGAATATTATTTTTCAATTAAAGCATAACTGGAACTACTCTACTTTTTTTTTTTCTTTTTGAAAGGGTATTGTAAAGCCACAAAAGGCAAGAAAGGAGGATGTAAGGCATTGCTGACTGTCTTCTCCCCACCCAGCAACTCAAGTGGCTCAGTACACTGAAGATCTACCAAGCCAGCAGACAGTGAACTCGGAACAAATTAAACAAGGCACAAGGAGTTTAGACATGGTGCAGATGATTTTATAACATATCTCTGTTTGCTGCAGTGAACAGACCTAAACAAACACATCCTTAGGGTAAATTTAACAAATCAAGTGGGGCTGTGAATGAAAGAACATGAAACACTTTTTGTGCGTTCTGGTATGGAGAATAAACAGCCTCGCTTCAGCAAACTAATGCTACTCTCTCAAAAATATCATCTCACAAGACTTTAATGTTCTCTAACTTCACACCTTTGGTTAATTAGTTTTTACTTTCCACACAGAAACATATTCTAAGATTACAAGCTCCTCCTGAAGAGAAGACAATTTGTTCACTGTTGCTTTTTATCCAGTCTCTCAGATTCTTATACAGCCCTAGTACCAATTTAAAAACCTTTTACAGTTAGTAATAGTTCATTTGCTGACTAATTTGCTTCCCAGTAAATTAGGCAAATACCATTCTTGTTTTTACAAAGGGAAAATGAAACACATATGAAAAGATAAATTTAATGCCTTGCTAAGATCACAGGAAATTTCACTGAATCATCAATTTACTGCTTTGTGTACTAAATCATCATTCATCTTCTTTTACACTTGTATACAGGCTTCCTAATCGTTGTGCCAATGAGAAATTTAAGTTATTAAGTTAAAGGTGTTAATCTAGACTCAATATGTTAATCTAGACTCAAACTCTTTAGGAGTAGCTATTTCCTAGAGACAAGGAGAAATGGGAAAAAGCCTAGGACAGGAGAACACAGCTGGGGAGCTGAATTTTTCTTGCTATATTAGCTCAATTATAAAAATCACAGGACAGGCACAGTGACCAGCACAGGACAGGAACACAGTTGAAAATGTTTATTGAATGATGCTGAGAAAGCAAAGAAAAATAAGCTGTGTTCACACAAACCATAATCCCCAATGTCCAATACCATGTAGATTAATTCCACTCCCAACAGGCACACTAAAACCCTGGCATTAGACAAGGATATGTTTAATGAAATTATAAATTATATAATTTATATTATATTTATAATTTATATTTATATTATGCAATAGCATTAGTGTGACCATCTCTGAGAAACAGAAGTTCTGTTAATGAAGAACCATAACTCAAATACAGTAGAGCCTGAAAACATGCAATAATTCTTTTGTATCTCTGAAACTCTAATTGCAGCATTTCTTCTCACATTCTTAAGATTTTCTGAAAGTAATGCGTATGGTATTTCACTTTTTGGATCCAGCATCCTTCATAAACACAGTAATTAAGCATACACATAGAAAAAATCAAGTCTAAAGTGAGACATCATTTTCTAATTCCCAACATTTTAGTAATACCAACAAGGAAAAAGTTATACCACTTAGAATGAAGATTTTTGCTCACCAGTGTGAGACTACCCTTTATAGAACAACATACGAGAAACACAGAAATATTTGATTCATTATCTTTTAATAGTATTTTTAACACTGCAATGGCTGCAATATATTTTTTAAATGTTCATATGCACTCCTATGGACAAAGTAATTTCTATGTGCCTAATTTCAAAAACCACATTTCTCTTTAGATTGGACATTACTGGGTTTGATAGTAGTTTCCAAAGTTTCCTGTAATGAACTTCAACGACTGCCTCAGCACTTTAAAACAAGACTCGCTGGCAGAAAAAAAAAAAAGAAACTCTTCTCTGATTCAACACGAAACTATTTTTATCAGGATTACTGCAAGTAAGAAAAAAAAGTGTTCAGATTGATTTAGCTGAGCTACTAGGGACAAAGTGCTGGGTTCAATAGCTTTTATCAAAAATAAATTTCCTCCTTCTATTATTAAAGGTAAGTTATAGGACAGAGGTTAAAAAAGGGTGAAAAACAAAAACACTCTTTTTCTACTAATCCAAATAGATATCTGTTGTTTTGGTTGAATTTAACAATTCCATAATACCAACAGAGGGTAAAAAAAGATATGATAGTAATGCCATTTCTGAAATTCTAAGTTGAATATTATTTTAAGTGTTCTTTAGTGCATTATTGAAGACATGAAGTTGCAATGTACTAAACATTCAGAAGATGGTGCTAGTCCAATATATCCACAAGCCATGGGTGGATCAGATTCTCTTCATCTCTCTCAAATATTTTCTCTAATTTTCATGTATCTACTACATCATCACTGAATTTATCAATACCAGGACAAGGTGCTGTCATCAGCAGTTAAGTACTAAGAGGACTACTAAATTATATCATTCTAAAAGTCATTAAGATTTACAGGATTGACAGGCATAAAATATAAAGCTGACTATAATTTCATAAACTCAGGGTCGTGGGATCTTTACAAAAACTCATACAACATTTACATCCTGCCTTCAGTCACTCACATCTGTCTCCTTCTGCAGTCACAGTTTCAAGACCTACTGATGCCAGCACCAAAGCTTGGAAAGTCCCAAACTGCTGTCCCACTGCTGGCTCTTCATCCCCACCTTCATGCCACAGTGTAACTATGCTCTCCTCACCTACTTAGGAGGCCATGCAACTCCTGTGAGCTTAGGAAGCACAGTGAGCTGATCCATGTTAAAAATAGCCACTTCTTTTTGACTGCTCTGTTTAACCCAGATCAAGTCTCAGATCCGATTTCCCGTGGAGCAGCGGTGGTAACTTCAAGCTGCAAATGAGCTTCACCACAAGGCAAACCAATTGTGGAACTGCAGCCTCCTTGTGCTTGCAAGGGCTGAATTCCTTCTCGGCACTGAAAAGGACTGGCAAGTTAACAAGGACAGTCTCATTACTGCATATGAAAAACTAAAATTTTTTATATTATTAAAGGCAGATATCTATTTATTAAGATATGAGATGCAGTCTGCAGCTACAGACAGAAATCAAAACTAATTCCATCTGCCCTCTCCCCACCAAACCCCTACAAAATCTTGGAAGTGATTTCCAGTTCTGCCTATAATTCAAACATTATACAGCCCCTTCCACACTAAGTACAGCTGGACAAGTACTTTCTTCCAAAAAATAGTAAATCTGAACATATTAAAACATCAAGCAAATGGTCTTATCCTTACCTAGCAGTTCCTAAAACAGTGTTTTCAAATAATGCATAGGAACATATCTCAGAGTAATATATTTCATGAAGCCATGGAAATGAATTATTAATACCAAACTTACTTCTATAAAAAGAATTTACCTAATAAATAACAATTCCTCAGAGGACCCATGCCAGCATTCTTGATGGCTACTGCTGCATCTATCTACACTGTTTCCACAGGTATGCTTCTGTTGACTTCAGGCCGACAGCTAAGTTTGGCTGTCCTCTCCAGTGTGATGCTTTTATCCAATACTCTGAATTACTTGCTTCTACCAGAGCCAACCCAGGTCAACTCCAAGGCCCTTCCATGCCTGATTCCTTTGTGATTCCAGCAGCTTTAATAAGGACTTGGAGACACTTAGTGCTTCTCCTACATACCCCTCTGGGAACTCTCCCACAACAAAAATTATAAATGAACGTGAAATCATTCACTGGGATATAAAAGCAAGCCTTAAATGTTCAAAGATCAGGCCAAGTCAGTATTACTGTTATTACAGTAAACCTCCAGCATTAAGCAATTTCAAACATCAGTTCTTCTTCCAAAATTTTCCAATGCAGAGACAAGATTGGCACATACCTGAGAGAAATTTCTCAGTTACTAGGCAATTTATTACTGCTTAACTGTTCCATGTGTATCAAATCCTGTTTAAGAGCAGCCCAGCTTTTCTTCCATTTGGAAGCTTTTGTAACTAATTATTACTAAACCAAACTGATTTCAACTGGCAGTTAAAAAATTAATAGTGCAACTGAACTTTATATTAAATGACTTTTTATAAGAAAAAAAAATGAGGCTGCTTAGTAAATAAATATAACATATTTCAATTAACTACAAAAGGAGAAATTAAACCCAAACACATTCAGATCAATGACAGTAAATTTATCAGCTAATTCTTAAACTGAGCCACAGCATGTCAAAGACCACAAAGAACTGAAATCGAACTATATATTCTTAACGATATGATGATTTCAGAGCAGACAGTAGAAATGGAACAGTACAAACCTCTTATGCATTTGCCAGCTCACATATTTCATTATCACAATCTAGTCATCCAGGCAAAAAAAAAAAAAACAAAACAAAACTGAATTTTAATCAATACAACAGTTGGTTCATCACTGTCTTGAAGAACCGTTCTTGCCTCTGAGCAGAATGAGCATATACCTCATTTCCCCGACATAAATTTCTGTCATGGTGTGAACATTTGGTCTAGAACTTCATTAGCTTAACAGAAAGCTATTATAAAATCAGATATTGTGGAAAAGCTACAGCCTTTTCCCAAACAAATTTAAAACATCAAACAGTGGACACACTAAGACAGATTATACTAATATTGCAACTTTATTAAACAGTATTAACCAGTTTCAGATGAGTAGAAGGAACCAAGTCATCAGGGTAGCTATAAGGGACTGAACAAAAATCATTAACTTTGTCCAAGACTTTAAAAGCTATATAATGCATAAAGGAACGAAGGGAATAAGAAAATTTCTTTATACAGAATTTGTTACAAATCAGGACCCATATTCTTCTCAAAGCTAACCCAGTCATCTGTCTATGCAAAACAATCAGATTCCCTCTTTTTGTTTCTTTCTCACACATAAACAGAAAAAAAAAAAAATTAACCAAACCAACCTCATACCAAAAAGACTTTCATCAGGAAAGTAGATGGTTCAGCAGAAAAGGCAGGCCTGAAATTAGTTAGAAAAATTATAATTTCTTTAGCAGTTTAAGCTACCATAACTGCAAATCAAAGGGATGGTCCTGGCTTCTCCTGGGCTATTGGGTGAGCATTTCCAAAGCTTCTCATGTGACAGCATCACTGCAGAAGAAAAGGAATCCACATGTTCATTCAAATAAGAACTCCTCTTTGTTCTGTCCATTTGAGGCTGGATTAGTGAACAGAACTCACTCCATGCAGTGCTACCATGACTGCAGATGACAAAGGCAAAAGTGCATGAAGTCAATCATGAAATCACCTCAGACCAGGCTGTGTTGTAGGAAATACATCACTGAGAACAGCTAAATTTGAACACATGTATCCACTCTCATAAGTTTTTGTCAGGATTCATCTTGATTTGAAAATATTAAGCAAGTAAGTTAGGGTTCAGCTGGAACTTCTTTTGTAAACTTTTTAACACTTCTTTTCTAAAACTTCCCAAAACCAAAGGTGAGAGTCTCTGCTCCATTCCGTTTTTGTTTAACTTTGAGAAATCAGTTACATCTGACTTGAAGCAGAACTTAGCTGCTTAAAGTGTATTTTCCCAGACTATTTGGTCAGTCATGACCTCAGACAGTGAAACAAACCCAATCTATTTTTTATAGTTTGAAGTCCTCAAGCATCAGTAGTATTTCCTTTGCTAGGTTTGAAAAGGAACAGGAGAATTTGCGTCAAGAAGTTAATAAGTCCCTTGTAAATAACCCCAAGATATTATCTACTAAAATTTTAGCACAGACCTGCTAATGACCTAACTTCTTTGCGACTCAGAATACTCCCCCTCTTCTAATATACATTAAGTGTTTCCAGAGGCACAATTTCCATGGGTGAAGTGTTCTAAATTAGGATAGTAAAGAAACATTTTTAAGTTAATGGTTAAACGTTTGTTTCGGCCATCACTGACCACTCCGACAAATTTATGTCAACATCATGATTCTATTTAAAACATATCAATAAAAATATATTAAACAACACATTAGATTCTTAGAACTTTTCAGTATCACAAATTCCTTTAACACAGTCTCGGCAAGAAACAGGGTTTTCAGAAAAATCTGTAAGATTCACACAGTTGAACTGGTTTAGAGAGAGCAGATACTTCAAAGAAAGACCTTGAAGGCTTAAAATTAACCACCAGTAACTACTGAGTATTCAGTACTTCTCTTTGTCCCCCAGACTTCTTAATTACTGTATCCAAAGACAATTGTATTAAAAAATAAATAAGACTGGATGGTGTTGGAATAACCACCAGAATCCAGATCACATTCTCTCACCTGCACTGCTCCAACCAACCAGCTACAAAGTAATACACAGAAATATAGCTACGCTGTCTAAGGAACTGAGGTCAAAATTGCAAGGATGTGTGTGTAGAGGTGCTTTGTTCAATGTCCTAAAGGACTTTTTCAGACCTTGAAGTTGGGGAGAAGGAGATGCAACAGTTCAAGAGAGTGAATTTGGGCGTTTTTTTAATCCAGTAGTTGAAGGTCTGGCATAGGCCACACCAGAAACTTCCTTTAAAGAGTATTCAGCAGCAGGTACTGGGGCAGGAAAATAAGAAACAGTACAACTACAGTGACCACTCCTTGACACACACCCCACCCTAAGGCAGCCTGAGTTCCTCAGCCTGACACTCCATCTCCAGGTTGCCAGCAATACAGCTGAAATGTTTTATAGCTACTGGTGGTGCACCGCTTCGTCTCTGTGGCTCCTTTCTGAAGCCATGTGCACTTCTGGCTTCTACAATGAATAGGACTTCCACAATTTAGTCATTCACAATGTGAAAAAAATAATTTAATCTGTTTATTTTAAGTTTGCTGCTTAATAAAAAGGCATGAGATTTCATCAGGTTTGTATTGAAAAGATGCCAGGTAATTGTTCTCTACCCTCTTTTCATGCTTTTGTACACCTGTTTTTCTTTTTCTGACTTCTAGGAAACTCAATCTATTTTGTCCCACCTCATATAAAAGCTTTTTCATTCCTCTGGTCATCATTGCTCTCTTGTGTAAACTGGGATCACCTAAATTTTCCTCAATTCTAAAGGATAATTCTGATACGCATACCTAAAATTCTAATCCCAGTCTTATCAGAGCTTTGCAGTTTGGCACCAGAGATACACATTGTGTTAGAAGGAAATTACTGGCTTGGCATTTTGCTTGTCCTACTTGTTTCTTCTTTTCATTTCAGAAATGACAGTAGGAAATTTGTAGGGAATTCAAACTAAATATAAAAATGAGACATCCAGCAAACGAAGTGATAAATAAGCTTTTCAGGTTCTTCCTTTCTAATAATATGAAGTCACAACATACTCAGACATATAAGGAGAAAACAATGACCAAGTAATTTTAAAAGAATTTACATTGCAACTCAACTCATCTTCACCAGCTAATCTTTGCCCATGCAAAGCAAACAAGGGCATATTGCAGAGACAGATGTGTTAAATGAATGTCACACCGAACCTTTGAACACGAGATGTTTGGCTGCACATCACAGGCCACACTGCTGGGAGCAAAAGTGATACTGAAGGTATTTCCACAAGTGTGGAAACCTCAACACAACAAAGCAACAAGTACCAAGATCAGTGATGGCACCAGGATATAACCTGCTAAGATTAAAAGACAACAGACACCCCAAAAAAAACCAAAAAACAAAAAATTGCAGCTTTGAAGAAACTTCAGTAGCATCTCTGCTGCCACACAAAACATTCAATGACTACAGCCATCTACCTGACATGCCCCCCAACTGCCTGAAGACAATTCCACACCCAGATGCATGCTCTGAACGAGCACTGACACAGTAAGCTTGAGCTAAGTGAACTCAGTATGGCCCTACCACAGGGTAACCTGCTGGGACAAGTCACACCGGCTCCGAGTGCTCCCTGACATCTGAAGGCCTTGCAGTGACCATGTATCAACTTACAGAATAGACCAGCCAGGACAAGATCAAAATAAAATGTTCAAACAAATTCCAGAGATATGTATACATGGATATTAAGTCACAGAGCTTCTCCCACTCTAGCCCCACCACCCACAATATCAGCAAACACAAAATGTTCTTGAAAGAACTACTTTCTGATTTTTCTCTTTCTGAAGGTGGATTGAACAAGGAATAGTCCAAATCTTGAGTCTTTCTTTTAAATACTCAACATCTGATAAACTCTCTGCCTGTTTCTGTCCAACTGATCTTAATCAGATTTAGTAACCTGGACTAAAAAAGAGAAATCCTATGATTACCTCAAACTACTCAAATCATGAGCAGAACTATAATGCCTGCAATATTTGGCACAAGGGAAGTATTATGCTTGGTCTTGGAATTTGGGGATTTCAATGAACAAGATCCCTCATTAGAATCAAATGGGGACAGATGTACTTACATGTGGGTGGGCATGGGTGGACATCAGCCCCTCCAACCTCTCTAATGAGCAATTTCCTCAGATTCAAAGAAAAATTTCATAAAAAGTTAAAGAGAAATGGCAACTTGCCTCCTATTACCACTGGCCTAACTGCTCGGGCTGCTGGTTCTATAAAAACGTTTTTTTTCAAAGAAAATTATTGTTAAAACCATTTGGCTGAAAGTGAAGAACTATTGAAAAGTACAGTCAAACTGGCAGCTTGCTCTTAAAATTCCCCCCACCATTTTTATAAGTATCGTTTTGCTTGTGGCTTTTAACAGCTGTTCACACACGTCTAAGCTAGATGTGAACTTTTATTTTCCCAAAACTAAATGGGAAGCTTTAAACAGCATCTGATTTAATTTTTTTTTTTTTTTAATTAAAAGCGGAGGTTAAAAGGACTGTGGAAATGGATGATGCAGCTGTGCTGATGCTAGGGAAAAGAATTCCAGAACAAGAAGTGAGGTAGAATAAACACACAAAATAAATTTCCCTACACTAAGTGCATGACACACACAAGTGACTTTATTAGCTAAAGAGAAGTTAACTCTATGTTTCTTCAGAAACATTTTCCAAAATTAAACTAAATTGTATTTTGCAAATACAATAGAATTGCGATGTCTAGTACGTTTTTGCATCAGACCAATCCTAAAATTAATTCCAGAATGAAGCAGTTTCACATGTTATTCGCAAATTCATTTAGAAACTCAGATACCTCAGACATTCAAGACAGAATTAGCTCATTAATATTGCCATATATTACTGATTTGGTCACCAAAAGAATTAAACTTCCCCTGCATTTAGACATCTTCTTGGAAGAATGAAATATTTTGAGTAACATTTGTAATAGTACTGAGAGACTGAAAGATGAAAGCAGGCATTCCTAGGGGCTCTTTTTAAAGTACCAAAGCCAAGTTTTTTAAAGTACCAGTAGTTACTGGGCAACTAGGCAATGCTTTAAGCCTGTTTGAAAATTCCACCATTCAGCAGTCTACTTTTTTAAGCACCAGCATACTCACAAAAATTCTGCCTTCTTGGCTTAATTACCTAATACATCGCACTAAATACTAAATTCTAACAAAAAAAACCCACAGAAAGAATAAAAATGCCACAGCTTATTTCCACTTGTACATGTTAAGTACAAAAGCACACTATGAAAATATAACAATTCTGGATATCAACACATATTTAAAGGTCTATTCTACTAAAGTTCTTACAGAAAACAAAAGCAGCTCTAAGGCAGAAAATTCATAGGATTATGAAGGAAATGCCACATTAATTCATGTGGATTATGTATCTGGTATACTGTAGCAGCTCCAAAAGAAATCTTCTTCAGTACACTAGTAGAGCTACTACTTAAACTAAAAGAATTTAGTAGTTCATCCATCAAGTTTATTAAAAGAAGCTGTTAGAACTTCTATAAGATGTCTAATAGAATAAAAAATATCCAAAGTAAGCCACACTTCTCAAAACATAACTATTAGAAAAAGAAAATGAAAAAAAACAAAAGCCTGGTATATTGGGCTGATGAAACAACACTTCCTGGTCATCTGTGGATGAAAAGAAAACCAACACATTAAGAGCATTCCCTTTGCACCAAGGAAGAAGGTGTAAAGAGTATGCAGAAGATGAAACAGTGGAAGAAGAGAGAAAAGTAATCCAGTCTGGACAGCAGAGCCTAACAAAGAGAAGCAGATGGGAAATTACAGGGACGCAGTCATTTGTTTGCCTCCCTTGTCCACCCACATTCAAGAGGCTCACTATAAATATGAAAATCTGAGCTAATCAAAACCAGAAATCCAGAACATTCTAGTCAGGTCCAATAAAAAACATTGCAACCTGGATCCCTTCCGGGGTTTCCTCTGGGACAATACCCTCTGGGATTCTGTCTTTGATGATATGAAGCCTTGATTTCTGTTGGGTTAGCTCCTTGCTAAATCCAGGGCAAAATCAAGTTAAATAAATGAAACCCCAGTTACAGGTGAAACATTTTATGCATGTAATGCATATAAATTACGTTTGTACACTTTAACAAATCAAAAGCAGAAAAAAAATTCACCACAGGTAAACACAATGATATAGCATTAATGTTTCTGACCCTTCTATTAAAAAAAAAAAGTGCTTTAAGAACTGACATTAATATACTGTACACCACTTGCAGATAAAATGATTCAGAGTGCGCCAATTCCATGTTTTGTATTAGACAGAGCAGAAATGAAACTTCATTTCCAGAACGATGAAATTATTTTTAGTCACTTTTTATTTTATTTCCTAATTGTACTGTCCTCAGCACTACAAATTAATTATAAGAGCATCACTCAGTGGAAAGACAGAAGGAACTATCAATTACCAATATACATTTTGCTGAAACATACAGCTCTTAATATTCCACAAGTGAGCTGGAGAAAAAGTAGGCCAAGCAACTTCAGAAATGGATACACACTATAAACATGACAGAGATCCATCCATGCTATAAAATGCTCCAAAATGGACGACATAGAAACAGAAAATGCCTTGCTACTAACAAGACATTTCTTTGTCCAAAGGATATCAGATATAATTTCTTTTCCCTACTGTCAGTTAGTATGACCCTAAATGAGAAGGTAGCTCCCAAAAGGAACAGAGAAATTTTCCTGTCCTGAGAATTCTTAGCTGGAAGTGTTCCCCTCAGATTAAACAACTGCAAAAGCATGTGGTTTTGCAACCTAATAAATAAGGCATAACAAAGTGAAAGTAATCAAATTCAAATGAAAATAAAGCATTCAAATGAAAAATAACCACTTCCATCAGTAAAGCAATATAATCTGTTCAGGATAAGGAAAGTGGTTTTATTGCACGTTTGCTCAGTATTCCTTCTACACGTTCATTTCCTAATCACAGACTGTCAAGAACCAGGCTTTGTTTACTAATGGCAGCAGAGCTTAGGATATTAGCAACGTACTGCTTTACAGAAAATCAGATGGCCTTTCAAAATTATCTCTAGTTCAGTCTGAATTACTGGACATGAAGAAAGAGGTAGAGAACAAAATATTATGACCTGTGCTGTGCAGACCAAACCTGATTATGGAAAAAAGGCTTGTGGCTAAAATCACTGAAACAAATCTTGGCCACACTGATGTCAAAAGCCAGACAGTACCACTAACAATGGAACTAGACAGTCAGTTTTAAACTCATGATTTTTCAGTTCCCTCTCAAAGCAGATCAGATCTTAAAGCTTATGTCAATATGACAAAAAGAGTAGGGTACTATTCCATGTAAACATCACAATTAAAATAATCTTTCTGTGATCAATTATTTAAAAATTAAGAGACAAGGGGAGTTAACCGTTGTTTTGTTGACTCTGAAAGATCAAAACAGTGAATCTGTAAGTATGCTTCAATTTTAGAGAAACAATATACAAGGTATTTTTCTGTCCAGTTTGCTCTCCAGTGCCCTGCTTCCATTATTAGTTTGTTGCCATGCTCTAAGCTTAAAAATATGAAGGAAACTGAAGTCCTGTTTCAGTGCTTTTGAAGGCAACGAGACTGCTTGGAACAAGTGAGAGTAAGTGTATACAGTGGGATTGTGACGTTGCTATAGTACTCTTGCATGAATAGTAATTACTCTGCAAGTGTGTAAAGCAGACAGGCCCAGTTGCATAAGGCTCAATGCAGGTTTTATGAACTGCAGAAAAGCATGATTAGTATGGGGGGAAAAACATGTTTCACACTTTTATTGTAAAGAACATGAGAATCTCACAGAAACTGCCAGAACAGATGTTCATAAATTGGGCCCTTAATCTGCAGCACTTTCCAGGTTTTAAGCTATATCCACTGGTCTGTAGAACATATTCCTCTCTTTTTAATATAATTCTTCTGTTTAGTTTTTTTAATAAATAAGTTTATGACTTTAGTAGTGTTGCCAGCTGTTCAATTTTGATTTACTGTCAGAGTCTGCTTTAATATATAGTGGCTTTTGTGGCTTACCCATATAGATTACATTTTAAGCTTCAAGATATCACTATAAAGCAGCTGGAAAAAGTTTAGGCTGTGCTCAGAAACCAGCATTATTGCCCTAGTGATCAACCATTGAAACATGCAACTAGACCAGTAACCATTCTCTAATAAACTTTTGTATACACCATTCCCAAAATAAAACTGCAAAACTTACAGTGTAAAAGCAGGTCATCTTAACACATGTACTTTAAGAAGCCAGCCAAATAAAATTGCTAAATTATTAATTAGGCAGTATATTAGCTGGCAATAGAGATTTCCACAATGACTGCTCTTTATTCTTTACTTATATTGTTTCCTTTACTTCAATTGTGCAGCTTGAGACAACTTAAGAAATAAAAGATTTTAGAACTTATTCATATAGTGCTTTCTAAATATTTTATTTAAAGCAGCACCAAATATTACTGGGAAAGTACTCAGTACTCTTCAGATTGAACCACTTTCAACCTCACAGAATTGCAATACAACCAGACTAAAAAATATCTCAACCAAGAGAACCAAACAGTTTGATTCAGAAAGATCAGTATGGTGCCTTGTGAGAGGGATTTTTTTGCTTGCTTTACACTGTTATTTTCTCCCAAGTTTAGATTTGCCAGCTGGACAATATCCATGGTGCATTACTTTCACCAAGTCCTATCATAGACCTATGTGGAAGGCAGACCTACATCATGGAAGATATAGTGGGAAAAATAAAACAAAAATTAAACCAGCTTTTCTACATATAGCATCAGGAGCAAAGCCTGTAGGAGAATGAAGAATGAACAGAAGCATAATAATGCACGTTCCATGAGACAATGCAGAAGCATATCCAAAACAAAATGGGTCAAGGTTTTCCACAATGCTTTTGGAGGGAGAGTAAGAAGTAGACTTCAAAATGCCACCATTTTCTATGTTATGAGCAGAATATAAAAATATTTTTGAAACAGTTCGACTTAACAGTATGACCAACAACACCTATACGCTGCTTTCGCCTGCATGCCTACACCAGATTACTTTCCAAGTCTCCTGTAAATGTTTAAAGTAAGGTTTTAGGAACTGACAGTCTCTCTTTCTGTCCATAGTATCAAAGGTGTGCTATCTGTACAAACCTTGTTTTTTCCAGCCTTCATGGTAAATTATCTACCACAAAAAAAAAATGCTTGGTTGGAAAATTCAACAATTTAAAGCTGTCCTCAACACACATCATGATTATATCCCTCGATTTGTCCAAAGCAAGCCTTTCCCAAGACATTTTACTGTTCTGTGTGTTCCATTCAACTATTTAGGCTGTAGCTTTTTTTAGTTACTTTTTGTTTTGCATATGAAACAAAAAGCAATAGTCCTGATGGCAGCTCTTAAATGGTATGACTTAGGTATGATTGAGTTCTCCAGTTAGTCAGAAAGAGTTAATGTTATTCCTCTTTCTGTACACATATTTCAAAACTTTAATGAATTCTACCATCATATACTAGTATTATACCACTATGGTATATTCCTGTTATCACATATAATTAGGTGAATATATTGGACATTATACAACCAAAGAAAATCCTCATATTAAACAGATTAAAAAAGGTAATCCAGAAGAATATTATAAAATAGGGCCTAGCATGAAAACATCAGAGTAAATTTGGAGTAGCTCACTAAATGTGCTCTAAATTTACACCCATTTAAACAACAAAAATTTTTAATCTTAAGCACTACTTCTGGAAAAAAAATAGAGTTAAAAAACAAAAAAAAATATTAAAATATTGAAAAATTCATAGGGAGCTCAGTATTTTGAAATAGAAACTACATGCAATGTAGATAAAGGTCTCCTCTTTTACAACCCTATTTTAAGTATATAAATTAGACTAGTAATTTACCATTCATCATCCCTGTACTCCCCCCTCCTTAACCAACACATTTCAGTACATCTTAATTCATTTCTAACTGAATTTAATGCTAAGTCTTAGATAGATCTCTCCTTCGAAAACAAGCATATTTTGCAAGTATCCTCCAAACCACAAGGGCTGGGAATACAGAGTATAAATAACAATACTCTCTGCATTTAACTAAAAGGCTTATCTCAATGATCTGTTTGATACTGGTTTAGTAATTACTCCCATGGTAACAAATTCACAGTCTCATATTACACACACATAAGTAATGACTTTTTTTCTTTTTTTCAAACGCCATTTTTCCCCTCAAAAACACATGATAAAATACTCCAAAGTAGAAAGTAGAAAGAAACTGCAGCAGAATTGGTACTCCATCAAGAGATACTTTCTCAAATACTGGAACAATGAAGAACTCATGATCATAAGTGATTAATATGCTTAAAGCTCTATCAAAAAAGGCACACATTTAGCAAAGTACACATTCCTGTACTGAAACGGGTATCATAAACCCACAGTGTCTTAGGAATGGAGCTGTAACTGTGGCCTAAACTCAAAATGGTACCATTCATTTCCACTTCTCTTGCAAAACCCCAATAAACATGATGATGTCATGACAATTACACAATTTAAAAATAGGCACACAATGCATTCCCTGTAATTTTTCTTCTTTGTTCTTAAATCTGCTTGCACAGTGAAGGTTATCCATTATTACTCCCTATATTAGCATAGACTATCCTTCATTCCCTAAATTGAGCTGGAATGACTGCTTACTTCCAATAAGTCTTTTTTTATTATTTATTTCTTTTTTTTTTTCCTTTTTATTTATTGAAATCAAAAGAAAAATCTGAGGTTTTCCCTGCTGATTAGGAATAAATTTCTCTCCCACATTTTCTGCCCATTCAAAGTATTAAATGTATTCAACTACTACATGTGTTTCACTTGTAGCTGCAGAGCACACATAAACACTGAACAACTCTTGCTATATTTATCAGTCTGACTCTGAAACTCTGATGCTTTAAAAAAAGATTAGTTTACTGACTTATCTAGCTTTTAAATAGAAAATAATGCTACAATAGCATTTGTCTTTTTCTCTATTTTGTCCGAAATCCTAGTACTAATGTCCTAGTCACACTCAAAATTTGGTTATCCTCTCTCATCAACTTCCTTCAAATAATAATATATGAGAATATATTTCCACAGTAGCTAGTGGAGACATTCCTACAAATCAATGTGCTGCAGTGATACAGGAATAAAAGCTTACTTCACTGTAATGATGCTTCCAGACTTCCCTCAAGTCAGGTGGTTACTTGCAGTTAATGATCTGTGACATACCACACAAGTAGTCCTAAAAAGACTTATTATCCACTGCATGTGCAACAATATTTGCTTTATGGATGGCTAAATGAATGAAGACATTCAATGTAACTGTAAAAGTAAAATCAAAAGAAAACTTACAAGTAACATGTTTTCTTTGAGTAAAAGAGCTGTGAACATTTTCCATTAATACTTAACCTTTTGCTGGAGCAGTGCAACCACATATAATGCTTGAATCCATAAAGCCCAAGAGCTGCTCAGGGTTAACACTGATTAACTACCCCCAATCAAATGTTATAACTTTTAAAAATTTCAGAGTTTCCCTCCACTAATGAAATCAAAATTGCATTTATGTCAGGTGGCAAATATAGGAGCAGGACAATTGGCAAAGAAAAGAAATTCTGCCCTGTTTTAAAATCAGGTAATTTTTTTCAATCCAATAAAACAGACATGAATTTGACTGTGTTTTAAAACTGTATATTATGCTCCACTGACTTCTATTAATATACTAATAGAAAAGAATAGCAAATTAACCTAAAATAAGCTCCAATCCAACAGCACAGTATCTCCCATAACTCTCAGACTGTGCAGACATTCACACATTTTCTGTTTATAATTTTTTTCATTTACTAGACTCAGCTTTTGTCCACCATATGTCCACCGTAGATTAACTATTCCCTTAGGTACAATTAAGGGCTTTCCATTTGTTGTAAGAAGACCTAAGTATGAAGGACGCAGCCAGAAAAAACATTTCTACCTAAACCAAAAACAGAAGCACATTCAGCCTGAACTATAGTTTATGCAGCATCTTTTTTATTGGGCGTATGTCTACATCACTAAATAAACCACAGACAAAATCCAAGGAAACATAAGAGATCTCTCAGCATTTCATTTGTGTATTATTATAAAAATATGATACATATACTGTTCTAACCTTTGTATTTAAACGGTTTACTTCTATTTGCATTTTTCAATGACATCTCTACAGATTTTTCTCCATTTAAGCATAACTGCTAGGGAATGAGAATATATTATTTACTGGCATTTCTGCAGCACTGGTGTTTGAGTTCCAGCTACACTAACAACTGTCTACCAGATCCTTGAACTTCGTTGTGGTTCTTGGTTAGTCATAGCAGGCAAAACTCAAGTGCACAAAAAACCTCAAGTGAAGCCTCAAGATTTTACATGTAGGAAGAAGAAAACAATTTTTTCATTGTTATTAAAATTAAAAAAATTGTAGCATAAGAACTGTTTATTAGTTGGAATAGTTCATGACTATTGTCACTTTCTTGTTTTTAGCACTGTATGACCCAAATGAGAAAACATTATTTTCTGCAAATAGTTTGCACAGATCTAAATTTCCCTGGTTCAAATGAATGCAAATTCATTGATTTTCATAGAACTACACCTGCCCTGTTGGCAGGGCTCTGTCTAGCTGTACAAATCTCAAACTCAGACAAGCCGTACAACAGTAACATATCTTCTATGTGCAAGCTGTGTATATTGTTCAGCTTCTATTGTCTGTAATGAACCCCATACTGCAGCAGAACACAAATGAAAAGGCAAGCTCACTACTAACTAATACTATCTGGACTTAATACAGGCATTTGATAAGGATTATTAATTATCTTTTGAGCAGTATGAGAGAAAGGATTCACCATCAAAAAATACAGCGTATACATGCTTCAATAATGGCTACCACACTAAGAAAATCCAGAAGTCTAAAAATTTGCCTTTAACCACTTATCAGCTTCTGTGTCCACTGCCTTCTCATCCTAGAGATCATTTTGTGAAGGATTCTGAAAGAAGGCTCAATGTAAAACATGGGCTGATCTGCAATCCTTTGCAATAGACACATTTATCACAGCAAGTCACATGAAGACTGGAGCCAAAATGGAATACATATGCACAGATCCTTTCTTTCCTGCCAGGTGTTTTCTCTTCAGACAATACAATATGGCAAGGTAAATACTACACAAGAGCAATAAAGCTTCCTTCTTTTGTTCTGTATAGTGTTCTGTAAGTTCAGATCCTTTCCAAAGAATAGCACATGAGGTTCAAACTCTAATCACAGTTTAGCACACTTGTCCACATGGCAATTTAACAGACAGTTAAATAGATCTCTTCACCATGGATGGTACCCAGCATTATTAATGTTACGCTAAGCATGATTTAGGATCAAAATCTTGCAAGACAGATACTTTCTCAGACAAGCAAGGTAATTTTCTCACTCAAAAAATGTGTGTGCTTCTAGGTTGCTCCCACTGCTAAAGTAATACAGAGCACATTGAGACATGGGTTGGAAATATATTATTATGGTGGATAAAAGATCATTTTCACCTCTGGTTTTCCTTTCCATTAATTTAAGTTCCTTGATAAAAGTAATTTTTAATAAAGTTACCTGGCCATTGAAACAAATAAATCCACAAGACTGCAATTTTCTATTAATCATACAAGCTGGTTGAGACAAATATTCTATACATATTTTTTAAAGCAGACTATCATTTTACATTTATTCAAATGAGTTTGTAAATTGACTGTAGCACAGGACAAGGCTTTCTTTTTAAGGGAGTCTCTACATGTAAGTAGTTTACCCTCCAATTCCAAGAGCATGTGTAAGGCTCAGGTGACCAGACCTGCTGTCAGGCATACAGGAACTTTAGTTTAATCAGGCATAAGACTCTAAAGAACAGGAGTCTTTGCATCAACTGCTCAACACTTGTCTTCATTACAGGTGAAGGACCTTAAAAGGGCAAGCCCACAGGAAGCAAGAACAGAAAACAAGAGGAGGTTGGGAGATACAAGAGAATGAATGCATAGCTCTTAATTTAAATAAAACAGATTATCAAAGTGAGCATTAATGAAGAAATTTTCTGAGTACAACGAGGGAGACTAAGTATATAATGCAGCAACAGAGTCAAAAAGCAGACTGAGCAAGATCCATGACCAGCCAGATTCACACTAGTACACAGTACACCAAATGTTAATTTGTATCTGGGCTGGAAAATGTTTCTCTCTTTGCTCAGATAAGATAGGTAAAAACATTTTATGTTGTATGTAAGGGCAAGTTAAAGGGTACACTAAAATGTAACCTTTAAACTTCACAATGTAACAGCATACCACTTCCTGTTCAGAGATAGCACTCCAAGTTCAATTAATCATGGCTAAGACGAACAAACGGTCAACATTCTTAATTAGTGTTGATGCATTCTCCTCTGTGCCCTCATCTGTCATGAAGATTGTTTAAAAATCTGAGTTATTAGTCTTTATTGAGGAGTGGATCTGGTTAATATCTCTAAGAACAGAAATCATTCATCTAGCCACTATACACCAGTACCTGATAATTCCTACCCCCTTTATAAGCTACAGATAACCACCGCCCTAAGACCATCTTGGTAGCTATAAATCAAAATGAGTATAGCTCCCATGCAACCTGGGTTAATTTTTGTTTACAATATATCCACTGAAAATGCTGGTATGACACTTGAGGAGACTCCTTATAGATTAGTGCAAAAGAAAATATATCAGGCAGTCAAGGTAGAAAGGAAGAAAACATAACAATCATACGAAACATGGTAAACTCTAATTCACACTTAATGACTAGAAGATCCATTGTGATCATTGAACTTTATCAATACCTAACTTAAGTAAAGATCCTAAGTGCACAAAACACAATTCATTCACTTGATAACTATTGTTTCATTTATACCATACAAATCAAAGTATTTAACAGCCATATATATATACAAAAGTTTTGAGTTACTGCATCGAAACTCTAAAAAAAAATGTTAAAATTAACAGTAAGGTTTACTCCCCAATACGCAGTACAAAGCAAATGTGTAGGACAGGGTATGGAAAAACGAAAAAAGGTACAGGAAGGAAAAAAGAATGAAAACTGAAACTAAGCACACAGAAGGAACCCAGCTTCAGTAAAGTACTGGTTTTACAATGGAAATCTGCATCTCTGAAGATCTTGCTCTCCCAATTATTTTTAATAAATTAGTGGGCAATGACAGTCTTTCATTTTAGCTACTACTGAATAACAAAAAAAAAAAAAAAAAAAAAAAGTAAAACCCACAGAAAATAAAGAGAGGTGGGAAGGTCCAGAATTCCATTTAGGTGTCAAGTCATACTGCTCTACTATTTTCAAATAAATCTCTGATGGATGAGATACCAGCAACTGATTGGAGCTTTTGAAGTACAAATTACATTTTCAAAGTTTCATGAGTAAATTTTAACCTCTTACAATCACAACAGGACATTTTAATAGCTTGACACCACTCTGAAGTTAATTATCATGCTTTAAATACACACAGCAGCTTACTGTGTTCATGCTGCTAATCTACTGCAATACACAATAAACCAGAACAGTGAAAACAAGCACTGATTCATTTAAATCAGTACTGAACAATTTCTTCAAGTTTTATGGAATACTAGAGAAATCCCTGCAAACTTAACATTTAACAGAATGACTACAAATTGATACTAGAAACCACTAATAAATTATCTATAAGACTGCATGACTTAACAGTAGTGAACAATTATGCACCATATACTGCTATGTATCAAATAATTCGCTTTCAATGACAAAATTACCCAGGGAAATTATCTTCATTTCATAGAATTCAAGTGCACAATTTTCTGTATCATATTGTGTAGAAAAATATTTCTGTTTTCTTCCAAGCTATAGCTTTATTCCTTGAGAGAATCCAGGTATATCTCCCCCAAAAATGGAAAAAATACACGTCTTTTAGACAGTATTAGTAAGAGAAAACAGACAAAGGACAGCCCAAGTAACTAAGCCAAAGTTCCAAAACAGAGGCTGAGCTTCCAAAGTCTTATCAAGGCATCTAAATACTGGCCCGAAGCTTTACAGTTGCTACGAATGAAAATTACTGCATTCTTGGCAAATTTTAAAAGCTTTTATCAGAAAGGAAGTTAAATGTTAGAATAACTTGGCTGTGGACACTGACATTTCTAGTCTTCCAGTGAGCTTACCTGGATATTTTCCTAAAAGACATGTACAGGTCAAAAAAAAACAAGTACAACCCTGAGACAGAAACCACTCACTGGAGTATTTCTCCTGAAGGATGCATGAGGTCAAGTAAGTTCATCAATTCATCAAATGGCTTTTCCTGGCTCTTAACCTGTTATTGCTCTTGCATTGTGTATGACTGTTTTATCACTCACTAAGTAAAGAAGTTGAACAGAGTGATTCCTCCTTAATAATTTGCTAATACCAGTAGTTTTATCTCTTCATAATATGTGAGCATCAACACCATTCTTCCATATGAACACCTTTTCTTATTTATGTAACAACAGGAGCCTGACTACAGTTTCCTCTCACAGACTATTAACGTTTTAGTATTGTGGTGAAAGGCCTTCTAAATATTCTTATCCTACTGTAGAATTCAGAAAAACAATATACTTTCAAAGTCTAATTTTTATCATGCTGAAATAAAAATGAAGCGAAAAAACCCCTCTGAACAGTATCCCCTGCATGCTCAACATGTGAAACAGCAACAAACATCCTTAGCATCACATGAAATCAGTATTTTGCTGCTTTTCTTTATGCATAGCTTCTGAAGGAAAACAAGGCAGCAAGCACTGCTCCTTCAGCTGCTATTTTCATAAAATTAAAGCCCTTTCACTAGTCAGTGTCAGCCTTTATCTGAAAATTCACCTAAGAAACCAGATTCTATTTCCAGGTGCTCCCAAGGAAACACTTGGATATTAAAGATTTGCGGGCATGTACATGTGAAAAGCAAACCAGAAATAGAAAGCCTCCAAATCAAAACCAATGTATCATTTCCCACATCTATTATGCCAGTTCAGCAAAGGAACACTTTTTAATGCTATGCTACAGTGTATCTTACTGCAAATACATAAGATTTGCAGAACTCCAGCTAGGAAGTCCAATTTTGGGGAAAAATAAAATGAGTGAAAAATATTTTTCATTTGAATTTCAACAGAATCTGCATTATAGACTCTGGTCTGCTAGAGTACAACACTGTCAGTGTTACACTTTCAGAAGTGCTGTTCATATATTGTAGCTCTAAGACCTTCTCTGTTTTCTTCACAGGAAATTAGTCTTTCATAATTAATGTCATAAAATGTTACAGCATCACTGTAGCACGACTACAATTAATGATTCTGAACGAAAGTGTTGTCTCGACATTGTTTTCAAATGATTTTAAACAATTCTAACTTGCTGGATAAGGTCCTTCTCTCAGATTTCTTCATGACATGGTCACTGTAACATAGAAACAAATTATTTGGAAAGTGAAAAAAATAAAATCTTTTTCTGTTGTTCAAATAAAAGTGTTAATACTGTTTAGAAATTATATGTCTGCTTCTACCACTTTGTTTCTAAAATTTTGATATGTTGCTTTTATCATCTTCAACAGAAAAAGGGGTAAGAAAGCCAGGATCAAGACATCAGATATGCTAATAAGGATGTTTGTGTAAGATTTTTTAGCTGCAAACGGGGAAATTTGAAATCCATCTAATTAAGGAACTATCTAAGTGATGATTGTACAAAGTGATATATTTTGGTAGTCAGAAGAAAACCGTTCTGTCACACTTACATGATCAAAAACAAGAGGTTAAAAAAAAAACCCAAAACAACACAAATAAGTCACCTGATGTGCACAACCACAGATAACATTAAAAAAAAATCTGATAAGCAACTCCTAAGTATTGTGCCTAACACACAGCATAACTTTTTAAAACATATCAGTAGTTGATGCAGCAGTCTCTTAACATACAGAACCATGAAATATACCTTTTACTACATGCAGAAATGCTCCCTGATTCTCCATTCCAGACACATGCCATGGCTATATCCTGGGGCCCTAGCAAATTCAAATACAGGCAAGTGATCTCTCTACTCCTGTCTGCTGCTCTCCAAGCAAAGAAGACACAGGGAGAGAAGCTGCAGGCTAGGCAAAGCATGATGCAGCAAGTCCCATAACATATCCTATCTGCTCAGAGCCAGAATCCTGAAGTACACCCAAATATGTCATCTGTACACAGCAAAAAAAACATAAGATAGTACTTAGTTGCATTTTGCTAAATACCTTATGTTGCTTCTTTAATAACAAACCACTTCCAGAGCTTCAATTAATATGTAAATATTAGTAACTTACTTTTATTTCCAACCAAGGCCACAAGTGGCTGTGTTTCTGATTCTTCATTCACTTTTTTTACCACATTATACCAGTCTTCCAAATTTTCAAAACTCTGGCCATTGGTAATATCATAAACCAAGAGAATACCCTAAATAAAAAGACATGTTTAAAATGTTACAGATTGTAAAAGAATTTAACATGGTAATATTTGCATCAGTCTTAATTATTATTGTCATAAAATAGAGCACTAACAAATAACAGCATCGTATCTTTTGAGGGTCAGTTACAGGAATTATAAATTTCTATACTACATACATTATTACAGTATTTCTCCTGCAGTTCATGTGCTCCAAATCCATGTTTGAGAAAAAATAAAGGCAACACAGTCAAGAGGACAATTAGTTATATAAGAAATAGTACAAACTGCATATGCTTTCTGATAAACCCAAAACAGCATTTCACACTAATAGGAAGATAAAAATCACACTGGAGAAGGATTTTTATTTTAACTAATATTAGTTGCAGTTTCAATGTTCCCTTTTCCAGGAAAAAAAAAAAAAAAGCAGTTCAATTTCATATCTCTGCACATTGTCATGTTTCTGATGTGTTTTGGGGATAAAGGCCAGATGCCATTCGTACAGTGCTGTAGAAGCTGAGTAAGAAGTATTGGCGAGCTTTAAAGTTTCAAAAGAGAACCTGAAGACATGGTGAGAACTCAAAAAGGAGTCCCATATATTTCAGAGGTTTTGGGCCAAGCTACATATGACAACTACTCAAAGGAGACACTGCTGACAATTCCTCAGCATAAATATCCAATATTAGAAAGCACAGCCTATTAACAGTCCAAATGACATCCCCATCCGCTCCAGAATTTTAAGATCAGCTCTCAGATCTTATTGAGTCTTCTGCCCCTGCTTTCCACTTCACCATAATAAAGTCAGTATCTGGTAAATGAGGAATAAAGTCTGAATTGGCTTCAGTCACATTTGCTGTCATGGAGTTCACACCTGGCTAAAAAAGCCCTAAATCTGTGCACTGTTTCTCACATGAAATTTTTACAAATATTCTGAAAAAACAGTATGATCCATACAAAAATAGCTGGGTCAATGACCTACTGTCTATAGAAAAGATTTTTCAAGTTCTTTCACACATTTGTCTGGGCCCAGTTTTGACTGATAGTCAAAAGGAGTGCCTTAGATCACAAAAAAGAGTGTACAATTAATAATTTCACATTTGACAACAAACTAGTACAGACTGCAAGACTATTTGAGGAGAGTTTAGATTTTATGATGACAAACAGTGTAAAATTAATAGGATGCAATTCAATAAATACCACAACAAGTTCAAAGGAAGCAATAATCAAGTGCACAGTAGGAAGCATCTGGCTCGAAGGAAGTTCTATATAATAGGACCAAGGAGTTACAGCTCACAACTGAATATGTCAAGCATATTTTGCAAATATGACTGGCATAAAACATTCCAGGTGAAATAATGCATCCATCTTTGGACATTTGAATGTCAAAAAAAGGGTACACTAGAAGAAACCAGTACCAATATCATAAGTTTAGAAATCATGACTGATATGAAAGAAGTGGGAAAAAAATCAAAACTGATTGCTTCAACAAACACATGACTTACGGCAGGCATGATGATGCTGGTACAAGTTTGAAAGTAACAGAAATTCTCTTTTTATATGCTTTTATACATAGTTAGCAGAAGCCGCTAAATTGGGAAGATCAGCCAAAGTGCCTGAGGGCAGGGTTACCACAAAGGGCTATGCAGACATGCTCAAGGAATGGGTGAACAGGAACCTTTCAACATTCAACAAGTATAAGTGCAAAGTCCTGCAGCTGGGAGGGAATAAAATACAGGCTGAGGGAAGTAATACATGACCAGCTGGGGGACAACTGAAAATGACCTGCAGGTCTTATCAGACAGCAGGCCAAATCCAAGCCAGCAACATTTTCTGGCAGCAAGGATGGCCAACATGATCCTAGGCTGCATTAGCAGAAGTACAGCCACCAGACCAGGGAACTTTTCTACTCAGCACTTGTTGGATTGTATCTAAAAGACTACATCCAGTCAGAACACATCCTTAGGCCCCTCAAGACATCAGAAAAGTGGAGTAACTTCAGCAAAGGGCCAGCAGGATGATCAGAGGCTGGAGCACTTTTTTTATGACGAAGAGATGAACAAACCCAAATTCTTCAGCATGGAGAGGAAGTGGCCCTGGGGGTACCTAAAAGCAGCCTTCCCATGCCCATGAGGAAGCAATGAAGAAGATGAGCCACGGTCTTGCACAGTAGTGCATGACAAGATAAAACTCAGTGGGCATAAGCTGAAATAAGAGAAATTGAAACCGTATCTAATGAAAAGTTTTTTCACCATGAGGAAAATAAATCAGGCTGACCAGAGGTTGCTCAGTCTCCATCCTTAGAAGTTTACAATCAGGAACTTCATAAATCCTTGAGCAGCCTAGTTCCACCTCTCAGGTGACCCTCCTTAGAGCATTTTACTACTGACCTCCTGACATCCTTCCACCCTGAGCTTTCTTACAAATCTGTGATCAATACGACATGCAGCAATAGGTTTAACTCACAGCAAGATTACAGCAAGGGTACAGTAAAAACAAGCAAACAAACAAACAAACAAAAAAACCCTATGGAGACTGTAAGAATAGCAAAGCTCTGAAATACACCACCTATAACAGTCACCAACACTGAAAAATTTTTGAAGGCTGCTAAAAGTCATTACACATGGATAGCTTTGCAGAAGGGCAACAAATCCTACTGAGATATCTCTAACTCCTACTTTCTTATGACAGCAATACAAATCTATCTTGTTTCCTCCAATGTTACCAACTCTTTGGCAAACTTGAGTTTTTGTTTGTCATATTTATATAGTTGCTGTTAATTTCTGAGGAGCAGTTTCCATCAGTTCCTTCAAAGGAAATTAAGAATTATGACACCCAACTTTCCCCTTGCTATCTTTCTTTCTTCATCAATCAAACCTAATATTAAACATCCACTTCCAATTTTGGTGCAATTTATTCCTTAATATCTTGCATCTCTAAGTTAATTTCAGTTAATTTCCCCTATTCTTATAGCTACCCAAATGCCTGGGTATGTATGTAACTGTCTCACAATCTAGGTTTTGCTCTAGGAAAGACATACCTGTGTTATTAAATGCTCAGTGGAAAAGAAACTCAATCTAAAAATCTAAAGGATAGGTATGGAAAAGATTAAAAAAAAAAAAAATGCCAGCCATAAAGCTGAAAGTTATAAATGGGAAAGAGCACACAGCAATGCTTCTTTCACCAGCTGTCAAGTTCTCTCACCAGCTTGCAGAGGAGCAGATTATCTAAACCATCTTCAGCACTAATCAGAGTTAGATGGAGAAAAAATATTTAAGTGTGAGCATTTAAGGTTAGCCAACTCTTTCTAACCAATTCTTCAAAATTCTACTCTGCTTCACGTCCTCTAGACAATTGTAGCCTACCTACCCCTTTGGATGAAAGTGGATTTACCATGAAAGAAATCATTTAACAAAGTTTGCAACTAGAGCTGACCTAATATCTTTTTGGTCCTTTTCTGCACAATTTGAAACACTGCTTTTTAAAAACATTCTTTTCTTAACCATTTTTTCAGTCATGTCAATATTTGCCACACTTAAGAAACAAAGATGGCAGGTGTAACATCACAGAGATGCAAAAAAAAATGCAGCATGTCATCCAGGTCATAAAGAATACTTTCTGCTTAGATTTTCACCACAACAGCACTCTGCAAACAATTTAGTGTGATATAGATAATTAATGAAGAATTATTCATAACTCCATGGCTAAAATTTATTTCACCTTTTTTTTATTTAACAGAGAAATCAAATAATTACTTTCAAGAAAAATACACCATATTTTATATAAATTTACAGTATATGGAGCTCAGACCAAGAAGACAGAATAAACACTGTTGTTTCTCTATTATGTGTGAGGAATTAAGGAGGAAAATTAACATTGGCGTCTTTACACAAATATTTCCCTGCCATGAAAAAAGTTTGAAACACATGGTAGACAACATGCCAAGAACAGCACATTGATTCTCTAGTCTTCAGCAACGTGGCAAATAGTCCCTGGTTGCATAATTGCACTCCAGTAAGAGAGACATTTTGCCTACATTAGTGCATATGTGAGCGCTTTTTGTTTTGAAATTATAGAGCATTTTCAAAAATAGGTCACTGGAAACTAAGAATATTGCAGAAATTATTTGCTGCTCCCTGGAGAAGGTAGAGTCTGCAGTACTCTTATTAACAAGCCAATTTATGATGTAGCATATGCCAGATCTTAAAGATAATTTAAACTAGATATGTGTGTAGAGGCAGCAATTACAGGTAAGACATGGGAGTGGTTCTGAAAGATTTACCATGCAAACAGCACCAATGTTATTTCAAAATTGAACTGCTAGTATAAAAATGTTTTAACCAGGCAATATATTCATACCGATAATTAAAATTTAAGAGGTGTCAAATTTATGTCGAGATTTGTCACAATAAAAGGAAGCTAGAGAAAACAGTAATTAAAAACTTATGTTTCCATCTTCATTTATCCACAGCTACCCTCATCCTATGACTGACTTTTACATCAAGGAACTAAATTGACTTTCAAATTTTCATCATTATTATTATTAAATAAGTCAGGCCAAAATTCTAGAGTACTTCTTTTAGTCACAGAATATTAATTTATTAAAGAGATACTTAATTGTTGCAGAAACGTGCAGATGAAAACACAGGTTTTTGTAAACTAAAGCAGTTTACAGTCCACATATACTTAACCACTGATGTCTTTGCTGATACTGAGGATGTGGTCACTCAGATACATGTGACTGAGTAGCCATAACTGAATGATTACTTTCTATCAGTACAGCTGTGGCAACTGACAACACAATTACTCTCAGCATCCCTCAATTCTGAGATAAATGTGGTAGTTTTAAACACCTTTCAGTCAGTGTCAATTATTAGTACCTTTAATTATAAAGATCAAAACTTTTTTCTCCACAGCTTGCAGAGTTCTGCCACACCAGTGAAATTCAGCTACCAAGATGGGATGCAGCAACTACATTGTTCTAAATGAGCAATCAGAGAAAAAATGGGCAGGAGGAAAGCAACTATGACAAGACAGCAAGTGAAATGCAACTTCTCCAACTGCAACCATGCAAGCAAATTATGCAAACTCTTACGCTCAAATCTGCCACTCTTATTCTAAAACATGGCACAAGAAATAGGGGATCTAAATCAAAATATGGCACCTTAACCGTAACCTAACCAGAAGATCTATCCTAGAGAATTGTTTCAGCTCTCATTAGAGAGAAGGAAACCTCCAGTGGCAAGTTTTTGACACAAAGTATAGATGGATGCTCCACTTAGTCTTCTTGATATCCTGATCAAATTTCGACCAAGATCAGGTGAACTGTAAACCATAATCTTTTCAGTTGCTTTAGATTCTCTAAACTTCTATCTCCAGCTGGCCATAGGATTTTAGAAGTAGGCCTACCATACACATAGATTTCTGAGCACAAAAATAAGAATTCTGCCACTTTTGATTTCTGAATCTCACAATGATCAAATAGATGGAAATCAGGCTGTGGGCATCTGCAAATACTGGATAAATGCATAATCCCTACTGTAGGTATGCTACAAACAATTCCACACATATACCTTAGATCTGAATTATTTAGATTCAAAGAATACAGAGATGAACACAATTTCTGAAACAGATCAAAATCATCTGCTTTATCTATACAGCTTGTGTACTTTATAAACAAGATATTTAAAATCCCAGCTGCAGCACACATGCTGACCAAGTGCAACAAATCATTGGCACATACGTTTTTTTTGTAGCAACCTTCACTGAACTTACTTCAGTTTTTTAAAGGCTTACTTGCACTGGGGAACCTCAAACTGAACACAGTACTCCAAATGTCACCTCAAAAATGTCAGACAGCATGATAATTCACTTTCCTTGATTTGACTACTCCATTCTTACTAACACAGCTCAGTACTCAATTTGCTTTTACTGTTGCAAGGGTGCATTGCAAACTTTTATTCAACTGCTTTTTACCTCAGTAAGACAACCATCCAAGAGCTTTTTCCTCCAAAGCCATTTCACAGAATGACTGAGGTTGGAAGGGACCTCTAGAAGTCATTTGGTTCAATGCTCCTGTTCAAAGCACTTGTCACCCAAAGCCAACTGCCCAGGACCATGTCCAGATGGCTTTTGAGTGTCTCTGAGGATGGAAATTCCACAGCCTTTCTGGTCAACTTTTGTCAGTTCTCAGTCACCCTCACAGTAGAAAACATATTTCCTGGTGTTCAGAAGGAATCCTGTATTTCAGTTTGTGCCCATTGCTCTGGTCCTTTCAATAGACACCACAGAAAAAAACCTGGTTCTCTCTTCCTTGCATCCTTCCTGCATGGATGCATACATATTGATTAGCCTTCTATTCTCCAGGCTGAACAGTCACAGCTCTCAGCCTTTCCTCATAGGAGAGATGCTCCAGACCATTAATCACCTTTGCAGCCCTTCACTGCACATTCTCCAGTTGGTTTGCAGCTGCATAGGATTATTCTATAGCAGGCACAGGACTTGGCATCTGTAATCAGCCAAACTTCGCAAGGTTTCTGTTGGTCCACTCCTTCAGTTGGTCACAGTCTCTCAGCAGCAGCCCTACCCTTCAGCACAATGACCATTCCTCCCCACTTTGGTGCTATTCATTAACTTACAAACAATATTTTGTTCCATTGTTAAAAGAATTAGCAAAAGACACAACCTCAATACCAACGCTTAAGAAATAAAACTTATAATCAGGCATCAGTAAGACATTGATCTATACACCTTTAAATCCAGCTGTCCATTCAGATTTTCAGTAAATTTATGGTCTAGTCATTCCACATGTATCTCTACATGTAATAATATTGTGGGACATTATGTCAAAGGCCCCATTGAAGTGAAGATAAATTAGATCCATTGCTCCCCTCTCCACAGAGCTAACCATCTAACCACAGACAGCAATCAAGCTGGCTGTGCACATTTTACCCTCACCAACTCCATCCTACCTCTTCCTAATTAATTTCTTGCTGTTTTGTTGTCTATTCAGAGGAATTTTTATCTATATTTATAAGAATCTTCCTTTATAAATACTCCTACTTGTTCTACTTTGCCTTTTCTCTTATGAAAAGCTACAGATATTCAACGTGAAATAAGCTGCCTTTATTTCTGCTATGCTTAGAAATAAACCGAAAGCAGTGCCTTTCCAAACTACTCCTGGCATTTCATGAATAGACGAAAATAGAGGCAGTTTTATGCATCTTTAATAGGCACTATTACAAAGCCAATATAAAAGTGTGTTAGAACTCAACTTTGATGAAGCCTCTTAGAGACTCTGAGAATACGTGCCAACACTGGGAGAGAAAAATCACTAGTCCATCAAAAAAAAATAGGGTTAAAATGAGGACTGAGGGAACTAAAGACAAAGAGATTGGACATAGGGAGTATGTTCTGGATGACTAAAAAATAAATCAAAACTTTAGTCTTATTGATATCAACTGTTTATGCACTTTTGGGCACTGGTATTAACTTTTTGACCTGTTATTTTTGGTATGAAACTCCTAAGGTTTTTCACCAAATTTTCAATTTATTATTCTTCAATGCAGACAAAACTAATAGCCTTTTATTTCCTTCATTAAATCTACTTTGGACATATGGCAACAATTTGTGATTCATCAAATTCCCTCTGTCATGGAAGCCACTTTCTCCTATTGCTTGGTAGATCTGTAACAGGTCAACAAATCTGTTCTTATTTTTTAAAAAAATGCTATTAAACAGATGCAACAGCCATTGATTTGTTGAAAGTGAAAATGTTACATTGACAAGTTTCTCTTTAATTAACTAATAAACCCCAATCTCTTTCATTAGCCATTCCTGTGTTGTATAACATTATCTAATAGCACATTTTATGCCTATTGTTCTCATTACAAACTCCCAATTAAGAAACGGAGTACATTTTAGGATCACTCATGCAATGAAGTTTGGCATTTATAATATATACTCCTAAATCATCTCATGACTTAAGGTACAGTTATAATACTTAGATCTTAATCCTACCATCCACTTTAAGTTGCTTAGTTAACCTGAAGATTAATTTTAATTTTCACTGGACAGGAGTTCTGCAAAAATATTTAGCTACCTGTTTGTCTCCTTTTGTTTGCCCTCTTATAACCCCAGTTGCATGTATGACTTTAATAGTGTAGGATTGCTCTTAATTTCCTCCTTCTACCTTTTCCCCCCAGGAGGCAGCTGTTCTGAAAGCAGCCACTCTATCTACCATGTGGAAATCCAAACAGCCTTTACTATTTACTGTGATTGCCTTTCCTAACTCAAGACACAAAGCCTGGAAACAACCATCTGTTCTTGGGAGTTATTCAGTTCTATAAATGCACACACTTGCTTTGCTTGTTATGTCAGCTCTAAAAAATAAGCTACACACCAAAATTAAAGTTGCCTATTAAAATCAATTAAGCTTAGATTGAACAGACATTCAACATTTTTGAGATTTATGAAACAATCAACTAAAAGCTATATAAAATGTATGTATGTATAATTTTAAGAACAAAGTTTCAATTAATTTTATATCATTGCTATAGATACAATTATCAACATTTATACTGTACCTGAGCTCCATAAATATATTTATCCAGCATTTTGCCTCCCATCGTTTGTCCCCCTACATCCCACACTTGAAGAGTAACATTCAAATTTCCTGGAAAAAAAAATTATACAGATATTGTGTAACCTGGAAAATTTAGATACAAATATATTCAACAACTATAGCCTTTAACAAGTATACAAGAAATAGGAACTAAATTTTGAAACAAAAATGATTTTATCATCTGGGAAAAAAGTCATTTGTGTCCAGCTAAGTCATTAAGATACAGTAAAATTATAACTAGTTATTAACATATCTAATATTAACAGAAAATAATTAAAATAGCATAAATTATAACACTCCTCACTAGAAATTATATAACATTTTCCACTGACAACACATGTAAAATTTCACAAAGAATGTTTTACAGCGTGGTACTTGGAACTGAAAGGTAACACAATTAATGCCAACTTATCCACATTATTTCATACTGTGTGTCCCTTCCTCACTCCCTCTCCAAACCTTCTTTACAGATCAAGAAGCAAGGAAAATCTTTGTGATAACTTCATTTTGGTAGTGATGTCGATAATAGTATACAGTTACAGAATTATTGAGCTGACAGGGTAAAAAAATGGAAATACTGACACACATCTAAGTTGAGGATGCACACTATGATCTACTTCCTCCACTCACCACCTTAAGGCATGAAGCTAAATTGGACACAATTTACATAATTTCATCTTCAAAGAATCTACACCAAGAATAGACCTTCCTTTCTACTCTAAACTGTTTTTAAACTATGCTGAAACTGTTAACAGGTTTTTAAAAACAAAACTAATCAAAAAATCAGTGAAAATACAGAATATTTAATATCCTACAAATCATATGTATTCTGTAAGACAAGACACAGCAACTCACAGATCAAAAATACACACAAAGGTATGGTACCATATACATAAAAACATATTAAAGTATAATTTCTCACATTTTGCATGGTAAGAACTGTTTTCAGAACTGTACTGATTACCTGGGAGCACCAAACTCTAACAAAGTACTGAAAATTCTTTCTAATCCACATATAACTCACGTGACACTTACATCTTAATACAAATACTACATACTCAGAAATAATCACAACTGCCTATTCATTTTACTCCTGGATCTAAAAAATGCAACAAATTTCACATCACAACAATTGCAAATTGAGTGAAAATTAATACATTATTTTGGCTTGCTAAGAAAAACATATTCTTAATTCAACCATTTTATGTAGTTGACAATCTGATTTTACAGCACATGATCCATTCAGCTGTAAATTTATAACTGATATGCTCGTATTGGTTACACAAAGAAATGTACTCCATGGAAATGTCTCACAGCACCAGATGAAAATAACCAGCAAATTAATAGCTATATAGCTGAATATATGCTATTCATGTGGTATTAAATATACATCATATTTTTATAATGCACCTTGCTTTAATCTGGTTAAAAGCAGATTCCCAAAACTATTACCTTGGTCTCAAAATACAGAGATGAATATGAAACAGTACTATTAAGCTACACTAAGTTTTATGTAATACGAAGAGAATTTCTACATGGAGCTTAGAAAACACATCATAAACACCCCAGTTTGATAAAGGCAACCTTTTATAATCAACAAAAGGCTTACTTGTTTTGGTAGTTCATATTCTATGTATTAATTAATTCTTTTTAAAGCTTAGACCATAAATGATCGCAAACAATGCAGGAACGTCTTCCATAAAGCATCTGGCACGAGTAAACTAGCGCATCCACAGTCTGAAAAGACTATACATCCTCAGTGGGCAAACAAACTATGCAGGCTCAAAGGCTCACCATGCTGCAACATTCTATACCTATGTGTTCTACTGGAAAGTCAAAAAAAAAAAAAAAAAAAAAATTCTAAAGGTTCAAGTGCTCTGAAAAGTTTCAACTTGATTTTACCTCCTAAGCAAATAACTATGCACAGCATATTGGCCTTAGTATCTGGACAACTGCATGGAACAACCTGAGAAATTTTAGTGGAGTAAGTTACATTAAATGGTCTAACTATGACTGCCCAACTAACAAATCTCCTATTTCAAATTATTTACTCTCTTTCATGAACAACAGAAAAAAGAAACAGGGAGAAAAAAAAGATTGGTAAGTTCATTTAAGGTGAACTCCTCCATAATTAGGACATCACTAACTATGAAATTCATGCTCATCACATCCTGTGCAAAATGCTTCATTTTCCCTTTTTCTCAATTAATTTCTGTAATATTTTCTTTGTGCTCACATTGATTCTGGAGGAGAAAGAATGATGTCAGGATTATTCTGACAAAAGGAAAAACTGCAGGCAATTTACCTGGCAAGTATTTCATTAACAACTGGGATAGTAGCACACGAAGTTTCTGCAAAAAGTTTGAAATCTTCTATTTTTTCAATTTAACAGGAACATAAAAACTAGAGTCTTACAACATAACAAAAAGAAACCATACATATAAAAAAGACAGTTCTTAGAAACAGTCTTAACGCACCAATAAAAATAACTGAAGAATCCCATCAAAATAACATGTAATACACTAATAAGGATAAAAATCCCAGAACCTTACTGTGTAGTAAATGCACACAAGTGCAAAGCTGAAATACATGAGGCAGCACAGTGCAGGTGTGTAGATCACTTCTGGTATGAACTGAAGCCACGGGGCTGCAGCAGCAGTGACCCTGCAGGAGGACACTTGGTGTACTGGTTAACCTTACTTAAAGTGCTGCACACTCAAGATGGAACACAAGTCTGACCACCTTTTACACCAACAACTTAAAAAAATTCCTTTTAACAGAAGAATCCTGTTTACTGAAGTGCACCCACAACCTCCCAAAAAGTATCCAACTAATGGCTCTTAAGAGTCTCTATCAGCAGACCCTCTGACTAGCAGACAGACTATTTAAGCACTAAAATCTATATCACAGTTGCATCCAGACTATACAAGATTCTGCATCAATAAATATAATGAAACTGATTTGTACTTTAAAAAAAATATTTTGATCAAACTGCATGAAGTGAATTTGTCATGTTGAACACTAGACACGTTGAACCATGTTGAACACATTGTTCAAAATTTATCAAAGAATTTCTTATTTGTATGAAATTGTGTTGTTTTCCCATGCAAAACATTTACTATTTTTGCTGTAAAACTGCATTAGTTACTAAAACAACTGGAGATAAATGCCACTTTTATCCTAAAAAATAAAAAAATAAATAAAAAAACAGAAAAACAGCACTTTATTTTATAAGTTGTAATGTATTTCAATTGTAAATTGAAATGTAAACTTCAGTGTAATTCTAGAAATCCATCATTTTAACTCCTGGAATCTTTATTGATTGACAACTAATACTGAAGAAAAAAATCAGCTACTGAACCATATTTGTTTAGCGATTCTCACAGTGAATAAGAGAAACCAAGTCTTTTTTCCTACTGATACACACATAATTTCTGTGCAGTGGTATGAATTAAATTTTCAAGTAAACATAGCAGCTCTGCAAACCCAGAACTAATCAAGAAATTAGAAAAATCCACTTATTAAAATAATGCTTCCCATTCCAGTATTTAGAAATTTTACCTCCCTCCCTCTCACTCCCCACAACTAGCCCAGTTTACCTATAAAATAGAGAGCCATGTATACCTAAATACACATATAGGCATAGGCAAAACCAGAATGACAACCTACACAAAAATGTTTCTTCCTGAATATGAATATAAATGCTACTGTTTTGAGGAAAACAGATGTACAGACTTTTTGGTGCTACTTTTACCTGCATTCTGATTTTATTACAAAATAAACTATGAATGAATGAAATTCACACACAAAATAAACTATGAACAAAAATGAATGAAGCAATCCTTGATAATTTTCCAAATTTTCTACTCAACAAGAATATTTATAATCCCACTAATGTACTAATAGCATCTGTATGCTTAACAGCTGGAAAAAAAACTTGCAAAATACAAGTTCTCAGCATGCACACTGCATGATTTGTGTATACATTCCACTTGAAAGTACTGCTGTTAAGTAACACACTGGTATTTTTAGAGCCAGGAGCAGGACAATAAAAAAATTATTCTGTTGATTTTATGGAGAAATACTGGAATACTGGAGAACTGGAATTTGGTACTTTATCACTCTACTAAAAAAAGTACATACTAAATACTAAAAAAATACAGCAAAATGGCCAAACCAAAATAGTGAACACAGGAATAGTCTGAAAAGATTATTCTGTTTCACTTAAGAAAATATATAAACCTAATCAAGAAATTATTTTTAATATAATTTTTTTAAAGAGTTCAATAACTGCATATATTTTCTTTACCTTCAGGTTACAGAAAAAATGCTTCATTTCTGAGTTTGCTTTCCTCCCCACCCTTCAAAAGAAGACAGAACTACAGAACTTGCATCAACTTTCGTAGATCTCACTACACCTTTTAATAATTACACAAACTTTTTTTGACTTCTGATTTCTGAATCCAGAAGTAAATGTTTTTAATTAAATACTTGCATACTTAGAATATGAACACACACAAATCAGAAAAAAGATGTATTGTAAATCACAATTGTTCAGAGAAACTTAACCAGCAATTATTTATTTTTAATTATTTCTTTGCATTTTCCATGCAGTGTGCTCCAACTAGCATCTAAATAGTTTCTTTGCCATCATGAAGTGAAACATCTTGAATGCTCAAACTGTATTTTTATGACTGCCAAGGGACCCTAAATTTTAGTGGTCTATTAAATGCCAGCAATTTCATGCTGCCTTGCATAAAACAGCATTCACATATTAGAGCACTGTGAGTCCATAGCCGCATTATGCTTCTCTCACACAACTCAAATATGAGTTGCGCATTTCATTAAAAAATATATTTCTTTCAAAACACATATACTTTTTCAATTAATATGTTCAAAGTTCCATTTCATTGTTGTGTGTTATACTATCCACATAGAAAGTGACTGCACTCCAGCAGGGATAATAAAATTCATCAATATAGATAGAATTCCTTTTATTTGAATTCAGTGTTTTACTTAGAGATATAAGTTGCAAATGCATAACTCATTGACACCTGGCAAGAACATATAAACAAAATATTCTCCAAACAACCTAATTTACTTTGCCATAAAAATCACTGTACTAAGCTTATTTAGTACACATTACTCTGAAGAATCTGTTCCTGCAAGTCTTGCTGCCACCCTGCCTTCCAGTGTTAGCTTTTATTCTCTTACCTGGCAATAATATCCTTTTCAAGAAGAAGTCCAATCCTATGGTTTGTTTGTACTGTTTTCCAAATGTTTCTTGAGCAAAACGTGTAGCTAAGGATGTCTAAAACAGAACAGTATCAAATAAGTTGTCATTTTTAACAGCAACAAACTTTATGTTAACCCAGAAGTATGAAATACAGTTCAGCACTTTTTAAATCAATGAATGCTAACAGTGTTCATGGATTTGGATTGACAAGCACTCCAGTCAGTTTCAACATAATGACAGGAGGTGGCAAAAGCTACTAATTTATGCAAAAAGAAGCAAGGTGTATATTTGCTTTGATTTCAAAAATACTCTAACAGTTCCGTTACAAAATATTACATAGATTTGAAAGAGGTAACATTAGCATGCTCAAACTGACACAAACCTAGGTGACACTATCTGTACCTGAAGATCTTAGTGTTTTTAAAAAACATTAATTTCCAAAACAAGGGTCCTCCCCAGGTAAAGAACACCATGATCCCAGACCAACTTTCTGGGAGGGAATAGAGATCTGCACCATGCAGAATCCCACAGGGGGCTCCCATGTGTGGCAACATTTCTGCCACTGTACATCAGTTTCAGGATAAGGGATTACAGCAACTCTAATATGGGAAGAATACTTTCTTGCATACAGAAAAAAAAGTTAAACTCATACTAAGAATGCACATTTATAGAATCATTCCTTTCAACAGAACTTTGAAAATTTATTTCTTCAATTGGTATTCTGTGGATTTATGAAAGCAAACCAATACACTGTTGACCTAATAATAAGCTTTTACTATATATGGCTGAAAGAATACACAACTAACCTAGGCAAACTACTGAAGCAAGGCATTTACATTCTGTCAGTAGC